>NC_081568.1:116803051-117143380 GCF_022355385.1 Mustela nigripes
ATGTTGAAAATAGAACTGCCCTATGACCCAGCAATTGCACTATTGGGTATTTACCCTAAAGATACAAATGTAGTGATCCAAAGGGACACATGCACCCGAATGTTTATAGCAGCAATGTCCACAATAGCCAAACTATGGAAAGAACCTAGATGTCCATCAACAGATGAATGGATCAAGAAGATGTGGTATATATACACAATGTGTAGATGCTTTTTATCTTGATGAAATCCCAATAGTTAACTTTTGCTTTTGTTTCCCTTACCTCAGGAGACATACCTAGAAAGAATGTTATTTTGGCTGATGTCAAAGATGTTAGTTACTACCTGTGTTTTCCTCTAGGATTTTGAGGGATTCTTGTCTCACATTTAAGTTTTTCATCTTTTTTGAGTTTATTTTTATGTATGATGTAAGAGAGTGATCCAGTTTCATTCTTTTAAATTTGGCTGTCCAATTTTCCCAACACCAATTGTTGAACATCCTGTCTTTTTTCTATTGGATATTCTTTCCTGCTTTGTTAAAGATTAGTTGATCGTATAGTTGTGGGTCCATTCTGGGTTCTCTGTTCTGTTCCATTGATCCATGTGTCTGTTTTTGTGTGGTATCATGCTGTCTTGATGATTACAGCTTTGTAATATGGCTTGAAGTCTGGAATTGTGATGCCTCCAGCTTTGGCTCGCTATTTCAGCATTCCTTTGGCTATTCAGGATCTTTTCTGGTTCCATACAAATTTTAGGATTGTTTCTTCCAGCTCTGTAAAAAATGCTGGTGTGATTTGGTAGGGATTGTGTTGAATGTGTAGATTGCTTTTGGTAGTATACATATTTTAATGATATTTGTTCTTCCAATCCATGAGCATGGAATGTTTTTCCACTTCTTTGTGTTTTCTTCAATTTCTTTCATAAGTGTTCTGTAGTTTTCAGAGTACAGATCTTTTACCCCTTTGATTAGGTTTATCCCTAGGTTTCTTATGGGTTTTGGCGCATAGGAAATGGGGTCGATTCCTTGATTTCTCTTCTGATTCATTATTGGTCTCTAGAAATGCAACAGATTTCTGTAAGTTAATTTTATATCCTGCAAATTTGCTGCATTTATATATCAGTTCTAGCAATTTTTTGGTGGAGTCTTTTAGGTTTTCTACATAGTGGGTCATGTCATCTGTAAAGAGTAAAAGTTTGACTTCTCCCTTGCTGATTTGGATACCTTTTCTTTCTGTTGTCTGATTGCTGAGGCTAGTACTTCAAGTACTATGTTGAACAACAATGGTGAGAGTAGACATCCCTGTAGTGTTCCTGATCTTAGGGGAAAGCTCTCAGTTTTTCCCCACTAAGGATGATGTTAGCTGTGGGTCCCTCATATATGGCATTTATGATATTGAGGTATGTTCCTTCTATCCCTACTTTCTTGGGTGTTTTTATCAAGAAAGGATGCTGTATTTGTCAGATTGTTTTTCTGCATTTATTGAGAAGATCATATGGTTCTTATCCTTTCATTTATTAATGTGGTATATCATGTTGATTTGTTTGCAGCTATTAAACCTCCCCTGCAGCCCAGAAATAAATCCCACTTGGTCATGGTGATTAATCCTCTTAATGTACTGTTGGATTTGATTAGCTAGTGTCTTGTTGAGAATTTTTACATCCACATTCATCAGGGATATTCATTTGTAATTCTCCTTTTGAATGGGGTCTTTGTCTGATTTGGGGATCAAAGTGATGCTGGGCTCATAGAATGAGTACGGAACTTTTCCTTCCATTTTTATTTTTTGGAACAGTTTCAGAAGAATAGGTATTTTTTTTTTAATTTTTAAAAACTTATTTAGTTACAGCTAGCTAACATATAGTACATTATTAGTTTTTGATGTAGTGTTCAGTGATTCATTAGTTGCATATAGTGCCCAGTGAATGGTAAAATTCCCCTGGGAAATGATAGAGCTCTGGACTTTTGTTTGTCGGAAGACTCTTGATTATTGATTCAATTTCTTTTCTGCCTATGGGTCTGGTCAGATTTTCTCTTTCCCTCTGTTTTAGTTTTGGTAGTTTATATATTTCTAGGAATTTATCAATTTCTTCCAGATTGCCTAATTTGTTGGTTTATAATTGCTCATAATATTTTCTTAACAATTGTATTTTTTCAGTGTTAGTTGTAATCTCTCTTTCATTCATGATTTTATTTATTTGGGTCCTTTCTCTTTTCTTCTTGATAAGTCTGGCTAGGGGTTTATCAGTCATACTAATTTTTTCAAAGAATCAGGTCCTAGTTTTGTTGACCTGGTCTAGTCTTCCTTTCTTTTCCTTTCCTTTCATTGCCTTGTCTTACCTTGCCTTGCCTTATTTCCTTCCTTCCTATATCATTGATTTCTGCTCTAATCCTATTTTTCTTCTCCTACTGGGTTTAGACTTTATTTGCCATTTTCTCAGCTTTTCCCATATTTTCCCAGCTACTTTAGGTGTAAGTTTAGGTTATGTATTTGAGACTTTTATTAGTTTAGGTTGTGTATTTAAGACTTTTTTTTTTCTTCTTGAGGAAGGCCTGTATTGCTATATACTTCCCTCTTAAGACTGCTTTTGTTGCATCCCAAAGGTTTTAGATTGTCCTGTTTTCATTTTCCTTTGTTTCCATGTATTTTTAAAAATGTCTTCTTTAATTTCCTGGTTCTTTAATTTCCATTCATTCTTTAATAGGATATTCTTTAACCTCCATCTGTTTGTGGTCTTTCCAATTTTTTTCTTGTGGTTTCATAGCGTTGTGGTCTGAAAATATGCATGGTATGATCTCAGTGTTTTTGTACAGGTTGAGGCCTATTTTGAGACCGAGTATATGATCTATTCTGGAGAATGTTTCATGTGCCCTTGAAAAGAATGTATATTCTTCTGCTTTAGAATGAAATGCTCTGAATATATCTGTTATGTCAGGCCAGTCCAATGTGTCATTCAAAGCCATTGTTTCCTTGTTGATCTCCTTAGAAGATCTAATACTGTGAGGGGATGTTAAAATCCCCTACTATTATTATATTTTATCAATGATCTTTTTTAAGTCATTACTTGATTTCTATAATTGGCTGCTCCCAAGTTGGGGGCCTACATACTTAAAATTGTTACAGCTTGTTGGAGAGACCCCATTATTATGATATAGTGCCCTTCTTCACCTCTTATTACAGTCTTTGTTTTAAAATCTAGTTTGTCAAACACTACATCAAAAACTAATGATGTACTATATGTTGGCTAATTGAATATAATAAGTGAAAATAATAACAAATTTTTTTTTAAAAACCTTGTTTGTCTTATATAAGTAGGGCTATTCCATCTTTCTTTTGAAGTCCATTAGGATGATAAATGGTTCTCCACCCCCCTCACTTTCAATTTGGAGGTGTCTTTGGGTATTATTATTATTTTTTAAAGATCTTATTTATTTGACACAAACAGAAAGAGAGAGAGAGAGATCACAAGTAGGCAAAGAAGCAGGCAGAGAGAGGGAAGCAGGCTCCCGCTGAGCAGAGAGCCCAATGCGGGGCTCGATCCCAGGACCCCAGGATCATGACCTGAGCTGAAGGCAGAGGCTTCAACCCACTGAGCCACCCAAGTACCCCTCTCTTGGGTATTAAATGTGTGTATTGTAAGCAGCATATCAGTGGGCCTTGTTTTTTTTACCCATTCTGATACCATATTGCCTTTTGACTGGAGCATTTAGTCCATTTACATTCAGAGTAATTATTGATGGATAGGAGTTTACTGCCATTGTATTACCTATAAGGTTGCTGTTCCTGTAGATTGTCTCTATTGCTTTCTACTCTTTGTTGCTTTTGGGTCTTTCTTTCCTGCTCAAATATCCTCTTTAATATTTCTTGCAGAACAGATTTAGTGTTGATGAACTCCTTTGGTTTTTGCTTGTCTTGGGAAATCTTTATCTTTCCTCCTATTCTGAATGACAGCCTTGCTGGATAAAGTATTCTTGGCTACATATTTTTCCCATTTAGCACATTGAATATATCATGCTGCTTTCTTGTGGCCTGCA
Organism: Mustela nigripes; assembly: GCF_022355385.1. NCBI lineage: Eukaryota > Metazoa > Chordata > Mammalia > Carnivora > Mustelidae > Mustela > Mustela nigripes. The sequence continues at coordinate 116,807,063 of NC_081568.1, forward strand.
AATTTCTGTGGACAGATTTGCTGCTAATCATATTTGTCTACCCTTGTAGGATAAGGACCTTTTGTCTCAAGCTGCTTTCAGAATTCTCTTTCTCTTTGTATTTTGCAAGCTTCACTATGTCTTCGTTTTGACCTGTTTTTGTTGAGGGTAGTTCTCTTTGTCTTATACTTGAATGCCTGTTTCCTTTCCCATATTAGGGAAATTCGTAGTTACAAGTTGTTCAAATAAACCTTCTGCCCCTTTTTCACATTCTTCTTCTTCTCAGACTCCTATGATACAGATGTTTTTGCCACTTATGGAATCACTAATTACCCTAAGCCTATGTTCATGATCTAATAGTTTTCTTTTCTTCTTTTTTCAACTTCATTATTTTCTATAATTTTATCTTTTATATCACTTACTCATTCCTCTGATTCTTCCATCCTCATTGTGATTATATCCACTCAGTTTTGCATCTTAGTTATAGCATTTTTTATTCAGGCCTGACTACTTTTTAGGTCTTTTGTATGTACAGCAAAAGTTTCTCTCATGTCTTCTATCCTTTTTACAAGCCTAGATAGTATTCTTATGGCTATTGTTCTAAAATATTGTTCAGTTATATTGCTTATATCTGTTTTGAGCAATTCCTTGGCTGCTGTTTCTTCTTGATCTTTCTTCTAGGAAAAATTCCTTCATATTGTCATTTTGGCAAAATTTCTGTCTTTTGTGTCTTATGAAGGTTTTTTATGTTTCCTGCCCCTGAGAATAATGCTATATTAAAAATTGGTCATACACTTTCCAGGGCCTGGCACTTCAGGAAGTGTTTCTGATGTATGCTGCCAGCATTCTGTTGTTTCTTAGCTGCTCTTTCCCACAGGTCTATGAAGTTCCTCCTTGCATGCAGTGGGAAGCGTTTGGGCCTTTACATAGGTGTGCTTTGATTGGTTTGTTAAGATAAGCCTGATAACAGGAAAAAACAAAACAAAAATCATGGTCCAAAAAAAACAAAAAAGGAAAAGGAAACAAAAAAGCAAACAGACAACTATAAACTTGATTCCAAAAAACAAAAAACAAAACAAAACAAAACAAAAACAAGAAAAGGGTACATACAAACACACAAACAAAAAACTATAAGCCTGATTTCAAAGAAAAAAGAAAAAAAAAGCACATGCAGGGGGCCTGTGTTGTTCCTGTGGGAGAGAGGCCCACTGGGCTGGCTCTCAGTCAGACCTGATCTAGTAAAGCTGCCCTGCAAGCCACAGGGGGGTTGGGTTTGATGTAAGGAGCTCCAGCCTCTATTGGGGCACTGTGTTTCTCTCTCAAGTCCAACAATGCTGGTGGGCGAGGGAGCAGTGTGACAGTAGAAGATAGCATCACTCCACCCTCTTGTCCCTAGGGAGGGGAACTGATAGCCACTGCTTTTCAGGAGGCCCTTAAAGAAATGCAGTCTCCCCTTCTGTAGCCCAAGCCTCTATCAGATCCCTGCCCTCAACCCGTCTGTACCTGAGTCTTTGACAAGTCTGGCACCACAGTACTCCAATGCATTATCTCTGGTGTGCTGCCGAGATTCAAAACTCCAAATCTTAAATGACCTGGTAAGGGATGAACAAGATCTTCTCCCCCAAAAGAGAGCCTTGCAGTACTTTGCTCAACATCGTGATGGTGTCTGGAGCTTATGGTACAGCACAGTAAAAAGCTGTGAATAGGTTAACTGCCCTCTACACTCACAGTTCTCCTGTTTTATCTCTGGTTGGGGGTGGCTAGGATTCGAAACTTCAAATCTCAAATGACCCAACAAGGCTTGGACCTGCTTTTCTCCCCTGGAGGAGAACCTCACAGCGCTGCCCCCACTATTGCTCTGTCCCAGAAAAGCAGTTGCATGACAGTGAAGGTGCCTGGAGTATATGGTGCAGCACAGCAAAAAGCTGTGACCATGTTTTCTACTCTCTGCACATGCCTCTGTCCCCTGCTGTTACATGTGTTGTGTTCAACTGTGTTCTTTGTCCTTGGAGAGAGAATCTCTCCTCTTGCCCATGTACTCCAGGAAGGAGAATATTCTCCCAGTGCAACCAAGGGGATCCCCACACTGGGCTGTCCACCATCAACAACGAGGCCTCCAGCCTCCCTTCCCCAGGGCGCTGCTGCCTGCCCAGTTTGATTCTAGCAAATGGTGTGGACTTCTGAAACCTCAGAATCTGGGCTCCACAGTTTATAAAAAACTTGAAATAGTCAGTTCCTCTCAATTCCTGACTCAGTGGTCCTGAAGGAGTGTTTTTCTTGCATCCCAATGCACTCCAACTCCCCATCCTCTCCACAAAAAAGGGCTCCCACCCCCTCCATGGCAGGATGCGTTTCTCTCCCTGTATTTATGTCTCTGAACCTTGCAACTGCCATGTTTTTTCCCTTTAATTGTGTAGATTGGGACACAACAAAGGCAGTCCTGAGAGGAAAATATATAGCAGTACAAGCCTTTCTCAAGAAACAAGAAAGGTCTCAGGTACACAACCTAACCCTACACCTAAAGGAGCTGGAGAAAGAACAAGAAAGAAACCCTAAGCCCAGCAGGAGAAGAGAAATCATAAAGATCAGAGCAGAAATCAATGAAATAGAAACCAAAAAAACAATAGAACAAATCAACGAAACTAGGAGCTGGTTCTTTGAAAGAATTAATAAAATTGATAAACCCCTGGCCCGACTTATCAAAAAGAAAAGAGAAAGGACCCAAATAAATAAAATCATGAATGAAAGAGGAGAGATCACAACTAACACCAAAGAAATACAAACTATTATAATTGTGTAGATTGTTTTCTTAATCCTCAGATGGATATCCTAGTTGTTTAAACTGTTTTGACACTGATCTAGCTAAGTTAAAGGGACAAGCAAGCCCAGGGTTCTCCCACTACTCTGTCATCTTAATTCTTCCTTGGGAAATATGATCTTAATTCGAGGTGATCGTGTGCTTTACAAAACAAAGGGAGAATGGATGTTGCAAATAGAACTAGCAGTTCTGCCTTGGGCCTTAACATCCACATTATTTCCAGGAAGACATTTCCCAAGCAGATTACTCACTCTCTATGAGGAACCATTCTTAGTATGTTAGCCAGGGCAAAAGAGTCCAAATACACTTATCTGAGCCCAAGATAGCTGTTTCTGTTTAGGTGGCCATCTTGAAACAGAAGCTTCTCTCATCATTTTCAAAGTGCCTTGAAATTACTTTAAGAATTTTCTAAGAAAGGGGATATGTACTATCTAAACAACTTTCTTAATTTTCATATCTCTTTTATAAATTGTATTTCCTAAAGTAGGGATTCATCTGAAGAAAGCATTACTCTGTGAAAGTTTGAAAGCTATTGTCAATATCCTCTACAGATAGCAAAGGCTCTCTAGTTGCGGAATGTCAGAGCAAATTTTGCCTCTCCCTTCTGTAATCCTAGCGCCCTTGTATCATCTAGAGACAGTTCGACTACATTAACTCACCAGTTTCGTTCCTGTTGTTATTTTTAAGACTTTCTTGGCACAACACCAAATAGCAACACAAAGGAAATGGTTCTTCATTTTTCCTTCTCTATTTAGTTTAAAGATAACCAATTGAACTTACAGATTTTGTTGCCTAAGGTGAAACATCTTGAGCCTATGTAACTCTTAGCTTTAACAGTGCTTACCATGTTAGAGCCATACAGCATACAGCACAACACAATTTATATGTGTAGTAACTTTAATTTCTGTAACTGATCTCATCTTGTTTTATAGCTCTCATTTCTGTTAGGGTAGGTTTTGTTGTTGTTGTTATTGTTGTTTAAAGATTTTATTTATTTATTTGACAGAGATCACAAGTAGGCAGAGAGGCAGGCAGAGAGAGAGGGGGAAGCAGGCTCCCCTCTGAGCAGAGAGCCCAACTCAGGGCTTGATCCCAGGACCCTGGGACCATGACCTGTGTCGAAGACAGAGGCTTTAACCCACTGAGCCACCCAGGCACCCTTTGTTTTTGTTTTTAATCCTTAATTTTACCAGTTAAAGCTAGTCTTCTTTTCTAGTTTAAAATTGTATTCTTTTAAATGTTTCTCAATCTAATGACTAAACTGCCCATTATTGACATTTGGCCCCTTTTCTTTCTCAAGATAGTATTGAGTGTAAGGGATATTTAAGTATAAGGTGGGTGGAGCAGGAGCCTCTGTCCTCATGCTGTCCTTTGGGTTCTTGTTGCAATCCATTAAGATGACCTTCTATTTGTCTGGTTCCTGAGACTTCTACAGTAGGGTACAGTTGGGTGTAGGTTGGTCTGTGTGGTCTGTGTTCATCCCTTTTTTTTATGTCATTGTCCTAGTATTCTTCATTTCACTGTGATTTGCCTCTGGTTATGGTCCCTTTAGTCTGTGTTCTTTGTCTTATGACACCAGTCCTAGGATGGAATGTTTTCAATAATATATTTGAAGGTTTGTTACAGTGCTTTCTCTTTTTTAAGATTTTATTTATTTATTTAACAGAGAGAGAGGGAATGCAAGCAGAGAGAGAGGGAGAAGCAGGCTCTCCGCTGAGCAGGGAGCCTGACACGGAGCTCAATCCCAGGACCCTGGGGTCATGACCCAAGCCGAAGGCAGATGCTTAACCGACTGAGCCACCCAGATGCCCCCGTTCATTATAGTTCTTAAGAAGAAAAAGGTTAACTAAGAATATTAAATAATACCAGCCCAGTCCTATTTATACCAAACAGTATCATAAACGATTGCAAATTCCAAGCATGAGAAAAGTTGTTGAAACAAAGACCTTATATTCTTAAAGATACAAAAAGAAGACCTTGACCTCTTACTTTACATCATATACAAAAAATTCAAAATGGGTCATATACCTAAATACATATGGTAAAAACAGTCTTCTGGCGAATATAATAACTTCATGTCTTTGGGATGAGCAAATATTTCTTATGTTACAAAAAGTATGAACCGGGACGCCTGGGTGGCTCAGTTGGTTGGACGACTGCCTTCGGCTCAGGTCATGATCCTGGAGTCCCAGGATCGAGTCCCGCATCGGACTCCCAGCTCCATGGGGAGTCTGCTTCTCTCTCTGACCTTCTCCTCGTTCATGCTCTCTCTCACTGTCTCTCTCTCAAATAAATAAATAAAATCTTTAAAAAAAAAAAAAAAAAAAAAAAAAAAAAAAAAAAAAGTATGAACCATAAAAGAAAAGACAGTAAACTGGACATCACACAAAAATTTTCTTTCCAGGGACACCTGGGTGGCTCAGTTGGTTAAGCAACTGCCTTCGGCTCAGGTCATGATCCCAGTGTCCTGGGATCGAGTCCCACATCAGGCTTCTTTCTCGGCAGGGAGCCTGCTTCTCCCTCTGCCTCTGCCTGCCATTCTGTCTGTCTGTGCTCGCTCGCTCTCCCTCTCTCTCTCTCTGATGAATAAATAAAATCTTTAAAAAAATTTTTTTTCTTTCCATTGTGGAACCGCTGTCTCATTAGCATGTAAAACATGATCTGGGCTCCAGTGTTTTCAAAGCCCTACACTTAAGACAGACCTTCCATCCCAGGAATGAGAGCTGAGTAGGAGGAGAGAGGCCTCCTACTATGCCTGAGACTTAGCCTCCATACCAGGTGGTTGAGGGCAGGATTAGAAGTGTTGAAATCCTGCTCTTTTGAGGAATAAAGTCCCCAGGTTGGATGGATTGGGGAGAGGGAACTCTGTTTTTTGCTGCAACCTTCTGAAGTGGAGTCTTTGCATCACAAGGGAGCAGTTTCTCATGCTGTTATGCTAGAAGTCAGTACCAGGTGTGCAGTTTGGGACAGCTGGAGTCTCTTTTTATTTCTGGTGTGTTAATTTTACTTTTAAGCCCAGATCCAGTATTCTGTTTTTCATTTGTTATATTACACTTTTTAATACTATGTGGTTGGGTTAGAGGTGGTGTGTTAAAGCCTGAAATTTGCTGTTCATCTTTTTTTTTTAATTGACATATAATTGACATACAACATCATATTAGTTTAAGGTGTACAACATAATTACTTGATATTTATATATACTGTGAGATGATTACCACAAAAAGTCTAGTTAACATCCTTCACCATCCGTAGTTAAAATTTCTTTTCTGGTAATGAGAATTTTTAAGGTTTATTCTCAGCAACTTTCAAATATGAAATATCATTTTAAATATAGTCATCATGCTGCACATTACAACCCCATATCTTATTTATTTTATAACTAGAAGTTTATGCCTTTGACCCATTTTGCCCCTCCCCCTCCAATCCCACATCTGCAATCAGCAATCTGTTTTCTCTGCATGGGAGCTTGTGCTTTTGTTTTAGATTCCATCAAAAAAATTAGATCATACAGTATTTCTTTTTCTCTCTCTAAGACAAGAATCATCTACAGTGTCACAAATGGCAAGATTTCACTCTTTTTTATGGCTGAGTTGTATGCCAGTGTGTGTCTGTGTGTGTGTGTATATACATTTCCTTCATCCATTTATCTAGTAATCTAGTAATCCATGAATCTATCAGTGACCACTTAAGATTGTTTTGATGTCTTAGCTATTATAAATAATGCTGGAATGAATATGGGATTGCATTTTTTTTGTTGTTGTTAGTATTTTCATTTTCCTCAGATAAATACCCAGAAGTGACCTGCTAGATCTCATGGTATTTTTATTTAACCCTTTGAGGAACTTCCATACTGTTTTCCATAGTAGCTGCACCAATTTACATTGCTATCAACAGTGATAAGGATGTTCCACATCCTTACCAACATTTGGTATTTTTTGTCTTTTTTTTTTTTCTTGATAGTAGACATTCTAGCAGGTGTATAATATCTCATTGTGTTTTTGATTTACATTTTCCTGATGATTAGTGATGTTGAGCATCTTTTCATGTACCTCTTGGCCATCAGTATGTCTTTGGAAAACTATTTAGATTTTCTGTTCATCTCAATCAGAATTTTTTTGCTATTAAGTTATATCAGTTTTAAAATATTTTGGATATTAGCCCTTTATTAGATATATAATACGCAAATATTATCTCCCATTCAATAGGTTGCCTTTTCATTTTAATGGTTTCCTTTGCTGTGTAGATTTTTAGTTTGATGTAGTCTAATTTGTTTTTACTTTTGTTGCCTTTGCTTTTGGTGCCAAATTCCCAAAATTATTGCAAAGACATATCAAGGAACTGACCAGTTGTGTTTTCTATTATAAGTTTAATGGACGGAGGGTGCCTGGGTGACTCCATTGGTTGAGCGTTCAGCTCTTGATTTCCACTCAGGTCATGATCTCAGGCTTGTGAGGCTGGGCCCCATGTTGGGCTCTGCACTGGGCATGGAACATGAATAAGAATTTTCTCTCTCCCTAATCCTCTGACCCTGACCCCACCTTCCAAAGAAAGAAAGGTAGAAAGTTTTATGGTTTGGGTCTTACATAAAGCTTTAATCCATTTTGAGTTGATTTTTGTTTGATATAAGACAGAGGTCCAGTTTTACTCTTTTGCATGTGACTGCACAGTTTTCCCAACACCATTTATTGAAGAGACTACTTCTCATTGTATATTGTTGGCCTCTTTGTTACAAACTAATTAACCATGTAAGTATGGGTTCATTTCTGACATCTGTAATCTGTTCCGTTGTGCTTTGTGTCTGTTCTCATGCCAGTGCCATACTGTTTTGATAACTATAGTTTTGTAATAGAGTTTGAGATCAGGAAATATACCTCCAGCTTTGTTGTTCTTTCTAAAGATTGCTTTTGATATTTTTATGGTTCTGTTCAAATTTTAGGATTGCTCGTTCTACTTTTGTGAAAAGTATCATCAGTACTTTGATAGGTATTATAATAATTCTGTAGATTGTTTTGGGAATTATGGACATTTTAACACTGTTAATACTTTTAATCCATTAGCAATGGAGAATAAATCCACTAATTCCATAATCCACAATACATCATTCCATTTATTTGTGTCTTTTTCAATTAATTTTTTTAATGGCCTATAGTTCTGAATGCACAGATCTTGTACTTTTCTGGCTTAATTTATTTCTAGATATTTTATTCTTTTTGATGGCATCGTAAATGGGATGATTTTCTTTATTTCTCTTCTAGTTAATTATTAATGTATAGAAAATGCAACAGATTTTTGCATGTTGATTTTGTATCATGCAGCTTTACTGAATTTATTGATTGACTCAAAGTTTTTTTATATAGTTTGGTATATATAAAGTCTCTTTCTTTTTTTTTTAAGATTTTATTTATTTATTTGACAGACAGAGATCACAAGTAGGCAGAGAGGCAGGCAGAGAGAGGGAAGCAGGCTCCCCACTGAGGCTGCCTGATGTGGGACTCGATCCCAGGACCCTTAGATCATGACCTGAGCCGAAGGCAGAGGCTTAACCCACTGAGCCACCCAGGTGCCCCAAGTCTCTTTCATTTCTGATATATTTGTTGACTCCTCCCTTTTAGGCTAAAGCTTTATTAATTTTATTTATCTTTTCAGAGAATCAGTTCTTCGTTACATTCATCTTTTCTATTGCCTTTTTTAGTCTCTATTTTATTTATTATTTTTCTGATTTTTGTTATTTCCTTCTTTATACTAACTTTGGGTTTTGTTTGTTCTTCTAGTTCCTTGAGGTGTAAAGTTAGTTTGTTTGAGATTTTTCTTGACATTGAAATAAACATTTATCACTGTGAAGTGCCCTCTGAGCTTCTTTTGCTGAATCCCGTAAGTTTTGGTATCCCGTGTTTCCATTTTCATTTGTCTCAGTGTAGTTTTTTATTTCTCTTGATTTCTTTGATTGTTCAGTAGCATGTTGTTTACCACATATTCATGAATTTTCTAGTTTCTTCTTGTAATTGCTTTCTAGTTTCATACCATTGTGGTGAGAAAAGATGCTTTAGTCTTATTAAATTTATTAAGACTTTTTATGCGGCCTAATCTTTGATCTGTCCTGGAGAATGTTCCATGTGCATTTGAAAAGATTGTATACTCTGTTGTTGGACAGAATGTGTATATATCCATTAAGTACATCTGGTGTAATGGGGTGTTTAAGACTGATGTTTTCTTGTTGATTTGTCTCATGTTGATGGGAAGCCAGTCCCTCAAGCAGCAGGTTTTAAAGTAAGCAAATATATATAGCTCTTTGGGACTGTAAGCGTAAGCTCCAGTTGCTGCCAGAGCCAGGTATCTAGAGGAGTTGATCTGGGCAGAAGTTGCAAAAATTGTAGCTCCAGATGAGTGTATAAGCTTCTTTCTGGGAGATACTGGAAAGCTGTCACAAGGCTGAGGGAGAGTGTCTCCTGGTCTTTGCTACCTGTGGACATTTCTGTAGATGTCTAGATGTGTGCCTGACGAAGTCTGCCCCTCAGGCTGAAGCTCCAGGACAAGTAAAAGGCCTCTTTCACAGAAGTTCTGAAAACATGTTTTAGTCTTCTGTTTCTGTTATGTCCTTGGGGTGGTAGTCTGCCCAGAACTGTCTCTGTCATTGTTAGAGCTTTGTGAGACCCAGGAACATAAGCTTCCCCTGGCCACCAGAGCCAGGCAGTGAAGGGGCATCCCCTGTGTGGCAGCGGAAAAGACCAGAGCACCACAAGTAAAATCACTTCATCAGGTGTGTACAAAAGTTCCCTTCCAAAAGATACTGGTGCTCTGGTGCATGGTAGATGGAGAGTAGGAAGACAGTGCCCATCTTTCAAGGTTTCTGGGAAGGCTTACAGATAGTCCTGAGACGTGTTTTGAATTAGAAGTCTGCCTCACAGGCTGCAGTTATGATGATAAACTAACAGGCCTCTTTGACAGATTAAACTCCTGGCTTCCTTGCCTTTCTCTATTCCCTGGGAGGGGAAGCTACTTAAGAATTCTTTCTCCACTGCTTAGTTTCCTGTGGGAACCTTGGCCATAAGCCCCACTATCAGAGCCAGGTGATCGTAGAGGTGAACCCTGATGGCAGCCACAAAAACTATGGTGCTAGAAGGGCACAAGCTCCTTTCTGAGAGATAATAGGGAGCTGGAGTGAGGCAGAAAGAGAGCACAAAGATTTCATTTACTGGTCTCCATTCCTTGAGAGCTTCTCCCTAGATGAGTGCCAAAGCAAAAGCCTGACTTAGGCCTAAGCTCCTAAATAAGCAGATAAGCCTTCCTCCCAAAAAGACTGCTATGTATTGGTGGGGGTTGGGGAGTAGGTGGGATGGTGGTCATCTGCTCATCTGCTCTCTGTGTAGTGCCCTGGGATGGTAATTTACCAAGAATGGTCTTTTCAATTGTTACAGTCCCATAGCACCCAGGAACACAAACTTCTCCCTAGCCTCTACAGTCAGGTGAAGAAACAGCATCCCCTGGGTGGCATTCATAAAACCTGGGGTACCAAAAGGTGTAACCATTCCCCTCTGGAAGACAGTGGCACTCTTCAGTGAAGCAAAGGGAGAATGTGTAGATGGTGCCCACTGGCTAGAGCAAAGCTGAGGGTTTGTAAAGGTGGTGCCCACTGGAAAGAAACAAAAAGATGATGCCCACAGGTTACAGAGCAGTAAAGGGAGGTATAATGATTCTGCCCACTTTGGGGATGGGGAAAGGCCTAGGCTTTTGGAAAAGAAACTCAGAAATGCAATGCATTATGGTGCTTTTAGATTAGCAAACGAGATTCTTCCACATAAGGTTTGGGCATGATCAGCTGCTTCTGATGTGGGGCAGGTAAGTCTGAGTGTATGATTTCTTTCAGACTTACTTTTCAGATTACTGTAGATTTGTATGTCTTGTATATACAAGCCCCATTGTTTCTCAAAGCTAGATGTTTTGGGGACTCGTCTCTTAGGTGAAGATCTTAAAAGTTGAAGTTCCCCATTTGGGGTTCAAACCATTCTCTTTAGGGAGAAGCTGTGGGTTTTGAGTTCCCTCCCGATTGTATGTTGTCAAGCCAATTGTTGGTTTTATGGTGAGCATGTGTTTCAGTCTTTCCTGCTTTGACGTGGTGTTTTTTCTCATTTGCCTGATGTGTAGCGTTGCTTAGCTAGTTTTTAGTTTTCTTCCGAGGGAATTGTTCCATGTGTAGCTGTAGATTCAGTGTGTCCGTGAGAGGAGGTCAGGATCTTTCTACGTTGCCATCTTGAAGTAGAACCTCACTGTGCATCTTTATTTAAAATCTGGGTCAGTTTCTTCACATTTCTTTCTTTTTTTTTTTTTTTAAGATTTTATTTATTTATTTGACAGAGAGAAATCACAAGTAGGCAGAGAGGCAGGCAGAGAGAGAGAGAGAGGAGGAAGCAGGCTCCCTGCTGAGCAGAGAGCCCGATGCGGGACTCGATCCCAGGACCCCGAGATCATGACCTGAGCCAAAGGCAGCGGCTTAACCACTGAGCCACCCAGGCACCCCAGTTTTTTCACATTTCTAGAACTAATTTTCCTATTATTATCTAAAATGAGGCTCTCAATGCAAATCTCAGTAGGGACTTAGAGGGATTTAATTGGCTATTTTATATACAGTGTCTGGCACATAGCCTGGCTTACTGTAGCAATAAAAATTAAGTCCTGGCTCTTTATTCCCAGTTCTACTTCCACTTCTCAACATGGTTACTGTCATAAAGGATATTTCAGTGCCTAAGTCCTGATTTGTTGTGGATAGACTCCAGAGTAGCTGCCATCATCCTCACCTCCTGGCATTGATGCTGTTCTGTGATCCCTTCCCCTGAAAATGGGCAGGATGAGTTATTTGCTTTTGACCATTAGAATTTCTTAAGGGTGACGGAATGTTCATGGGGTGTGTAACATTGACCTTGCAAGGAGATTCTTTGTCTCTTGCAGACTTTGAGGAAGCAGGAGTCCATTTTGGGAAGACAATTGTGGCAAGTAACTGAGGTCCTGAGTCTGATACCCTGCAGGGTAGTGAATGCTGTCTACAACCATGTGAGCTTTGAAGTGGATCCTTCCTCATTTGAGCCTCAGATGAGACCATAGCCCTGGCTGATACTTTTATTTTAGCTATGTGATGTCCTAAACCATGCCCAGACACTTTACACACAGAGACAATAAGATAATGTATATTATTTTAAGCTGCTAAATTCTTTCAGTAATTTTGTTCAGCAACAGGTAACTAATACAGATCTTTATTTGTATAAATAATTATATTTTAAAAGTAGAAGTGTTTTATAAGGTTTTGAATTCTTTAAATTCTGGAAAAACAAGAGTTTACTACTTAACTGATAGTAATGTTGAAAACATTTCTCAAAGGCAAAAGCAAATAGTTTTTGTTATTGTGTGGAGTAATAGCTGATGCTGAATATAATGGTCTCCTACTTTCCTATTAAAATTTAAGAGCTTTCAGGCATCTTGTTAGGAATATTTTGCAGTGGAATTTACACATACTGCAGTTTTGGAGTGTGTGCGTGCATGTGTGTGTGTGGTTAAAAAAAAAAAGTAACATAAAATCTACCATCTTAACCGTTTTAAAGTGTATAGTACAGTAGTGCTAAGTATATTCACCATGTTGTGAAACAGAATTCCAGAACTTTTCCATCTTATAAAACTGAAATTCTGTACTATTCCACAACTCTTCCTTTCCCTAGCCGCAAGTAACCACCATTTTCCTTTCTTTATCTATGAATTTGACTAGTTTAGCTACCCCACATAAGGGGAACCATACAGTATTTGTCTTTTTCTGACCGCCTTATTTTTTTTTTAAGATTTTATTTATTTATTTCTCAGAGAGAGAGAGAGAATGAGTACATAGGCAGAGTGGCAGGCAGAGGCAGAGAGAGAAGCAGGCTCCTCGCCGAGCAGGGAGCCCGATGCGGGACTTGATCCCAGGATCCTGGGATCATGACCTGAGCCAAAGGCAGCTGCTTAACCAAGGCATCCCCTGACTGCCTTATTTCATTTAGTATAATGTCCTCAAAGTTCATCCATGTTGTAGCATGTGATAAGATTTCTTTCCTGCTGAAGTCTGAATACAGGGTTTTTTTTTGTTTTTAATTATGAAATATTTCAAGAAACATGAAAAGTATTTAAAAACCTTAAAACTTCTTTCTAATAAAAATTCTAACTACAAACAACCTGAAGTTCTCTGTGACTTAGGCATATATGAAATGAAGTAATAGAATACTTTGAGTAAGTACATATTGGTAGACAAAATAAGGTGATTTATTTTTCACATTTCTTGCTAGATAATTCTATAAAGAGTGTTTGGTAGAGACAACAAAAATGTAAAATACCTGAAATTCACATTATCACCTATATTTTATTAAGAATTCATACTCTTTCACATAGTAACTGATAAATCATTAATAAAATAGATACATCTTTGTAATTACATAAAAATACAGTTAAACAGAACACAGAAGGAAGATAGTATTTTTGTAATAAGCATATTGGGATTTATAAAGTATTAGGCTTCATTCCTGTTGTTAACTTACACAAATGTAAAATAAATATGGAAAAGAGTAACCACTTTGAAATACCATGCTTATACTTAAGAAACATGTTAAGCATAAAGTCAAAATCATCTGATAAACCAATGTTTTATCATTTAGCATACCCTGTTATAAATTTTATTCCACTTAAAGCAGCAGTAATTTCACAAAGTAAATATAGAAGAGAATTCATCTCGGGGAGCCTGGGTGGCTCAGTTGGTTAAGCAACCAACTTTTGATTTTAGCTCAGGTCATGATTTCAGGGTTCTGAAATCAAGCTCTTCATCAGGTTGTCTGCTTGGCATGGAGCTATGTGCTGGCGTCTTTCTCCTCTGCCCCTCCCCACTGCTCGCTCACTGTTTCTCTCTCTGCCCAAAGGAAGAAGGAGAAGAAGGAGAAAGAGAAAATTCATCTGCAAACTCTTCTGTTTTCCACTTTTCTCTCCTTACAGTTATCTCCTTCTCCCTTACTATTCTTAATTCCTTTCAAATGAAGCCATAGAGAAAATTTTTTTCTAGAGCAAATAAATAAATCACTTCTCAGGATTACTATAGAAATGTACAGATTCAGTTTAAAAAAATAGTGTTAAAAGATGATCTTTAGATATATTAGAAGACAAGAACCCAAGTGAAATCCTTTACTCTGTAAGATTATTTAGTTTATTGGCTCAGTTTATTTTTATTTTGACTTTCGATTTTAGTATCTTTCTAGTAAAATATGCAATTTTACACAGACCATCACAAAGCGGAAAAAACTCAATTGTTGTCTTAAATTGATTATTATAGTAACTGTTTATAGGTAAGTTCACTTCTCATGAAAATTTCTTACAATTTTTTAAATGGTTTGTATAGACATTTCAAATTATTTATTTATTTTAGGGAAAAAGCATGAGTTGGAGGAGAGGTAGAGGGGCAGGGAGAGGGAGAGAATCTCAAGCAGACTCCGCACTGAGTGTGGATCCTGAAGTGGGCCTTGATCCCACAATCCCAAGATTGGGACCTAAGCTGAGACCCAAGTGTCAGATTTTTTAACCCACTGTGCCACCCAGGTGCCCCAGTCTGTATAGAACTTCTAGAAATTACTTCAACTGTGTCTTAAAACACTTGGCTAATGATTATACTGATCAACAAAAATACATTTTTTAGAAATAAGATGTGTTACTGGTAGGCAGCTAGCTACATGGCCATTTATATGTTTTTATGTAGGAATTAATGCAAGGGATTTTCTAAGGTGGCCTCATCTGCACTCTAAGCTTTCACTTTTTGAAAAATGCATAAGTACTTTCCTTTGGAAATTGTGTAGCCTACACATATTTTATAAAAATCACAGAATGTGGGAATATCTGAGAATATCAGAATCATGAAGTTCAATATCATATGTTCTAAAATAGGTAAGGCTTCTCCCAGATATCCTGTAGATTGCTCAACAGTCAAATTGCCTTTTTGTCTTCTTTTAATGACAGTCATTCAAACAACTGTGTTTATTAATTGCCCAATACATGAATAATTCTGTGGCAGGTATTTGGGGAGACTATGAAATCCCTTAAAAATGGCTTAAAATCCCTTAAAAATGGCTCATATTACAAGCCATTTGAGGTTTTCATAATCTAGTACCATGTACTAATAGGAAGAATATAGTAATTATAATTTGATATACAGAGCACTAGAACACATTCCATTTCCTCTGTGTGTGTGTGTATGTGTGTGTGAATATAACAGAAATAAAAGAAATAACAGAAACCATGGGATTGCTGGAATGAGTTTTGGATGAAAGGTACTTTACAGTTGGGAAAAATGTAAGCACATGAACCAAGAGGATGACAAGCAGTTGCTTGAATATGGAGACAATGGGTATAGGATCTGAAAGCATAGGATTGAAAGTTTGAATGTGGTGTTTGAAAAACCACTACAGGCAGAGATAGGACTAAAGTTATACTTCAGGAGAATGTTTTTGTGTTTATGATTCAGATAAACTGCATGAGGAAGAGGCTTTGGAAAAGGAGGCTAGTACACTGGTGGGTTTTAAAAAGTGACTAAGACCTGAACCTGGACTACAGCTATAAAATTAAATTGAAAGTTTCAGATGACCCTCAAGGGGCTATGTTACTCCATTCAAACTTAACATGTAAACGCTGTATTTAAAAATCCTTACGGAAAAGATTTTCAAACATTTTGCCTGTTGTCATAGATACTTCAAGACTAAGAAGAAACAAAAATAATTCAAAGGGAACACGAGATGGCAGCAGTTATATCATATATAGAGAACAAATAAGGAAAGAAAAACATTTGAAATTATTTTTAAAGTAAAAAAACATGTAGCACTTTATTCGTTATGTGGTGTATTCCTTTTCATTTCAGAGATTACTCAGTTATTGGTTTCATGCTTCACAGCACATCTGAGGTTCATTTTGACTGTAGTAAAAATCCTACTCCATTACATGTGATTATTTCCTAAAATAAAGCTGTTGCTGTTTTCTGCACATTATGGTTCCTCTGTGTTATCTGTGGCAGAAGAGTCCTGGATGGTGCAAAATTGTTTTAAATGTTCCAGCATCACTTTTTCTTCCTCTTCCAGTCTCTCATCCTTCCTCATTTCCCATCTATAAGAAAAATCATATCTTAGTATTTTTGAACTTCCAAACTATAGTCAAGCAGTTATTTAGGACTCAAATATATGTAGTATATATTTAAATTTTAAAATTTCAAAATTTAGTCCATAAAGTTACCTTCTACTGCTTTCATGGAATTTTATAGATCAAAAACTGTCACTGCCCATTTTATATAGATAAACTTGGGCATCATTAATTTGCATGTTAAATTGAATTTCTTCCAAGCAGGAAAATATCAATAACAGGAAATACTTATATAGCCCTATGTTATCGGCATTGTTTTAAACACTTGACATATCACTCTTTAAATCCATATTAGAAAATGTTGTTATTCCCATTCTACAGAGGAGTAAACTGAGATACAGAATGTTAATGTCACTTGCCCAGGTATCTTTGGATTGAAATCAGGGACCAGATTCTAGAGTTTTTTACTTAGAAATGCAACACTCACCATATTTTAAAAACCATTTATACTTATTATTAATTAATGTTAAAAGTAGTTTGAGTACTTTATTTCCTGAAAAATTTTGCCAAAATTGGACTGTATATTTAAAAAAAAAAGAATTCTCTAAAATTGATGTAAATATATGACATCCAAACATGAAAAATGAGCTTTACTTTTTTTATTCCATGGAAAGGTGTTAATATTGTACTGAGTAAATGAATTATTTTATGAATGTCAACAGAACAAAATATGTAATATGCACATAAATATTTTGATCATTGTCTCTCCTTGTGAAAATTGAAAGCACGATCTCTGCTTCATTTAAATATCTGTATAATTAATGTAATTTAAATGTATTGTATACATAATAGAATCCAAGATAAGGATTTTTGAAGCTTCATGAGAATTGTAGGCATCTCACAGTGTAATTGAGCTGTTAGTAATTAATGACATTAAGCAACATAATCTATCTACCACAGCCTTCTTACATTTGCTTTGTGCTTATTAAGAAGAAATCATTTCCTATGAGAAGAAGAAATCATTTCATATGAGAATAAATTCTGACAAAGATAGGAGAAAAAATAATATTACAACTACATTTTCTCTAATAGTTTTACTTTATTGAATAAGACATTAGGGTTGTGAAATGTATGTTTATTTACCTCAAGCCCTGTTTTATTTCAGATCTATAATTTTTTTGAAGTACATACAGTTGACATCATATTAGTTTTAGGAGTACAACACACTGGTTTCATATTTACATATTACAAAATGATCACAAAGATGAGTCTAGTTACCACCTATCACCATACAAGATTGTTACTAGAATATTGTGGACTATATTTCCTGTGCTGTAAAATACATCCCCATGACTTCTTCTGTAACTGGAAGGTCATATCTTTTTTTTTTTTTAAGATTTTATTTATTTATTTGACAGAGAGAGATCACAAGTAGGCAGAGAGGCAGGCAGAGAGAGAGAGGAGGAAGCAGGCTCCCCGCTGAGCAGAGAGCCCGATGTGGGACTCGATCCCAGGACCCTGAGATCATGACCTGAGCCGAAGGCAGCGGCCTA
Organism: Mustela nigripes; assembly: GCF_022355385.1. Classification (NCBI taxonomy): domain Eukaryota; kingdom Metazoa; phylum Chordata; class Mammalia; order Carnivora; family Mustelidae; genus Mustela; species Mustela nigripes. The sequence goes on from NC_081568.1 coordinate 116,824,532, forward strand.
ACCCACTGAGCCACGCAGGCGCCCTGGAAGGTCATATCTTAATCTGTTTCAGTTATTTCATCAATGCCTGCACTTGCCTCGCCCTCCACCCCCAGCAATCTATGAGTGTTTCTGTCTTGTTCCACATGTAAGTGAAACCACATAATATTTGTCTTTCTCTGACTTATTTCACTTAGCATAACATCCTCTAGGTCTGTCCATGTTGTCACAAGTGGCAAGAATTCCTTTTTTTTTTTTTTTAAGATTTTATTTATTTATTTGACAGTGATCACAAGCAGGCAGAGAGGCAGGCAGAGAGAGAGGAGGAAGCAGGCTCTCCCTTTGGAACAGAGAGCCCAATGCAGGGCTCGATCCCAGGACCCTGGGATCATGACCTGAGCTGAAGGCAGAGGCTTTAACCCACTGAGCCACCTAGGTGCCCCAAGAATTCCTTTTTTAATGGCTGAGTAATATTCCATTGTATACATACAGTGTATATCACATCTTTATCCATTTGATCTGTCTCTGGACACTTAGGTTGCTTCCATATCTTGGCTATTATAAATAATTATGCACTAAACATAGGGGTGCACATATCCTTTCAAATTAGTGTTAGTGTTTTTGTTTTTTTCCCAATAATACCCAGAAGTGGAATTGATGGATCATAAAGTTCTATTTTAAAATGTTTAAGTAACCTCCATACTGCTCTTAATAGTGACTTCACCAGTTTACTTTCCCACCAATGGTGCAAGAGGATTCTCTCTCTCTTTGTTGCCTGTTGGCCATCTGTATATGTTTGGAAAAATGTCTATTCAGGTTCTCTGCTCATTTTGTAATCAGAGTTTGCTTTTCAGATACTGAGTTTTGAGGGGTTCTGGTTTTTTTTTTAATATATTGGAGACATTATTTTCAAATATCTTCTCCCATTTAGTAGGTTGCCTTCTTGGTCTGTTGGTTTTAGTTTGATGTAATGCCATTTTTATTTTTAAACTTTTTAACAGTTTTTTTAAGGTAATTTCTATACCCCAAATGGGCTCCCAGTTCACAACCCCAAGATCAAGAGTTGCATGTTCTTCCAACTGAGCCAGCTCGGTGCCCCATGTAGCTCCATTTTAAAATTTTTGCTTTTGCTGTCCTTGTCTGAAGAGAGTGATAAAAAAAAAATACTGCTAAGACAGATGTCAGAGAGCATTACTGCCTATGTCTTCTAGGACTATTATGGTTTTATGTCTTACATTTAAGTCTTTTATCCATTTTGTGTTTATTTTTGTATCTGGTGGTCCAATTTCATTGTTTTGCATGTAGCTATTCCTTTTTCCCAAAACAATTTATTAAAGAGATCCTCTTTTCCCCACAGTGTTTTATTGACTCCTTTGTCATAGATTAGTTGCCCATATAAAGCATGGGTTAATTTCTGGGATGTCTGTTATTTTCCACTGGTGTGTGTGTGTGTGTGTGTGTGTGTGTGTGTGTCTTTTATTTATTTATTTTGCCCGTACCATACTGTTCTGATTATTAAAGCTCTGTGGTCTAGTTTGAATTAAGTATCATGGTACCTCCAGATTTATTTTTCTTTCTCAAGATTGCTTTGGCTACTTGGGGTCTTTTGTGTTTACATACAAATTTTAGAATTATTTGTTCTTGTTATGTGAAAAATGCCTTTGGGTGTTAATAGGGATTACACTGAATCTGTAGGTTGCTTTGGGTAGTATGGACATTTTAACAATATTAGTCCTTCCAAACCATGAGCTTGGTGTATCTTTTCATTTATTTATGTCCTTTTCACTTTCTCTCATCACTGTCTTACAGTTTTCAGAGTATAACTCTTTCACCTCTTTGTTTAAATTTATTCCTAGGCATTTTACTCATTTTGATACAGTTGTAAATTGGATTGATTTCCTCTTTTTCTAATAGTCATTAGTGTAGAGAAACAGCAGATTTCTGTAAGTTAATTTTTTGTCCTGCAACTTTACTGACTCCACTTGTTATTTATAATAGTATTTTTTTAGTGGAGTCATTCCATTTTTTTATCTATAGTGTTAAATCATCTGCCAATAGTGGCAATTTTGCTTCTTCCTTTCCAATTTTGATGCCTTTTTTTCCCCCCTAAATTCTATGGCTAGGACTTCTAATACTACGTTGAATTAAATTGGCACTCTTATCTTTTTCCTGTACTTAGAAGAAAACCTTTCAACTTTTTACCATAGAAGAGTATTACATTAGCTTTGAGCTTATCACATAGGGCCTTTATTATGTTGAGGTACATTCACTCCATACCCACTTTGTTGAAAAGTTTCTGTTATAAATGGGTGTTGAATTTTTGTTAAATGCTTTTTCTGCAACTATTGAAATGATCATATGATTTTTATCCTGCATTTTGTTAATGTGATTTATCCTACTGATTTATTTGTTAATCTAAACTACCCTGTATCCCTGGAATAAGTTTCATTGCATTATGGTGTATGATTCTTTTACTGTATTGCGGAATTTGATTTGGTAACATTTTTTGAGGATTTTTCATCTATATTTATTATGCACATTGCCTTTACTTTTCTTGGTTTTGTAAATTTAGTTTGGAAGTATTCCTTTCTTTTCAATTTTTTGGAATAGTTTAAAAAGGAAAGGTGTTATCTCTTTAAATGTATGGTAGAGGGGCACATGGGTGGTTCATTTGGTTAAGTGTCTGCCTTTGGCTCAGGTCATGACCCTAGGGTACTGGGATCTAGTCCCACATCAGGCTCCCTGCTCAGCAAGAAGTTTGCTTCTTCTTCTCCCTCAACCCATTCCTCTGGTGGTGCTCTCTCGAGTGTGCCTGTGCACACTCTCTTAAATAAATAAATAAAATCTTTATCATACATACATACATGTTTGGTAGAATTCACCAGTGAAGCCCTGTGGTCCCAGACTTGTATTTGTTGGGATTTTTTTTTTTTTTTTTTTTTGGAATACCGATTCCATTTTTTTTTCCCCGAAGATTTTATTCATTTATTTGAGAGAGAGAGCATGTGAGAGAGAGAGAGAGAGAGAGAGAGCACGAACATGAGCAGTGAGAGGGGCAGAAGGGAGCTGGGAGCAGGGAGCCCAAAATGGCTGATCCCAGGGCCCTGGAATCATGACCTGAGCCAAAGGCAGATGCTTAACTGACTGAGCCACCCAGGCGCCCTGAATACTGATTCAATTTTATTGCTAGTAATTAGTCTATTCAGGTTTTCTATTTCTCATGATTCAGTCTTGGAAGACTATATATGCCTAGGAATTTTTCCATTTCTTCCAGGTTGTCCAATTAGTTGACATTCATTGTTCATAGTAGCTTCTTCAGATCATCTGTATTTCTGTGGTACAGATTGTAATTTCTCTTTCATTTCTGATTTTATTTGGGACCTTTATTTTTTAAAGATTTTTATTTATCTGACAGAGAGAAAGAGCACATGCAGGGGAGAGGAGGAAGGAAAGGGAGAAGCAGGCTCCCCACTGAGCAGGGAGCCCGATGTCAGGCTCAATTTCAGGACCCCAATATCATGACCTGAGCCTAAATCAGATGTAACCGACTGAGCCACCCAGATGCCCCCCGGGATCTCTTTTTTTCTTGATGAGTCTGGCAAAAGTTTTATCAGTTTTATCTTTGCAAAGAACCAGCTCTTAGTTTCATTGATCTTTTCTATTTTTTTTTCTGTGTTTATTTCCTCTCTGAACTTTATTATTTCCTTCCTTCTACTAATTTTGGGCTCTGTTTGCTCTTATTTATGTATAATGTTAGGTTGTTTGAGATTTTTGTTTCTTGAGGTAAATAAGCTTCTCTGTGAACTTCCCTCTCAGAACTGCTTCTGCTTCATCCCTTAAGACAAATGGAAACACACTGTTTTAGAACAGTGTGTTTCCATTTGTCTTAAGGTATTTTTAAATTTCTTCTTTGGTATCTTCATTAACCCACTGGTTATTTAATATATTGTTAGACATTATATGTTTTTGTTTTTTCCTAGTTTTCTTCTTGTAATTGATTTCTAACTTTATCCCATTGTGGTCTAAGAAGAAGTTTGATATGGTTTCAGCTTTCTTACATTTATTGAGGCTTGTTTTATGGCCTAACATGTGGTCCTTTCTGGAGAATATTCCATGTGTACTTGAAAAGAATGTGTATTCTGTTGTTTTTGGATAGAATGTTATATTCCATCTGGTCTAATGTGCCATTTAAAGCCAATATTTCCTTGTTGATTTTCTGTCTGGATGATCTATCCAATGATGTAAATGCAGTATTAAAGACCCCATTACTGTTGTATTACTATCAATTTATCCTTTTATGTCTGTATTTGCTTTATATATTTAGGTGCTCCTATGATGGGTGCAGAAATATTTATAATTGTTAAATCTCCTTGGATTGATCCATTTATGATTATATAATATACTTCTCTCTATTTTGTACAGTGTTTTAAACTCTATTTTCTGTGATACAAGTATTGCTACCCCACCTTTCTTTTTGTTTGGATTTGCATGAAATATCTTTTTCCATCCCTTCACTTTCAGTCTGTGTATATCTTTAGATCCAAGTGAACCTTTTGTAGGCATCATTTAGATGGGTCTTTTTTTTTTTTTAATCCCTTCAGCCAATCTTTAACTTCTGATTGGAGAATTTAGTCCATTTACATTTAGAGTCATTGTTGATAGGTCTGTATTTATTCAAAGTGTTAATTTTTTCTGGCTGTTTCTATAGAGTCTTTTTGTTCCTTGCTGTCTGATGCCTTTTTTAGTGTAATATTTGGATTCCCTTTGCTATATATTTTTTATGCATCTTTGGCAGATTTCTGGTTTGTGGTTACCACCCCCCCTAACACACACACACACACACACACAAACACACACACAGTTTAAGTTAATGGTCACTCCAGTTCATTTACATTGTAAAAGCACATTTTACTCTACCCCAACTTTTATGTTTTTGACATCATATTTCATACCTTTTATTTTGTGTATCCCTTATCTAATTATTGTAGCTAGAGTTGATTTTAGTACTTTTGTTTTTAAACTTCATACCGGCCTAATAAGTGATTGGTTCAGTACATTTATTACACAATTATCTTTACCAGAAAGATTTTTTTCTTTCATATATTATCTTATTTTTAGTTATGATCTTTTCTTTTCTGCTTTAGTAAGTTTCTTTAGCATTTCTTATAAGACTGTTTCTGTGGTGATGAAATCCTTTAGCTTTTGCTTGTCTGGAATACTCTTTCTTTCTTCTTCAATTTTGACCTTTACCAGGTATAATATTCTTGGTTGTAAGTTTTTTCCTTTCAGCACTTTGAAGACATCATGCCACTCCCTTCTGGCCTGTAGAGCTTTTGCTGAAAAATCAGCAGGTAGACTTATATGGGTTCCCTTGTATATAGCATGTTGTTTTTCTCTTATTGCTTTGAAGAATCTTTATCTTATTTTTTGACAGTATAATTACATGCCTTGGAGTTACTCTTTGGGTTAATCCTGTTTGGAAATCTGTGTTTTCTGGATTTAGATGTCTGTTTTCTTCCATAAGTTAAGAGAAATTTTCTGATATTATTTCTTCAAGTAAGGTTTTTGTCCCTTTCTCTCTTTTGTTGTTCTGGGACCCTGTAATGTGAATGTTAGTATGTTTGATGTTGTTCCTGATATCCTTTAAACTATACTTGTTTTTTTCAAATACTTTTTTCTTTTTGCTGTTTTGATTGGATGATTTCTACTACCTTGTTGTCAACTCACTGATCCATTTTTTTCTGTATCTAATTTGTTAATTCCCTGTAGTGTATTTTTCATTTCAGCTATTGTATTCTTCCACTCTTATTGGTACTTTCTTATATTTTTTGTCTGTTGAATTTCTCACTGTGTTTATCCATTTCTTCTCCCGAGTTCTGTGAGCATCTATATGGCTATTACTTTTAACTCTTTATCAGGTAGATATCATTTATCTCCATTTCATTAAGATCTTTTTCTAAGGGTTTTTGTTGTTGTTGGGAATATATTCCTCTGTCTCTTCATTTTGCTTGACTCTCTATATTTCTATGTATTCAGCAAACTGGCTAAATCTCTTAGTCTTGAAGGAGTGTCCTTGTGTAGGAGATGTCTTCTGGGGCCAAATGTATGTGCTCCCTTGGCCACCAGAATCAGGTGCTCTAGGAACATTTCATGTGTGACCTTTGTATGCCAGGCTGTTGAGAGGGTGCTGCTGCTGTAGGTCCAGTGATCGGGGCTCTTCCCTTGGCCCAGCTGGCTTGGTCACTACAGCTGCTGGTTAGGTTTCTTTCTGTGGCTCAGCTGGCTGGGGTTGCAGCAGTGTGTGGGGGCTCTCTCTTCCCCTAATCAGGCTGACTTGGGCTGCAGTAGTGTGCAGGGCTCTCACATACCACCCCCCCCCACCTCATCCTCTGCCACCACAGCTGGTTAGTGCTGTGATGGGGGGTGGGAATCCCTTATGGGTCCAGCAGACATCCCTGCCAATGTTAGCATGTTGGAATGTGAGTACCAGTCTTGGCACAAGCAAGATAGAATTTGATCGCAGAAGTGGTTTGCCTAACAGTGCTTCCATCCCCAGAGAGTCTCTCAGAAGTTTCCCACCTGACTGACAGGTGTCTCAGGACTAAGAAGTGGTTCTCCTTCACCTGTGTTCTAGGTGTTTTTCTAACTGGTGGTGTATCACTGGTTCTCAGGGCCAGACTATACACAAGCCCTTTAAGAGTAGGTTCTCCATACCCTATAACTGATTTTTCTGGTTGTTATCCCTGTTAGTTTTCAAAGCCTGGCTTTTTAGGGGTTTGTCTCTCCTGTGAAGGAGAGGGTTGGAATGCCTAATGGAGAAATCCATCCCTTTACTCCTAAGGGGGAAGTTCTGTGTTTTTGAGATCCCTCTCAGTTATGGATCACTGTACCTGGGTTGGAATTTTTCTTATTTTGGTGAGAACTTGTGTCTGTTACTCCTACCCAGGTCAGTGCTGTCCTTCTGTCCCTCATTTTTGGAGGCTCTGTTTACCAGTTTTCAGGGCTTTTTCTGAGGAAATTATTTTATATGTAGTTGCATATTTGTTGTTATATATGGGAGGAGGTGAGCTAAGTTTCTTCCAGGAAGCCATCTTGAATCTTCTCTTATCCATAAGTTCTTAAGAGTTTATTTTTAATTCCATCATAATTTTAGTCTTTTTTTTTTTTTTAACACAGTGTAAAAACAAGTCACTTCTATCAAATAACTATTGGAAAAGAAAATAATCTATCAATTTGTTAAACACAACTGACTGGGAAACTTGTTTAAAAATTTCTATCCCTAGTTTATTTTGTTTAAAATCTGTAGTGGAAGCATGTCCCTTCAGAACCCAATAAACGTTGAAATCAATGTATTCTAGTTCTCCTTTAAAAGCATTATAGAGTGAGGATAGTGTTTCTTCTGTTTTTTTTTTTGTTGTTGTTGTTGTTTGTTTGTTTTTTTCCTGATTGTGGTAGCCTGCTCTCTTTCACTGTTGCTTAATTCTCCACCTGCCTACTATGGAAAACACACTGCAACCTGAGCCACACTCCAGCTGTTGGGAGTGAATTGTTGTATTTTAGTCACTAATAAGTGACAAAACTCTATGAGACCTCACTGATCTCTACCATAATCTTAACTGTCTTCTGGAATGTGCTCCATCCGTATGGCTCCTGGCTGTGTAGATGTGGGATGTTGGCCTATCCTTGACTAGGGCTCCTTTTTCCGATCCAGTCACAACAGGGACCCTCACACCTGGGCTGAGGTACTCTAATAGAACCACTGTTGGCAACCTCCTGCTCTACTTGGATTGATCTGAGAATTATCAGCCTTGGGGGGTCTCCCTGGATTTACGCACACATATTCAGACCTGAAACAGAGGTATTCACCTACTTCTCTGTATGTTATGTGATTATTGGCTAATATTATAGGGCTTGTTCATGTATCATGCCATGGACTAAGAGCTTTCTGTTTCCACTTGCCTCAGTGAGCAGTGTTGGTTTAAATAAGACCTTGAGGAGTAAAAAATAAAGTCATAATATTGAGTAACTTCTCAATCATCATTTTAGTAGAATATTTTATATTGGAGGACTTTGTGAATAGCTGTGTGTTGGAGCCAACTAGGAGAGTCTCGGTAGGGCTATAGTTAAGCATAAAGTATATCCTTGGTAGGGCAGTTCTAGACTTTCATGGAAGCAATTCCTAGGGCACCCTTAACTACAGCAAAGAAGATCCAACACTGGACTGAGGAGGAAGGCAAGAATCTAGAGTGTGACAAGTTCTCTCAGGTATTTACTGTGGTTTCTACTAGGAAAAAAAAATAAAACAAAAAACATCTAAAATCTGTGAACTCAATAGTATCCTGCACATAGGCTCTAGAATCACTCTGCCTTTGGATGAATCCACTCCACCTCTTACTAACTGAAATATGTCAGGCAAGTTTCTTAGCCTCTCTATGCCTCAGGGTTCTCATCTGTAAAATGGGGTCAGAATAGTTTGTTAGGAGTACAGCCATGCCCATTGGTTTAAATACTGCCTATGACTGATTTCAGTCTATGTCAGAATTTAGTAGTTGTGACAGTCTAACTGGGATTACAAGTCCTATGAAAGCCTAAAATACTTACTATTTGGACTTATACAGTGAATGTTTGTAAAACATTGTTCTAGAACAGTGATTCTAGCTGGGGTGGCACTGCCTCCCTATGGGGAAAAATGTGGAGAGCATTTTCAGTTGACACTGTCTAGAATGTTTCCAGGATCCAAGGAACAGAGATAGTAAACATATTTAATACATAGCAATCCTGAACAGTAAAGAGTTTGTCTTCCCAAAATGTCAATATCATCTTTAATGAAAAGCATGTCTCTAGAATCTCCAAAATAACTGTTGGAATATCCCTATATAATTTGTGATTTTAGCTGAAATGGTTTTAATGTTTCACAGTTTAGAATATTGTTTGCTAAGGAGTGGAGGTTTAGAAGCCAGGTGCTGGATTTGAATCCTTTAGAAGCTGTGCGGCCTCAGGCCAGCCAGATAAACTGTGCCTCAGTTTCCTTATTAATAAAATGAGGATAACAGTGCCTGCTTCATAGGGTTGCAGTCAGGATGATAGGACTAAATAGTAAAATGGTATATGCTTCATAGTAGACACTCAATGAGATTAACTGTTATTATTTTGGTGTATGGGATTAAAGTTGCAAATAGCTGAAATCCTAATTATGCTGCCTTAAATAAATGGTGTCTTAAACAAATAAACAAATTTTTCTCACATTACAAGAAATCCACACGTAGGTGACTACCCTTATGAGTTAAATTAGCTTGACAATATTAGGACTCATGTCTGTTGGTTCCCTTGTCCTTTACCTCACGGTTCCAAAATTGTTGCAGCTTCGGCCTCATGTCCTGGTTTTGAGTCAGGAAAAAGGAGGAAGGGACACGCCAGCTTTTCTTGTCCCATTTTAGCAGGGAACTAAAACCTTTCCTAGATTCCTCTCAATGGACACTAGAAGGCATATTGTGTAGGCTTGAATCCTGACTGCCTTTTCCTAACTGTGTGATAGTGGGCAAATTTCTGAATCTCTCCATGCCTCAGTTTTCTCATATGTTAAAAAAAAAAAAAAGATGCTAATGGTTTATATTTTAGTGCATTATATAAAGAATGGGTGAACTATGAATTCATAAAATGCTGGTTTTATTTTATGAACCTACTTCTATCAGGTGGCTACCCCAGAGCTCTTGCTTTCACATTCCTCTTCTACCCTGTGCCTTTACAGTGACTGTTTTATCAGATAAGTATAAAGATTATCTCTTTTTTTTAATCTTTTTTTTATTTAATGAATTTGGTAAATATTATAATGGTTTTACTCAGTGTTCAGTTACACATTTCTGTGATCATGTTGTTCCTTTCTTTCGTGAAGGAGATGTTTCATGCTAGTTCATTCTGTTCAGCCTAGCATGACCATAGATGCTTTTGTTTTCCTATAAACCCTTTGCTGTATTTTTCAAATACAGTCTATAATGATGACATTTGATCATATTATTGGCATTTCTCCTGAAACACTAACAAAGTACTTGGAAATAAAAATGAAATTTGAAATAAGCCTCCTGATTTAATGTTACTATTAAACATTTATGTAGTACTATATATTTACAAAGTGCTTTATAATTATTTATTAGTTAATTGTACTGTTAAACAACATTAACCATCTGGCCAAATTAATGATTTCAAATTGTCCTACCAGTTGGTAGCTCAGGAGTGAAAAATGAAGTCATATTGGATTTTATTCTCATTGAACAGACTGTTTCATCCTTTTCTGTACAACATAGTACAGACTGGCTTCACAGGGAGGTTAAAATCAGAGGGAAAAGGATGTCTCTTTTCTCTTCTTCCAATTGTCCTATAAATGTGGGCTTTCCTCCAAATTCATGCTAGACCTGCTGCAGTGAAGACAAGTTTTCTCTCACATGGAAGGCACCACATCTACTTCCACATATTCAGCTGTTGTCTCCACATCTGTAATTCAGTACCTTTAAACTTCATTTTTAAAATTTATTTCTTTTCAGCATAACAGAATTCACTGTTTATGCACCATACCCAGTGTAAACTTCATTTTTTGTTAAGCTCTCTAAATTCAACTTCTTGATGGTCATTTTCACTCCCACTCCAATTATACTCATAATTCAGATTTATTTATTTTTTAAAAAGATTTTATTTGAGAGAGAGCACAAGCAAGGGGAGCAGCAGACAGAGGAAGAGGGAGAAGCAGGCTCCCCACTGAGCAAGGGGCCCAATGCGGGCCCAGGACCCCAGGATCATGACCCCAGCTGAAGGCATCTGCCTAACCAACTGAGCCACCCAGGCACCCCTCAGATTTATTTTTTTAACATATTTTAAGAAATTATTCCAACTGACCATTACCATCATACTCTAAAGCAGGATCGGACTTCAGAAAGTACTGTGCACTCCCATCTTGTTCACACAGTTATCATTAAAGGATAATTTATTCTGCAATCACTTTCATATTTATCTCTCTGCTGTTAGTCCACAGTTCAGGTACTGTGATAATGTGATTTATAATAAATAGATATTTGGTTTCCATCCCAGTTTTTCCTATAGAGCTCTTAAAACCTTTGGAATTTCCTGTGATGAGAACTATGAAGGTATCTTTTGTTATGTTAAGGTGGTGACTTTTGGACAACACTTGTTTGGGAAATGGTTACCAGTGGAGCCAATCATGTGATTAGACAGTTGGAATATGCATTACCACTCTCAACCCCCTAAGAGGGGAGAGGGACTAGATCCAATGGCTAGTGATTTAGTCAGTCATGCCTATGTAAATGAAACCTCCATAAAATCCAAAAAGACAGGGTTCATAGAATTTCTGGAATGGTGAACACATGGAAATTGATGCTGGGAGAAAGCCCGGCAGCTCTTTGCCCTTCCTCATGCCTTGCCCTGTGCATCTCTTCCATTTGGCTGTTCTGGATATATCCTTTTATAATAAAATGGAACTCTAGTAAGTAAAGTATTTCTCTGAGTTCTGTGAGCTGCTCTAGAAAATTACTGAAATGCAGAGAGGGGTTCAAGAGAACCTCTGTTCTGTAGCACTATCAGTCAGAAGTATAGGGAATGGGGCGCCTGGATGGCTCAGTTGGTAAAGTATCCAACTCGTCATTTTGGCTCAGGTCATGATCTCAGGGTTGTGAGATGGGGCCCTGCATTGGGCTTTGTGCTAAGTGCAGAGTGTGCTTGTCACTCTCCCTCTGCTCCTCCATACCCCTACCCCTGCCTTTTTCTCAAATAAAAATCTTAAAAAAATAAAAAGTACGAGTGACAACCTGCCCTAGTGATTGACATCTGTAATGTAGGAGAAGGCAGTCTTAAGTCTTAAGGAATGAGTCCTTAACCTGTAAGGTGTCTTGCCATCTCCAGGTAAGTAGTCTCAGAAGTAAGATTAATTAGAGGATGCCTACCTGGTCTCAGTATTGCTTGGTGATATGAGATAAGTGCCCTCACACATTGGAATTGCATGCAGAATCACAGGTACTTATGATTTTATTGCCCAAATGTACAACATTCTCCACATATTTAGAGCTTCAGCCTCACACCAATGCTACACCAAACCTGCAATGACTGCCCTGCCAAGAGAGTTCAAAGTCTTACTATTGTAGTTTGCTGTTGTACTGTTTGGCTATCATTCTCTCTCCTCGGAGAGAAAATGATATTTTTTATTGCCTCTGCCTTGTGTTTTCCCATGGGTGTGTGTCTATGTCTGCTATTCCATTCACCTAAAATGCCTTTCCATATACCCCCAAACTGCTCATTCTTCAGACCTACAATCCAAACCCTACCTTTTTCATAATCCTTCCCCACTACCCAACCCTGGTGTGATTGTTCTCTTTTGAGTCCTGTAGTGTGAGCACTGTTTTGGTCACTTAACAGTGGTTTATGTTAAGATTAACTTCTTAATCTCTTCTGTTACTATTTTGAACTGTTATTTTATTATATTGTGTGGCTTTTGTCCCACATATATCTTTTTATCTATACTTGCTTTTCTTTGAGAAAGACTTTTAATTATCTGTAGCTTTTAATTCCAAGTATTTTATTTCGAAGGTATTATTTCAAATAACAAATAACAGTGCTCTTTACACTTTGTATACTTTAAACACTCTCAAAATATGTTAATTAATATGTATTAGAAGCTTAGGTATTCTGTTACTCTTAGGTGGACTGAATAAAAAATTACCTTTAACCACCAGTATCACAATGAATAGTAGTTGGTATTTCAAATAACGTTGTTAAATTGTTATTTGTATGAATGATTTCTAAAAAGGGCTCTTTAGCCTGAAAATTAGTCTCCTCATCTTGGTTCCTACGTCACTAGTTGAGTCTTGAGGTCTTAAATTCAAGTGATCATGTCAAAAGATGACAACTTCCTTTAAGTACATTCATTTACCAACCTTTCCAAATCCTTTTCTAAGAATGAGATGGTAGAATGAGGAAAACAAGACATTTGGTAACTGTCTAGTGTTTTTGACTAACGTAAAAAGTTTTAAAACAAGCTTTGGTTAACAAAGTAATTTATTTATCATATTTTAATTGATGTGTTTAATTGATGGCCACAGTTGATATAGCCATCAGCTATCTAAACATTTAATTTCTGGTGATGTGACATCATGAATGATTCCAATAATCTTTCCTTTATTTTGATTTTCTATATAATGAAGTATAACATTCACTTGGTCTCATTTGTGTCTATAGTTGTCTTGACTTTCTCATTAGTTTAGAAGCTCCTCAAAAGCATATCAGAGAATTGTACTAAAAGGGTTCTGTCATTTTAGTTCTTATGAACTTTTCACAGTTAATTCTTAGAAATTATACAGGCCAATAGAGTTCTTTTAGTCAGCAGTAAAAATCACTTTTTCATTCTTGCTTAACATAATTAAGAATAACCATTCTTAATTCTTAAAGGATGAGAATATGTAACAGTCACTAAGCAAGCTTAAATCTCTGTTTTGTGACCCAGGAACCTTTTAAGACTATACAGTCTTATTTATTATATCTAAGGCTATCCCATTTCTTAGGATATGGTGCTACAGATAGAGAAGAAATAGAAGATGGTCCAAATTAGCAAAATCTCTGGGAAACTCTGTCTTAATTGAAGGGTAGTGGTAGGAAACTAATTATAATGGGACCCCTACATAAGACTGTTGTAAGACTGAAATTAAAGTTACCTCATGGGCCTTTATTACATGTAGCTTGTTTTAAGAGATCTGCCTTGGTTTGTTGTTTATTTGATATGTCACAATGAGCCACATTGTAGAACTGCTTTACTATATATAATTAACTTGCCATTCATCCAGCAAACATTTATTGATAGTCTGCTAATTTCAGATCACCATGCTACGTAATGTAGAAGTGAGAGGAACTATATATGGTTTCGTCCTCAAGAAGCTTATTCAGACCAAGAGTTCATCATATGGGCTAAATCCATATTCAAAATCCCATTAAGGTTTTATAGAATATTTCACTTTAGGTATGAAATGTTAGTGGTAATATAAGGCACTGGGACCAATTCCTTAGGCTTTATTTTAGCAATTGTTTATGGGAAAGGCATAATTCAAGAATTTCTTCTTTGACTTATGGAGCATTCTGAGGTAGCCTTAAGAAATAATTCATGTCCTTTCTTACTTACTGGAATGATAGCAACATTAATAACAGAAAGTGTCCTGATTTTTTTTTTGCATAAAGTCATTATCAAATTCTACAGTAAAGTTGGAGACTATATAATTTGATGTCCTTCTTTAAAGATATTTCTGTAGGACGGTGATTCTGAATAGCACTTATTCCCAAAGGACAAATTTTAGGGAGGGAAACAGATACAAGCCTATCATATATTTGAGAATAACTTCATGGGTACTGTCATTCATGAATAATTATGGGAAATCTATTATAAACCAGAAAATTAGCTTTGAATGTAATCACCTTGAATATAAATGGTACTTGCTTTGTTTTGTTTTAGTAGCTCTTTTTATCTATACACACCACAAGATTGGAGAGTTGACTTTCCTTTGGAAACAGGTCCTTACAGTACTGTACTTAATAGATGATATCTACACTGTTTATGATATGCTTTCCAGTTGATGCAAATCTCCAGCTACTTTGGTCTAATATTTTACAACCTAACTTTTAAGAAATGTGTAAGTTTTAATCCATCTCTTTTAGCATACATTTAGTGAAGACAGAGAAATCAAAATTATTCTTTTCATGTAAACATAGAAAATTGACTTATTGCCAAGATTATTTTCTCTGAAATAGAATAGTTTAAAACTTCCTTGTAGGTTGTAATTTTTTAATGCTTTAAAAGTTTTGTTTTATTCTCAACTTTATATTGCATTTCTAAATAGTTAAATTATAGTGGTCCTATATTAGACTTACAAGACCTTATACCATTTTCAGTGGGGGGATTAGGGAACAACTGGATGGCAAACATCTTTGGTAAGGGAGCAGAGAGAGCTTTAAAAACTTATTTCTAAATTTAGTCATTCGCTGAAGCTAATCAAGGTTTGCTAGTTCGGGGAGAATTCATTAGGAAAAGGAAAAGCATTAAGGAAACTCATCCACAAAAGAAGGTAAAAAACAGCTAAGAATACCATTATTTGTACTGTTTAATAAATTCATATTTAAAGACAATTTTTTAAAAAGATTTTATTTATATTTTATTTATTTGACAGACAGAGATCACAAGTAGGCAGAGAGGTAGGCAGAGAGAGAGGAGGAAGAGGCTCCCTGCTGAGCAGAGAGCCCAATGGGAGGCTTGATCCCAGGACCCTGAGATCAGACCTGAGCTGAAGGCAGAGGCTTTAACCCACTGAGCTACCCAGGTGCCCTGAGATTTTATTTATTTATTTATTTTTAAAGATTTTGTGTTTATTTAACAAAGAGAGAGATCACAAGCAGGCAGAGAGACAGGCAGAGAGGGTGAAGCAGGCTCCTCGCCAAGCAGAGAGCCCAACATGGGGCTTGATCCCAGGACCCTGAGATCATGACCCGAGCAGAAGGCAGAGGCTTAACCCACTGAGCCACCCAGGTGCCCCAGATTTTATTTTTAATATTATAGTTTTCCATGAACTGTAAAGGATATTTAGTTTTTATAGAATACTATAAGTGGCAGTTACATCTTTGCATTTGGAAATTATGTAACGTAGGCTTAGAATAAGCAAATGGAATTATTTCAACTCTCCACAAATTATTCTGACTTAATACTTTAATCTCCAGAAAATGTTTATCTTTACCAAAATTACATTAGTTTGTTAATACAGTATACTACTTAGAACTCCTGAAGTCCAATGTTACATACATAATATATACTATATAGACATACAATAAAAATATCTGTTAGAAATAATGTATTTTAGGGGTGCCTGCGTGCCTCAGCTGGTTAAGCATCTGCCTTTGGCTCCGGTCATGATCCCAGCGTCCTGGGATTGAGCCCTGAATTGGGCTCTCTGCTCAGTGGGAGTCTGCTTCTCCCTCTCCCTCAGTGAGATCTCTCACTTTTGCTCTCTCTCAAAAAAATAAATAAAATCTTTTTAAAAAATGTATTTTAAATATGTAGAAGTAGTTATACCTATGAAAATCCATACTCAATACTGTTAAATATCAATGCTTGCCATCATGAATTAGAAGTTTGGTTACTGGGGAACCTGGGTGGCTCAGTGGGTTCAAGCCTCTGCCTTCAGCTCAGGTCATGATCCCAGGGTCCTGGGATCAAGCCCAGCATTGGGCTCTCTGCTCAGCATGGAGCCTGCTTCCTCCTCTCTCTCTGCCTGCCTCTCTGCCTACTTGTGATCTCTCTCTGTCAAATACATAAATAAAATCTTAAAAAAAAAAAAAAGTTTGGTTACTTGCTTCAGCCAAGAATTTGTTATATGATGAAGATAACTAGCTATAGGTCCAGTTTATGTAGCTATTTCTCCAAGAATTCAAATGAATGTTCTTTTTGTAAGGTAGTTGATTTCTTTTACTGCTACTAATGCAGTAAAAGGAATCTTTCCAAGCTCAGGAACAAGCAGCAAAACCCTTAATTTGAATTTATAGCCTTCAGAGACAATCTGCAACACAACTTAACTGTCCAAGCAATTTATTTTAATTAATGTGATTTGTTCTATATATTTAAGCAGGAGAGTTATATACCAACAAATGGGACAACTAAGAATGCTAACAGTAACATTTTAAATAGTTATGGCTTACGGAAAACATAAATGGAAGCATAGCCATCAGTAGTTATGGAAGCTGAACTTTTCTGTAATCAGTAAATCATCCATATCTTCTTAGAGACTTCATTTCCACTAGTGGATTTTTTTTAATTATAAGAGTTTAGATTAAAGGCCAAGGTCACACTATTTGCCCAGCATTTAGTGCTGATGTAGAAGAAATGCCCTCTGCTAAGAGAAGCGTCAGGAATACTATATATTGCCAGAGCACAATGCTGATTTTTATTAGAGTAATGTGTAATTTAATGAATCAAAAGAAAAAAAAAGTTTTTTTAAGTTAAATTTGATACATCTGAAAATATTCAGATTGTTCTCTAGACATGTAGTGTCTAATTCCATTTATAAAACTATTATGTTAAAAGGTACTTAACCTGTGTCAAACAACCCTATTCTTGCTCTGAAAATATTTTAAAACGTTCTCTTGGGGCGCCTGGGTGGCTCAGTGGGTTAAAACCTCTGCCTTGGGCTCAGGTCATGATCCCAGGGTCCTGGGATCAAGCCCCAAATCAGCTCTCTACTCAGCGGGGAGCCTACTTCCTTCTCTCTCTGCCTGCCTCTCTGCCTACTTGTGATCTCTGTCTGTCAAATAAATAAATAAAATCTTAAAAAAAAAAAAAAAAGTCCTCTTTTCAGCCAAAGGAAATAATTACATATTTACAACCCCAAAACTTCCAAAACTTGAGTGCATTTGTACTAACTTTTGTAAAGCCGATGGCAGGCAACACAAGGGCAAGGATTGCACTAACCACTTCTGGAGATAACAATCTGAATGAAAACTTTTAGAAATTCACGGTCCATCAGGTAAAGATCCTAGTTTGCAAGCTTTGTTATTTAAATTAATAGCAATATCATATTTAGTAAAAGATTTGAAATAGGGGCCTAGTTCATATTTTGCTTGAAATTGGCTAAGAATTTAGAAAGATTAGAACTGCTCTAGAATCTAGGAGAAAATGAAAGCTCTACATGGTTAATGCCATTACTCTTCATTTAGTCACTGCCTGTATGTTTATATTCATATAGCTTTCAGGGGTGCCTGGCTGGGTTAGTTGGTTGAGAGTCTGACTTTGGCTCAGGTCATGATCCAGGAGTCCTGGGACCGAGCCCTACATCAGGCTCCCTGCTTAGTAGGAGGCCTGTTTCTCTCTCTCCCACTCCCCCTGCCTGTGCTCTTTCTCTCTGTCAAATAAATGAATGAATAATCTTAAAATTTTTTTTTCATTTCATTCATTTAGTAATCAAAGTATTTACCAAATGCCTGCTATGTGCTGGCACTGTGGAGGTGTGGAGCCTATAATAATAATAGCTAATACTTATTTAACAATTTCAATGTGGTAGGCAGTATTCTAAGTACTCTGCATATATTAATTCATTTAGCCTTCACAACAACTTTTATTCTTGCTACAGACCAATAGTTACCCAAGGTCACACAATTGTTTAGTGATGGGAGCCAGTACTCTAACCCAAGCAGTTGGCTCCATAGTTAATGCTCTTACCCACTATACTATAGTACATCTGCGGTAACCTGTGTTTCTGTGTCTGTCTCCCATAACATTAAATGTTAGCTTCTCTTGTGGAGATCCCACTTGAACATCTTATGTCCACTCTGCATATGTCAAAAAATTAATTGATAGGGTGAAAAATAGCCATCTCTTTGTATTCCATATGCCAGGCCAGGATTGGAATAACTGATTTAAGTATAGTGTAGAACCTCTTGAGTTGAGATGTCATCATTTTTGCAGTCGTGGCAGAGTAGAAGACTCTCAAAATAACTCCAGTTACCTCAGCTCCTTAGGGACGATGGAACCACTTCCTCACTTCCTTTCCTAATCCCTGGGGAAGGAACTAGTAAGAAATACTGCTTCCTGTAACTTCATGCTGGCATCAAAAAGATTGAGAGGCATGATAAACAAGATCTTTACCCTCAAAGAACTATTCAAATGGAGATCAAAGTTACTCCAAGAATACTTTTCATCCCGTGGCCATTTAGTAAGCTCTCTGGTGGTACCCTCTTTAATAGCCACAGAAAATATGGAGTATATCATGTGTCCAGACTTGGTCACTCTTTCCAAGATTTTTGGCTTTGTCTCTTCTTACTGTTTCACTTTAGAATATATAACATGATATCACTACTGCAATGTGGGACTCTCATAGATGAATTTTAATAATTTATCACTTGAACTTTTGAGAGATACTCTCTATATGTTAAAAAAAAAAAAAAAAGAATCAAAAGACAAAACAAGGCCAACACTTCAACCAACGTGAGTGAAAGCTTTGGCAAGATGTATAAAAGTAACACTAAGTCCAAGATAAATTGAAACTCTAAGCACATTTTGCTTGCATTCCTTCCTTGTTTCTAATTTAATAAATGTTTCCCAGAATGAAGTTTGAAAAAAATATATATATATATTTAAAATGCTTACTTATTCCCTTTTGGGTTCTATGTCAATTGTGTACATTTCATAAATATAAACATAAGACATATTTGCTAAGGAATTACATTTGTTGATGTGGCAGCCTCGTGGCTTAAAGTATGAAAAATTCATACCTTGTCAATTATGAATTGCATTTTCTCCCATTTGTATAAATATGGAACTTGTTTGAGTACTAGCTAAAAATGTACGTGATACTATTTCAGATGTGAGTATTGCTTAAAAAAAAAAAAAGCCTCACCCTGCCTTAAGAGGTCAAACAACATCTAAAAACCATAATCCTTATAAATAAATTTTAAAAAATCTGCCCTTTGCTCATTTCTTCATCTTTCTTATTATTATATCCAATTACCAACCCTATCAGTCCATTTCCTTTGATTTATCTTTCATTCCAATGAGTGTGATAATAGAAAGGCAGCATGAGTACCCTTTAATACTTATGGATTTTTTCAAATTTAAACATCTTCCTTGCTAAGCAGAATTTATGCACTGACTAACTCCCACAGCTATCACCCTGGATGCCCTCTTCCTATTTCATTACCATTTTGTGGATGAACATATCATTGGTATGGTATTTATCTTGATAGATAGTGAAAAAGGTCTTGCTCTAAAAAGCTATGCCATGTTTCTAGCCCTTGTTTATGAGGCATTTTCCAGCAGAGTTGCCTATACTAAATGGGGGTCCAACTCAGATCATTGCTATTTTCCCTGAGTAAAATGCTATATATGCTGTCAATTTAATTAGAAACTGGCCCTTTGTTCTATCTTCCCAATCATGTTACCCATTATCTCTCACACCCTAAAATCATATCCCCCAGTGAATAGGCTGTTTCTCCAAACATGCTTATCTCATTGCTTCCAGATAACTATCTGTGACTCTTTTTCCCTTTCAACTGCTTATAGTCATTTGAACACCTGTCATCACAGCTTCAGGTGTGATTATATCTAATAATACTTGATGTTTGCAGTGGGTGCCCCACAGTTACCGCCACATACAGAAATTTCTGACTGACATTTCCAGAGCTTTTTGGCATTAGAGTAAGTCAAGTACTGTGTTACCTCTTTCTGTGACGTCCTGGTGAATAACTCAACACAATCAGCTAGTATCTTGAAAGAAGGCCTTATTATTTTGGGGAGCCTTCATAGCCCCACAGTACTGCCCTTTATTCCTCTCTTCTGATGTTATCTCCCTAATTTAAATTCTAATATCAGTGTATCAATTGACTAATATTCAAGTTAAGTTCCTAAAGGAGTCCATTTGTTGACCAAATTAAATAACTTTCTTTAGCCACACAAATTTAAGGTTGAATGATTTCCTTTTATTTTCTTTCTTTCTTTCTTTCTTTTCAGGGAAATAGCTAGGAAGCATTAAAATATGCTAGGACACTAAGATATTTACTAAACAAAATCATTCTAGTTTTTTCTGCTTGCTCAGCTATTCTATTTGCCATAACCCATGAATTTGGTGCAAACGCAGCAAGTCTAATTTAGTTATGGGCAGTTGATATTCAGAAGCCATCTTCCTTGATGTCTGAATTTTTGTGATGAGTTCCTTCCACTATATTACAATTCTGATTTCCCATCAAATTTATTAAGCTTTCTCTTCTGTTAAAATCCATCATTTGTCCAGCAATAGGCAGTAAAACCAATAATGTCTATTGATGTTTAATATGCCTAACTTTTTTGTAAATTAAGTTATTAAAAACAAAGTCTTTGCCAGTCCTTTCATTTATAGATGATAAGGTATACTCAGGAAGATCTGACCTGACAATTCAGAATTATTTTAAAAATGCCTGTCATGGGCCAGTTCTTTAACATTAGCCAGAAGATGAACTCTTCTGGAAGAATACTTTGGGAATATAGTACATTAATGACCCAGTGGGATAAACACTTGACCAACCAAAGACTGCATTTGAAAAATTGCTTTTTCTTAACTTGAGCATGCTTTATACAACATAAACAGAGTCATTACTGCTGAGATATGCTGCATCTCTAATTTCATTTTCACAAAACTTCAACATACCTCCATAGAATCCAGATTAGTTTTCTCAGTAAATAACTATGACATTACCATTATTAGTGTTCATAGGAATTCCCTCTTTAAAAGCACAACAGGGAAATTACTATACAGTATCTCCACCCCCAGCAAACACATAAAAATACAAATACACACACACCCATAGATAATAAAACATTAAAAAATGATAAGAATAATCAAGAAAATGCTATATCTGCATCTGTGATTTAGCTATTTGACCAACTTTAACTAATTTTATGATATTTCATTATTTTTAAAATATATGAAAATATTAGCAATCAAATATTATGAGAAAAGTGTCAACCTAATTATGAAATGAAATTAAGATGTCAAGCAGTAGAATACTGTGAATCATTAATCTTAAATTCTGTATTATATAGAAGCAAAAAAGATTCCAGAGAAAAGGCTCAGACTGCATGCTATGAAATATTTCACTTTAACATGTTCCTAGATTCTTTTCTGGATTTTTTTCCTTTTCTAATAACTCAAATTTTTAATAACTAGAGTTCGATCCTTATTCATTTGCTACAATCCTAGCACAGCCTGTGGGACCTGAAAATTGATTTGATGAAGTACAACCAATCTTTTTATAGAGAGTGGCCATTTCTAAGCTCTCCTAAGCTTTGAAATTCTTGGTGCTGTGTTGTAGAATCCATTAATATCACAGAGGGAAAGTGAAGAAAGATAGTAATGCAGGGATCTAGGTACATATGCTTTAAGCCATGATGCTGTCTATGGTCAAATGGGTGGGTATTATAATTTCCTAGGCAATGGTAAATAACTAGTCCAGTCTCCTTTCAAAAGTGACTAAGCTACTTCGTGAATGTGTCTTAGAAGCTATACAAATTTCATAAAACAGATTACTGAACAAAATATTGATATATAGAAACAAATGGTTTTGCAGTGTCTGCTATGAGTAAAGCAATATATTAGGCACAGGGGATAACAGTGAATATGACAATTATTGCCTCTTCTTTTGTGGAACTTATATCTGTGGCAAAGATATTTTGGACAGGTAATCAAATTAGTTACAGTACTGCAAAAGTTAACATTCAGGTTCTTTATATTTCTATAATTTTATAGTTTTTCCATATGGATCCTGCATATTTTGGTTAGGGTTATTCCTAGAGATTTTATGGTATATAGATATTAGTATTATTCAGAGAATTTTTTCTACTATATCTTCTTTTCTTATTGGCATTTTGACTTTTTAAAATATTTTTCTAATATTTCACAGCCTTACAGATTCTGTTTAGAAAGATTTTACAAGGCATTTTTGGATTTTCTAAGAAATATTCTCTGCAGTTACTAATGACTTTTCCCTTTTCCTCTCCAGCAGTTAGTCCATTATTTCTGATTTGTGTGTTACTGCACTAGCCAGAAATTCTAGAATAATGCTGAATAATGAGATTGGGGATTCCATCCCTCCTTGATTTTATGAGTTCAGTTTTTATAATTACTATTACATGATGTGATCTGTCTTTTTAGATATCCTTTTTTATGAGAAGGAAGTATCCTTCCGTCCCTCATTTTTTTTTCTTATGATTTTGTTTGTTAGGAATGCTTTTTTCCCCCTAAGTTCTTAAATATTATCTGTCTCTCAGTTGGATAAAGTACCATTTCAAGTAATTTTTTTTTTCAAGAGGAGCATTTGGTGCTACAATTGTAAAATTCTTCAGTAATTAAGAATTCTGCTATCATCACATATAAATGGGATCTAGAAGGGCATACAATTCTTAGTTTACAAGTTTTCTCCTTAAAATGCCATAGACAGGTGGAAATGCAGTTGTACCGACACTTGGGGAAGTGTTTTGGCAGTTTATTAAAAAGTTAAACATACATCTACCATATAATCCAGCCATCCCACTCCTAGATGTCTACTTAAGATTAAGGGAAATACACATTTACACCAAACCCTGTAAACAAGTGTTTATGGTAGCTTTATTCACATAGCCCAAAACTGTAAACTAACCAAGTGTCCTTAAACCATTCCATACAATGGAATATGGCTCAGTTCATACAACAGGTTGAGTGAATTTTAAATGCATTTTCCTAAGTGAAAGAATGAATACCTTATATGATCTAAAGAAGACAGTAGTTGTGTGTTGTGTGATTTGGTTTTACATGGTAGTCTTTAAAAATACTCTTAAAAAGGCAAAAGTACAGGGAGGAAAACCTATCAGTGGTTGCCAAGAGTTGTGAGTGGGAGGAGAGATTATCCGTAAAGGGATAACTGTTGTTTTGGAGGATGGTGAAACTGTTCTGTAGGGAACTATAATGATGGGCATATGACTCCATGCAGAACTGTAGACAACTAAGGGTGAATTTTATTGTATAAAAACAACAAAATCAACTAGGATATGGGGGAAAATATGGAATGTAGATGGTGACAAAAGTAACTACATTACAAATGAATCCCATAACTACACTGAGGGGAGAAGGGAGCTGAGTGAAATAACTCTGGAAAGCAAACAGCATTTTGACTGAATACTCTGCTTAAGTATGGAGGTTGAGTTAACAAATTATAGAAAATGGGAGTTGTGTTCCTTCAGAGAAGGAAGTTGTGTTCCTTCAGAGAAGGAAGTTATAAAAAAGAGGCTAGAATGAGCTGCATCGTGTATGAAAATTGGAAGTATCAGTATGAACTTACTCTTTTTAATTGCATGTGAACGATAGAGAAATGACCTCTGATATGTATATATGCAGGGGCTAATATCCATACTTGTATTTCCTAGGTTCATCTACTGAAGGTCTAGAAGGTGTTTGAGTAGCAATAGGCAAAGCCAGCATCTAAATCTTGGTTTCTTTTCTTTTTTTTTTTATAAACATATATTTTTATCCCCAAGGGTACAGGTCTGTGAATCACCAGGTTTACACACTTCACAGCACTCACCAAATCACATACCCTCCCCAATGTCCATAATCCCACCCCCTTCTCCCAAACCCCCTCCCCCCGGCAACCCTCAGTTTGTTTTGTGAGATTAAGAGTCACTTATGGTTTGTCTCCCTCCCAATCCCATCTTGTTTCATTTATTCTTCTACCCACTTAAGCCTCCATGTTGCATCACCACTTCCTCATATCAGGGAGATCATATGATAGTTGTCTTTCTCCGCTTGACTTATTTCGCTAAGCATGATACGCTCTAGTTCCATCCATGTTGTTGCAAATGGCAAGATTTCATTTCTTTTGATGGCTGCATAGTATTCCATTGTGTATATATACCACATCTTCTTGATCCATTCATCTGTTGATGGACATCTAGGTTCTTTCCATAGTTTGGCTATTGTGGACATTGCTGCTATAAACATTCGGGTGCACGTGCCCCTTCGGATCACTACGTTTGTATCTTTAGGGTAAATGCCCAATAGTGCAATTGCTGGGTCATAGGGCAGTTCTATTTTCAACATTTTGAGGAACCTCCATGCTGTTTTCCAGAGTGGCTGCACCAGCTTGCATTCCCACCAACAGTGTAGGAGGGTTCCCCTTTCTCCGCATCCTCGCCAGCATCTGTCATTTCCTGACTTGTTGATTTTAGCCATTCTGACTGGTGTGAGGTGATATCTCATTGTGGTTTTGATTTGTATTTCCCTGATGCCGAGTGATATGGAGCACTTTTTCATGTGTCTGTTCGCCATCTGGATGTCTTCTTTGCAGAAATGTCTGTTCATGTCTTCTGCCCATTTCTTGATTGGATTATTTGTTCTTTGGGTGTTGAGTTTGCTAAGCTCTTTATAGATTCTGGACATTAGTCCTTTATCTGATATGTCGTTTGCAAATATCTTCTCCCATTCTGTCAGTTGTCTTTTGGTTTTGTTAACTGTTTCCTTTGCTGTGCAAAAGCTTTTGATCTTGATGAAATCCCAGTAGTTCATTTTTTCCCTTGCTTCCCTTGCCTTTTGCGTTGTTCCTAGGAAGATGTTGCTGCGGCAGAGGTCGAAGAGGTTGCTTCCCGTGTTCTCCTCAAGGATTTTGATGGATTCCTTTCGTACATTGAGGTCCTTCATCCATTTTGAGTCTATTTTTGTGTGTGGTGTAAGGAAATGGTCCAATTTCATTTTTCTGCATGTGGCTGTCCAATTTTCCCAGCACCATTTATTGAAAAGGCTGTCTTTTTTCCATTGGACATTCTTTCCTGCTTTGTCGAAGATTAGTTGACCATAGATTTGAGGGTCTATTTCTGGGCTCTCTATTCTGTTCCATTGATCTATGTGTCTGTTTTTGTGCCAGTACCATGCTGTCTTGATGATGACAGCTTTGTAATAGAGCTTGAAGTCCGGAATTGTGATGCCACCAACGTTGGCTTTCTTTTTCAATATCCCTTTGGCTATTCGAGGTCTTTTCTGGTTCCATATAAATTTTAGAATTATTTGTTCCATTTCTTTGAAAAAGATGGATGGTACTTTGATAGGAATTGCTCATGAAAGAAATAAATCTTGGTTTCTAAATTCCATTCTCCAACGAAAGAAACAGGACTCCTTGGGATAATACCTGGGTGGGGCAGGGAGAACAATGGGAGTGTATCAAAAGGGCATGTGAGCCATCCTGAAAAAGTTGCCAGCTGCCAAAGCTAGAACAGCTTGAGCAACAAAATAACAATAGCATTGGATTATAATCAAATAATTAATTTTTAATGAATGTATGCCAATATAATTAATTTTAATGAATGTATACTAATAGAAACAACTGAATAAATGGGGAAGAAGTGACAACTCTCCCTTAAATAACAATGACAATTAATAAATATGAGGGATTGGGGGAAACGGAAATTATCATTAAAATGCCACAGTAATAATTGCCACACAATGGATGCTAAAATTAGTGGGTACAAAAATAGCATATTTGCATTAGCTCAAAGTATCTCCCCCAAATATTTTTAAAAAAGGAAAAATAGTAAAAACGGTAGAGAATCCTAACAAACCCTAGCTTAATTAAGTGACGGTAACATTGCCAGTAATAAGACATAATGATACTCTTTAATCCGTGATGTGATACACTGAGAGGGGCACACAGCCTCTACGATCTTCCTTCCCAATAATGCATAGTCTTAAACTAATCACAAGAAAGCATCAGAGAAACCCAAATTGCAGCAGAGTCTACAAAATAACTGACTGTGAATCTTCAGAAGTATTAAAAAGAAACCTTCAGAAGTATTCAGAGTCAAAGATTCAGGAACTGCCACAAATTGGGGGAGATGGAGACATGAAAACTAAATGCAGCATGGGATCCAGAAACAATAGAAAAACATTAGTAGAAAAAGTTTTGAAATCTGCAAAAGGGTATCTACTTTAGTGTAATAGTAGTGTCCCAAGGTTAATGTCTTAGTATTGATAAATGTTCTTTAGTTATATAAGATGTTGAACATAAGGGGACTCTGAGAGAAGAAAAAAAATGCTGTATATATGCCATCATTTCGTGGCTCCACTGCTTCAAACAAGTTTGAGGCTAACCTAATCTTTGTCCCTTTTTAAAACCTGCTTTACTTTTTTCCTGCATGGATGCTTTAAATCTGTCTCTTGAAACTGAGTCCCATGTTATCATTAATTTGATTTTCTTTAGTGCCAATTTAAATAATTCTTCCTGCCCTCAGATGTTATTACCCACTTCCATTTTCACTCTGGCCTCTTGTTATATATCATTGTTTCTCTTTTTTGCCTTACAGATTGTAACCTAGGGCTTTCACAGTTTGTTCACAGAGGCTATGCCTCGCATCTACTGAGGATCTATCAGCAGAGTGAGTGTTCTAACATTTTTGTCTGATCTCCACATTAAGGTTATAAAACCTTTCTGTCTCTGTGTGTGTGTGTGTGTGTGTGTGTGTGTGTGTGTGTGTGTGTGTTTTTCCAGAGTGGTTTTTACTGTTCCCTAAGCTAGAGCCTCTTTTCAGAAGCATCATTTGGGTTCTTTGGATCATTCATCTTCAAAGTAGACCATTTTAATCATCTTGTGATTCGTGGAAAACCACTGACAACAGGTATACTGATTAAATTTGAAGTTGGAGTTTCATTGGGTAGTTGGAAGAGATTTTATTAGGCAATGTCAGCTAGAGCCCATTTTAAATCATGAGCTACCTATTGAAAATGTCTGTGTTTTCAAATTACTGATTTTAGCAGTGTCTCTCAAGATACTTCTTTTGAGGAAGAATATGTGCATTGTAAGCATTATGTCTGGACTCTCTATACTCCAGAATCAGAAAAAAGAACGTGAAGCAATAATTTATATTTCACAGGATAATTAAAGTAAGAAATTTGGTATTTCTCCATGAAGAGAATTATGAAGTTAGATAGTGGCCTGGAAACTGGTGAAGCTGATTGCAAAATGAATACTTAAAAGCCCCTCTGATTTAATATGCTCTTGTTTCCATTCCCTTTATTCTTTACAAAGACAAAGAGTCCTCTGTAAATATTGCTTTAAGGATTATCAGGCTTCAATTTTCAAATTCATCTGAAGGCCATAATTTAAACCATAATATTGGCTTTGCAAATGCAAACAGTGATTGAACCCCTTTCCTTTAGCTAATAGGAATGCCAATGAAATTAGAGTCAATTAAATAATTGCTTTATTAACCTAATGCATTTCTGCTGTAAGACATGCCATGGCACTTCCAGCCAGGAAGAAAGCTAGGAGAGAACAAACCTGCAGCAACGCAAAGAGAACGGAAGCCAGCACATTTTAAAAACTTGATGTGGTGGGAGAAGTTGAAATCTTGGTCTGTCCATTTCATGCTTTGTACTTTAACCCCGGCTAAAGATGGAAAGGTCCTCAGGGGGCGGTTAAAGGTTTTCATTTGGTTTTGATGCTACTTAATGTGGGGCCATTATGTCTCCAGGTTAGGTTTAACTGGACTTTCCTCATCTTTCTCTTTCTGGACACCAGCTACAGGGACCTGCCTTCACCTCTGTGGGCTGAAGTCTAGTTGTGTCTCTTTTATGGCTCTTCATTAGTGACTCACCATTGCTGACAGAAGGAGGTTTTAACTCCTTATCAGAACATACAAATCCCTTGATGATTTGAATCCTAGTCACATACTCAGCCTTGCTGAGCCCCATGCTTCTTCCGTCCTACCCCTTAGGAGGACCTCCTGCTCTTACTACAGACTCTGCTGGCTCACATCTACCCTTCTTTGTACATTGCAAAGAATAGATGATTTTCCCTGTGAATTACTGCTCTTTCAGGATATAAGTTGAAAGATCCCCTCTTCAGTTAAGTTTTCTCTGTCCACCTGTCTCCAGTCTCCTCCTGTGCTTCCCGCAGGCAAGTTATCCCATTCTTTTTCTTTGGTTACACACAAGTATGTGATTACTTACTTCCAGTGTTACATACCTTGAAGGATTATATGCAATTATTTTGTACATCTTTCTCTCCTATTATGTTGTCCCCTGCCTTTTCAAGGGTAGGACCAAACTGACTATCTCAATAATTTCAGAACTTAGTGAAGTACTTGGTTATACTGCTCAGCAAGTGTTTGGAGAATGAATGAATAGGCAGGTAGCACATTGCTATCTCTAGAAAGATACAGAACAGGTTCTTAGTAGTTACTGCCTTTCTTATAGCTGACACCCCTCTTGCTCTGCCCCAGCTGTTCCTATGTTCCCGAGCATAGAAAAACAAGAAGGATTTTTTTTTTTCATTTTGTTTTTTTCTGACCCAGATTCAGAGTACATCAAAAGTACAGTCAGTTTGTTCCTTTGGAAAGCTTTTATGAATGTTAAGGGTGGAAAGAAGGGAAGAAGCAGAGCACAAGGAAGGATTACCGTGCTTCAGGTGCTAATATATCTAACATTAATATTATCTCATTTAATCCTAAAACAACAATTCAGAATAAATATTATCATCCCCATTTTTACAGTTAAGGAAACTGGGATTCTATATATACTTTGTATCAAGCCACACATCTGACCAGTGATCAAGCTAGAATTTAAATTTCAGTTCCCTAATTCAGAACTCAGTTCTTTTCTTAAAACGTGGGAATTAAAGAACTTTTAATTCTACAAAACTGTGATGACCCATTCTTTGAGAATTCTCAACTTGATGCAGTTTGTTTTCCAACCTTAAACACAAGGACTCAGAAATGTTTGCCTATCATTTCTATTATACTTAGCTTCATTTGGTAGTTATTTTTAGACATTTACTGTGAGCCAAGCGACAAGCTGTACACTTGGAATGTAAGCATGCCTAAGAGACACACCATCCCTCTACTCAAGGAGTTCTTTTGCCATTTTCTTAGAAGCATTCTCATTCTGGAAAGCCAATCTACTTGCCATCCCATTTATGGTTTATTTATTTATTTTTTTACTAACTTTAAACAAATTAACCACTCACACAAACATATACCCTATACTCTTTGTATTAATGTCTGCTTTCTTTTCTTATTCTAAAAGGAAACACACTGCATCTTTTCCATGGCCAACAAAATCTCCTATTCTATATATATGCAAATATTTAAGAAGCTTATGTAGAGATTTTTATACTATTATATAAATTATATTAAAGAGGAGTGAAATTAATTTTATAAAATGCTCATATATATATATATATATATATATGAACACACACCCATTACAGGTATGTATATGCATGTGCATATAGTCTTTAGAAAGTATTAAACTTTAAATGCACTGTTCAAAGAAACCTTACTCTTTGGTATCTTTTTAAATCATTTCATCTTAAGTTTGTACCTTCTGTACTTTGCCCATGAAGAATCCACAACTCAGAATGAGGTGACCACCCCAAAGGAAAAGCTGGCAGCTAGGGTGTATCTGTTTTCTATGTAACACAGCACCCCAAACTTGGTGCATTAAAACAACAAAATTACTTCTCTAGGAGTTTTGTTTGTCCTGCCTAGTCTCACTCACTGGAAGATCAGTTGGATGGGCTGAGTCTCTGTCTGGCTTTTATACCAGTCTTCTTCATAATATGGTGGTTTCAAGATTCCAAGAGCATAGCCCTAACACAAGTATTTATCAAGATTCTTCTCTTTACTGAAGTCTACTGACCAAATCAAGTCATTTGGCTAAGCTCAGAGAAAATGTAGGATCCTGGGAGTTGTGATTCATTGAGAGGCCATTATTCTAAAATATACCACATCAAGTATCTTTATAGCATGCTTAAAATTGTATCACATATACTTCTAAGGCTGAGGATATGCTTAATTAGCTACAAAGAGCCTTGAGGATTCTGACAACTTATTGATGAATATATATCAAAAGAATATAAAGTTTGGTTTAGAGATGTATGCATACATTTAAGTGCTTCTCTGAATTTGTAAAGAAACCACATATTAAATATTTTTCCTCTTTTGATTTCATGTGCCTTTAGATGCCCACCACATACTCTACCTGTAGCTACGAGAGCAAATGCCAGAGCCCTTCCTTTATTTCAGTTTTTCTCACATTACGAGTGCCTGGAAGGACTGCTCCTATATCCCGGTCTTATTTCAGCAGTTAATACTCAACAGTTCTGCATTCAGCACTATAAGCTTGCCGATTCAGAGTACCTGGACTGCATTTTCTGGACAAGCACAGATCAGAATCCATGTAAATTCCTAGGACAGATTATTATGATGCCTAACAAGTAGAGACTTGGAATCATCTGTTCAAGGTATTGGCATAGGAAAGGGCATAGGACTTAAAATTAGAAAACAAGAGCTTCAGTCTTACCACTGACCATCAAGTCACTGAGTCTCTCTGCATCTTAGTTTTCTCATCTAGGAAATGGAAATAATAATAATAATAATAATAGCTACTTTATAACATTATTTGGAGGATTAAACAATACAATTACATGAAGGGCCATACAGCACTAAACAAATGTATTCTAGGCCCACACTGCCTTACCTGAAACCCGTGAGGTCATTTTCAGAATTTAGATTTATTTAAATTTTAGGAAGGGAATACAGTGTATACCCTGTTTATTAAGTAACATTTCTACCAAAGTCTAGGGTAGTACCTTATACCAAACACATTAATATATCTGCAGTAAACCACTCGTTTCAAGTGGAGTGAATTAGGACTATAGATTTATAAAGACTTAGAGCTTAAGAGCTTTTTGTATCTTAGAAATGCAGATAAGGGATTGAGGGTCTCTCTTTGTTTAATACATTTAGGCCATTATTATTATTATTTTTAATTTTATTTATTTATTTGACAGACAGAGATCACAAATAGGCAGAGAGGCAGGCAGAGAGAGAGAGAGAGGAGGAAGCAGTCTCCCCGCTAAGCAGAGAGCCCGATGTGGGGCTCGATCCCAGGACCCTGAGATC
This sequence comes from Mustela nigripes, assembly GCF_022355385.1. Taxonomy (NCBI): domain Eukaryota; kingdom Metazoa; phylum Chordata; class Mammalia; order Carnivora; family Mustelidae; genus Mustela; species Mustela nigripes. The sequence continues at coordinate 116,855,988 of NC_081568.1, forward strand.
ATGATCTGAGCCAAAGGCAGAGGCTTTAACCCACTGAGCCACCCAGGTGCCCCCATTATTATTTTTTTTTAACTATACAAAACCTTTAATAGTTAAAATTGCTTTCATATAATATAGATAGAGTATAAATGATTCACACTTTTGTTTTTATGGTTTTCTTTCCTTGCTGGTATAGGATCTTCATAAAGTAATGAATAATATTTGTATTTGGAAGAAAAGAAGAGGTGAGAGGAGATTTTAAGGACAATGAAGTTATGAATGTGTGATAAGCAATTAAACTAATTAAACACCTATAGGTTGGCTTACATATGGAATATATTGTTAGAGAGTACGTGAAAAATATACTATAAAGTTAGGAAAGCTGTGCACTGTGTGCCCTGCATTCACTTAACGTTATTGGAGAAACAAATTCAATGTAAGATCTGGTCTCTGCCCTCAGAGACCTCACAGTGCAGTACAGAGATAGAGCCAATGTGCAAACATTAAGGAATCATTGAGAGCAAAGCATTCTCCAATTCATTAGAAATTTGAAGGTATGGATATGAAAAAAGGGTTAGTATGGATAGAAGCTGCCAGAGAAGGTTTTACAAATTAAGGGTACTTAAAGTATGCCTTCAGTTTGGATAGAAAAAAGATGACTGAGCAACAATGTCATTTCAAGTAAAACTATGAGAATGGTAACATGTTCCAGAGGCAGAGAAGGGCCAGTGTATATAGAACAACAAATGAATCTGAAGTCATGCAGTAGAGCCATTTGTAGAGGGATTTAAAAACCTAGAGGGAATAGTTGGACTTGATGGATCATGTAATAGGAAATCACTGCAAGTTCTTGAGCTGAGAAATGAAATCCTGAATTAGTATAAGCTTAGTTTGACAGTGAAATACAAAGGTGAATCAGAATTAGGAGAGACTGGAGACAGGAGGCTGTTGAAATAATCCATGCAGACATGTAATAACGGTAAGTCTTAGGAAGGAAGTGGTTGTTAAAAAGGAAGAAGAAAAAGGTAAATTTAAAAATCTGGTTAGAAGACATGAAGACAAACAAAAAAGAACACTGGCATTTTTACCCAGTTCAGATTCACATTGACAAACCAGTTGATGGAATTGGAGACAGACAGTGGAAAGAAAGAGGTGGGTGGTGGCGGGAGGATGAAAAACAGAAAACTCGGGCACCTAGGTGGCTCAGTGGGTTAAAGCCTCTGCCTTCAGCTCAGATCATGATCCCAGGGTCCTGGGATCAAGCCCCACATAGGGCTCTCTGTTCAGTGGAGAGCCTGCTTCCTCCTCTCTCTCTCTTCCTGCCTCTCTGCCTATCTGTGATCTCTGTCTGTCAAAATAAATAAAATCTTAAAAAACAAAAAACAAACAAACAAAAAACAGAAAACTGAGGACAGAAAGTCATTTTTAAAAAAATATGTTATTTATTTGTCAGAGAGAGAGAGAGAGAGAGAGAGCGCACAGGCAAGCAGAGGCAGAGGGAGAAGCAGGCTCCCTGTCGAGAAAGGAGCCCTATGTGGGACTGGATCCCAGGACACTGGGATCACGACCTGAGCTGAAGGCAGCCACTTAACTGACTGAGCCACCCAGGCATCCCAGGAAGTCATTTTTTTAAAAAGCAAATTACAGGACCTAAACTCCCTCATACTCTACACTAAACTCCCTACATACTCTACATTAATCAGTGGTGATTAATGTCCAAAAATGATGGTGACTCCCAAGTCATCACAACATTCTCAATCATCAAAGAAAACAAATCTAACAATGTACACCAGGAAAATATGACAGAACACCATGGTAACACATTTTATAGAGACTTTTCACCAAGTATTTGAAACAAAAACCTGAAGAATCACCCAGAATTAATTTAGGGTTATTCAGAAAATTCAGTTAACTAAACATGCCCTTCCAAAGCGTGCAGGAGAGCCCGAGAACACTGGAATGGGAAGAGACTGAGGCATTGATTTCAGTTCGCAAATATACAGACCTTTCTAATCAATGGTTAACATCTGTTAAAATGTTCTTCCTTAAGCCATTCTGGTATCTCTTTAACTCCTACCCACTAGTAAAAATTATCTTCTAAAACAGCTCAAAAGACCATCTCCCATGGTAGATAAATTACTAACTAGAGTCAGAGGTGGAAGATGTTACTGAGAATAAAGAGGCAAGAGAAAAACTTTTTAGAATGGGGGAACTCTGCTGTACCTTGATTGTGGAGATACAATCACACAACCAATTTTATCCAATTTACTTGTATGAAATTACCTAATTCAATTAAACTGTCCAGTTAAAAACTTTAGAACCAAGATCATCTCCCATGGTTGGTAAGAGACCTTCAAATATTTGAAAAGTAATATCGTATGTTTTCTTAATTAATTCTACTTATATATTTGGATATTTAAGATGGAAATACCTGATTTGGAATGTGCTAGTAAATCTGCTCAGCACAGAATAGCTAGGAGGATTTTGTTTTCTTTTTTAAAAAAATAATTATTCAACAAGTTGAATATAATAAATAGGAACCAAAATAAAAAATAAGTAGATAATTTGATAGTTACTTAGATAACGTCTCAGGTTACAGTCACTCATTTAAGAATATCATCTTAGATGGGACGCCTGGGTGGCTCAGTTGGTTGGACGACTGCTTTCGTCTCAGGTCATGATCCTGGAGTCCCGGGATCAAGTCCCACATCGGGTTCCTAGCTCCACGGGGAGTCTGCTTCTCCCTCTGACCTTCTCCTCTCTCATGCTCTCTCTCACTGCCTCTCTCTCAAATAAATAAATAAATAAATAAATCTTTAAAAAAAAAAAAAAAGAATATCATCTTAGATATATTAACTCTCCTTAGTTCCACAGACCTAGAAATGCCCAGTTTTCAATGCAGTGATTTAATATTAGCTCAGAAAATAGTATTGAAGCTCAAAGAGTTGAAGAGACCCTTTATGAAAGAGTAAATGGAAGCCAAAAGAAGCAATAGATTGGGCATTTGCAAATAACTATATTGGAAAGGCACCATTTGCTTAATATATTGACTTGTATTCAGTGGATGCTTCTGTCTCTGTAACATTTGACTGTCTATTAGTAATAGTAGTAGTTCTGTATCAAGTTGATTAAATGGACCACTAATGTAGGTAACATTGGGAAAAAGGCATTTTCAAGAGGTACATAGAAAGGCAGACAAATAAGAACATACTTCTTTGTTTCCCTGATAATTACAACAGCGGAATCACATTGCCCTTTCCAGTGCAGCATGATTTGTAAGCTCACTTAATTGCATGTTTCCCACCAGTCGCTATCCTTTATCAGCGTTCTTAGCTGGAATTATTACAGTCCAAAAAACAAAGAAGAAAACAAAAATCACAGAATAACTTCTATATGATTATATCCTTTGGTAGCAAAACCCAGGATGCTCTGAATACATTCTTAAAAGAGCAATGTTTTCTTTATAAAGGAGGCTGAATCACTTCTAAAGCTTTTAGACAGCTTTGGCCCTCCTTTGGCCTCTTCCATAAAAAGAAAATATCTAAATAGTTAAATGACTAATAGGCTTATATTTGTAGACCTTTTGACTAGGCATTATTTTTAATCCTGTAGTTGAGGAAAAACTTTAAGTACAAATCTTTAAAAATGAAAACATATAGTACAGATAAAAGACCTCATCTAAATTATACCACTGAATTCTGGGGAACTCTGTGTTAAAAAAAATTTTTTTTAAGGAATTTTTTACTGAAGTACTATTTATAATGCCATAAAATTCATGAATTTGAAGTGAATAGTTTAAAGAATTTTGGTAATTTCATACAATTAAAATGACTGGACCTCCATAATTGATATACAGAAAAGTTTCCTCATGCTAAAGTTTTTTCATGCTTCTTTGTTATTCAGTAACATTTTCCAATTTTGGCTATAGGCAGTCACTTGATCTACTTTATGTCATCATATTTTTGCTTTTTCTAGAATTTCCTATTGTTGGAATCATATAGTACCTAGTCTATGGTTTTTAAATTCTACCATTTACCACATTTTTGAGATCTGTTCATGTTTTTGGGTTATTAAATATTTTGGTCCTTTTATGAAGGTCCTCTTATAGTATTTTCATAATAGTGGATATACCACAGTTTGATTACCCATTCAACTGGTGATACATTTTAAGGTTGTTTCTCTTTTGGCTACTATGAATAATGCTGCTATGAACATTGGCAGCAACATCTTTGTGTGGAAATTTGTTTTTATTTCACTTGGGTAAAATACCTAGAAGTGGAATAGCTGGGTTCTGTGGTAAATATGTATGTTTAACTTTATGAAGTACTTTCAGACTCCTTTCCAAAATGGCTGTACCATTTTCATTTCTACCAGCAATGCATGGAAGCTCCACATCCATATCAGCATTTACTATTGTCAGTCCTTTTAATTTTAGCCATTCTAGTAGGTATGTATTCTCACTGTGGTTATAATTTACATTTGCCTGACAGCCAGTGATGTTGAATATCTTTATCTGTTTATTTGCTGTATGTCTATCATCTTTTGTGAAGTGTCTGTTTAAATCTTTCCTCTGTTTTAAAAACTTACAAATTTGTCTTTTTCTTACTGAGTTGTAAGAATTCTTTATATATTCTAGATTCAAGCTTTTTGTCAAAAATGTTGTGAAAATTTTTTCTAGGCTTGGTGTGTTTTTCTGTTTTCTTAACTGTCTTTTGGAAGAACAAAAGTTTTTAATATTGATGAGAGTCCATTTTAGCTTTAGTTCTTCTTTCATAGTTTGTGCTCCTTATATGCTATTTAATAATGTCAAAGAAATTTTCTCTTTTTCTTTTCTTCAGAAGTTTAGCAGTTTAGGTTCTGTATTTAAGCCTAAGATTCCGTGTGAGTTAATCCTAATGGAAGGTAAGGACTAGGCTAATATTTTACCCCATACCGACACCCAATTAGTCTAGTACCACTTGTTGAAAAGATTATTTTTTCCTCCATTGAATTACCTTGGTCTCTTTCTCAAAAATGAATGGATCATGTAAGTATGGATTAATTTCTGGACTCACTGTTATCCATTTCCATATATGCCTATGCCTATCCTTATGTGAGATTTACATGGTCTTAATCTATAGCTTTATACTAAGCATTCAAACCAGGTGATAAAATGCCTTCGATGTCGTCCTCCTTTTTCCAAATTGTTTTGGGTATTCTGAGCCCTTTATCTTTTAATATAAATTTTTAAATATGTCAATTTCTTGAGAGAATGTTGCTTGGATTTTGATTGGGATTGCTACAATTTAGAGATTAGAGACTGTAGAGAATTTAGAGATTTAAAGGATTTAGTGTTCAGGTCTTGCACCTCTTTTAAAAAATTTACTCCTGGGTATCTTTTATGCTATTTTAAGTGGAGATTTTAAACTTAAGTTTAGATTTTAAATTTAGATTTAGATTTTAAATTTAGATTTTTTTTTTCATGGTCACTTCTATATATAAATGCTGGTTTTCATTTTGACCTTGTATCCTGCAATCTTCCTCAACTTATTCATTAGATTTAATAGCTATTTTGTGGATTCCTTATGGTTTTAGATTTATACCATCATGTCATCTACAAATAAGGATAGTTTATCTCTCCTTTTCCTACTCGCATTCCTTTTATTTCCTTTGTCTTATTGCACTGGCTAGGACCTTCAGTAAACATTAAATAAAAGACATCCTTGCCAGGTGCCTGGGTGGCTCAGTCAGTTAAGCATCTGCCTTCCCCTCAGGTCATGGTCCCAAGGTCCTGGGATCAAGCATCAGGCTCCCTGTTCAGCAGGCAGCTTGCTTCTCCCTATGCCTCTCCCTCTTGTTCCTATTCTCTCCTTCCCTCTGACAAATAGATGAATAAAATCTTAAAAAAAAAAAAAAAAAAAAAAAAAAAAAAGACATCCTTGCCTCGTTCCTGATCTTTGAATGTGATATTAGCTGTAGGTTTTTCATAGGAGCCTTTTTTTTTTTTAAAAGGATTTATTTATTTATTTGACAGACCGAAATCACAAGGAGGCAGTGAGGCAGGCAGAGAGAGAGAGGAGGAAGCAGGCTCCCCGCTGAGCAGAGAGCCCAATGTGGGGCCAATCCCAGGACCCTGGGATCATGACCCGAGCCGAAGGCAGAGGCTTTAACCCACTGAGCCATCCAGGCGCCCCTCATAGGAGCCTTTAATCAAGTTAAGTTTGCTTTTATTCCAAATTTGCTGAGAGGTTTTTTTTTTTTTTGTTTTTTGTTTTTTTATCATGAAAAAGTTTTGTCACAGGCCTTCCTACATCTATGGCAATGACTATATGGTTTTTCTCCTGTACTCTTGTGATATGGTGTATTGCACTGATGGATTTTCAAGCACATGTAAGTAATCTGCCTAACCTGGAAAATAAAGGATAGAACATAAGGACATAACATAATAATGTCATTAAATGGAAAATGAAAACACATGCCCTAATATTACTTATTTAATACTTAAAAAAAATCAGAAAAAAAAAATAAAATGCTAGCTATGTGATTTAGTATAGGTTGGAATGGAACCTACTCCAAGAGAAGAGAGCAATGTTTTTCCTTTTCTTTTCTTTTCTTTTTTTTTTAAGATTTTATTTATTTATTTGACAGAGAGAGATCACAAGTAGACAGAGAGGCAGGCAGAGAGAGAGAGAGAGGGAAGCAGGCTCCCCGCTGAGCAGAGAGCCCGATGCCGGCCTTGATCCCAGGACCCTGAGATCATGACATGAGCCGAAGGCAGCGGCTTAACCCACTGAGCCACCCAGGCGCCCTGTTTTTCCTTTTCTAATTTAAAAATTTTTCAGGTTTATTGAGAGTACTCAATTCCAGTTGTTTTGACAGTGCATTAAAAAGTTGACAACTCAAAGTTGCATTTCATTTGTTTGTTTGAATTTCGAGTCATTTGCCTAAAATTACTTTTTCTATTGAAAAAGAGCTTGTCTTCAGGTAACTTGTTTGTACCTGATTATGGAAGAAAACTGAATCCCCAGCTAAAAGTTTTACTAGTGATTAAGTCTTCTTTATCATAAAAACAAAAATATTTCTGTGATTAAATTTAACTGTAGTATTGGGCTATTGCCTGATACTTTTGATTCTAGGAAAGTTTAATTTCACTCCACAGAGAAAACATTTCAGTGATTAGGGGCAGGACTAAGCACCCATTCCCACAAAAACTGAACATAAAATGAAACAATTCATCATGCAAAAAATAGCCTCTAAAAAAATACAGTTTCCTGAAAGGTAAATTATAAAGGTATGCATTTACCCAATCATTTTAAATACCATAATTATACAAGCTGCTCATCAAAAGACTTTTAAGACTCATTAAAATCATAAAACAATTCTAATTAAATCCATATTTAAGTTTCTGTAACCTACATGGTACTTTAAATCAAACAAGAAAAGTTATATAAAAGATCCAATTAATTCTAAGTTTTTGTAAGAATTAAAGCCTAATTACTCTATGATTAAGTTTCTCCAAAATGTAATCATCAATGGCTCTATTCAGAAGAATTAGCCTTCTGTACCCCAGATGCCAGTGGAGAGCTGCAGCCCATCTTTGACACCAGCAACTCTATTCATCTGAAATCAGCGTGCCTGATGGAAACTTTACCTCCACCCCCACTGGGGAACCAAGTGACAAGACCAAACAGAGCTGCATATTTTATACAGATAAATTTCTCCTTATCTGCAGAGGTCCTTATCTGATTAAATGGATTCGTGTTCATTAGCAAATTTAAAAAACACATCCTCAGAGAAGGTTTTAGAAACAATGGTCATTTCAGCGATTCCCAAATTGGTGGTAAAAGATGCACAAGAGAACAATAAGATTTGCAGCTTATGGAGAAAGAGAACTAGGCCTTCTAAGGGGACAGCACTAAAGCATTTCCTTCTAACTAGGCAACTCTTCCTTCTTACTTAGCTACTTGAAATGTTTTTCATTTTTATTAGGCCAACTTCCCACGGGAAAGAAAATAAAAAAGCTCTGTGACATCGCCGCCTCTTGTGTGTTCTCTGAAACTAATTAACCCTATGAAGTTATCAGGGCAGCATCATTTTTTTCTATGACATCACACAAGGTGAAGGTCACTTCTGTAATATCCTTGGCTTCATTCATGTGGTGCATACCCCACAAAATATAATTTATTGTAATTTCCCCACTGCCCTGATAGCCAAGTGATTAGTTATTATGGTACATAAAAAGTTCAGACGTACAACATATGACTTATAGCCTCTATTTCTGATAATCTAATTTTCTTTTATGGTAAAAAGAAATTTACTATTTATGTTTTATAGATTGTGATTTTGAGAAAATGACTACTTAAAGTCATCTTCATATGGACACTTGCTGATTGCACAGCATCTGCAAGCTGAAACATCCAAATGTTTGGTGTATGAAGGCAGTTCTTTATCCAGCTGACAAGAACTTTTTCTGAACGACCCTTGTCTGTGAGAGTGGTAGAATGGTTCAATTAGGCTGGAGCTACCTGCCATCCACCCCACAGACATAAGTGCAAGAAATGGAGGTTCTGGGCAGATGCAGCTAGGTTCAGGATCCTGCTACGACAAGATTTCCTTTCCCTCAGATACACTGTCCCTGACTTGAGAAGCCCCCAACTCTGCCATAAAAAAACATTTCCAGACTTTTTAGATGTGGAATTGGCTTTCCTGCATGTTACTGCATTTAGAGAAGAGACCGTTTAGAGCCATGACCTTTAAATTCTTGTAACCAAGTTTCTTTCTCCTCCTATGTTTAGGACTAGGTTGTCTTCATTTTATAATTGTGCTTGTGTTTTGTTAAATGAATACTAAATGCAAATGGTTATATTAAAAATGTTTTCTGGGGGCACCTGGGTGGCTCAGTCAGTTAAGATTCTGCCTTCAGCTCAGGTCAGGATCTCAGAATCCTGGGATTGAGCCTAGCATCAGGCTCCCTGCTCAGTGAGGAGGCCGCTTCTCCTTCTTCCTCTGCCCCTCCTCCTGCTCATGCACACTTTCCTCTCTCCCTCTCTCTCTCTCTCACATACACACATAAATAAAATCTTTTAAAAAATAAAAATATGGGCACCTACGTGGCTCAGTGGGTTAAGCCTCTGCCTTCAACTCAGGTCATGATCTCAGGGTTCTGGGATCGAGCCCCACATGGGGCTCTCTGCTCAACAGGGAGCCTACTTCCCCCTTTCTCTGCCTGCTTGTGATCTCTCTCTCTTTCTCTCTCTGTCAAATAAATAAATAAATAAATAAATAAATCTTAAAAAATAAAAATTAAAAATGTTTTCTGGCCCAGTTGGTTTGAGATGTTCATCTGAAGGGTGAGGTTAGCACAGTCACCATAGAAAGTAAACCTGAACAGGCTTAGGTAGGTGAAGAAATTGGGTGATCAATGTATCCTGCTTCTGGTAAAGACAGAAACACATGAGTGAAGCTGTATCTATGCATGGTAGACTGCCAGGACCCATGGGAAGCCGGTCTGTATCAGGTGTGAAGTGGGACTACAACCTAGTAAGCCAAAGAACTCATAATAATGGCTACTAATTATTCAGTACTTACTAAACACTTTACACAAATTGACTCATTCAGTCCTCACAAATATGAAGTAGTTGGTATTATATCACATTTTATAATTAAAGAAACTGAAGTTCAGAGAAGTTAAGTAATTTGTCCTAAGTTTCACGCTAGTAAATGGCTCTAGTATTTATACTTTCAAACATGTATGTTGCTCTTTAATTATTTTTATTCTGTATTTATTTAATTTAATAGCAAATATTTACATCTAACTTTAGATACACCAGGCACTCATCTAAGAGTTTTACATACATTAAATCTACTTAGTTCTCACAACAGTCCTATGAAATATGTACTGTTATTACTTCCATTTTTCAGACTAGAAAACCAAGGCACAGATAGACTGAGTAACTTGCAAAGGTTATGAAACTGCTAAATGGGAGAGGCTGGGTTTGGAAAAAAAAGATGGTCTCGTTCTGGAGAGCCCATACTGTGTACTGCCTCCTGTTTATTTCTTCTGTTGTCTCTCAGGGCTTTGCAAAATCTCTCCTTAAAGATTTAGTGTGTCCCATTTGTTCTAAGGGTGAACAGAAGAGATTGTTTCTGGCAAAGCACAAAAAAGGTGTTGAGTCTAGGCATGGGGATGTGGAGGCAGGAGGTAAGGAGAAGCAGAAAGAAGATCATCTGCACATCTTTACCCAAGGGAAAGGCAAAACCAATAGAAGCAGAACAGATGGTCAGTGTTCTCCCACAAACAATGGTTCTTCTTCTAGTACTCCTCACTTTGGATCTATTGGTTTCATTCTTCGAAGGTTGGAGCAGCCTCTCATAGACCATCTTCTTTCTTTGCTCTCCCCAGGCTTCCAGCCACACCTGACTGCTGAAGACCATTCTTTCATTGGCTTCCATACCACTATCCTAGCTTTTCTCCTAACATTTTGACCACCTCTCTTGATGGGTTTTTGATTGGGCTACTTCTGGTTTCCTCTCTATAAGTAGATAGTATCCTCCACTCAGTTTTTGATCTGTGCACTTTCCTCTCTCATTGACAGCCTGCTTGGTTTAACTATCACTGTAAGGCTGGTGACTTCCAATTCTGTAGCCTCTTCAGAAAGCCAACCCCCCATCTCTAGCTATGTGAGACATGGTCTCACTGAGACATCTTGTTACCTCAAATCTTAGAAGTCTGAAATGAAGTGTCTTGTCTGTCTCCAAACCCATCCCCTGCCATCCCCTCCTGTCACCATCAGGTCAAAGCACGATAACCTGGAACCGATCAGCCTTACCTCCTCACTCACCATTAGGCACTTCCATCTCTGTCTCTGCTCATGTTCTTTCACCCAACAAGTTTCCATCTTACTCCCTGCTACAGACTGCATATATGCGTTCTCCCAAAATTCATACACTGAAACCTCATCCCCGATCTGATGGTGTTTGGAGGTGGCAACAGTCATGAAGATGAACCCTCATGAATGGGATTAGTGCCCTTATAAAAGAGACCTCAGAGAACTAATTCCCTTGTTTCTTTCACTATGTGAGGACACAGTAAGAAGACAGTTGTCTGTGACCCAGCAAGTAGCTTCCCAGCAGACACCAAATCTGCTGGTGCCATGATCTTGTACTTCTCAGCCCCTAAAACTTTGAGACATGAATGAATGTTTGTTGTTTATTAGCCACCCACTATGTGGTATTTGGTTTTAACACCCCCCAAACAGACTAAGACACTCTTTAATCCTCTCCATATTTATAAACAAAATCTTCTCTGATTACTTCAGCTCTCAGGGACTCTCAATTCTTTCACATTTAATGTCTATATCACAAAATGCAACATCTAATTACTCCAGTCTTGCATTTTTTTACCATGTATTCACCTGGGTCCTAAACTAATCTTAGTTGAGTATATATACTATACATCAGGACTGGGGTACTGTCTGAACGTCATTCTACCAAATCCTCATTATAGCTCTGTAGGGTCTCAGTCTCTAAATTAGAAATAAAAATTAAGATTTTTCATCCTAGGAGATTAAGAGAGATAAAGTGACTTACTCAGAGTCATGGGGCAAAACAGCTCAGGTAAAATTCATACCTGTTTTTGTCTGTGGACAAATCAGATCTTTCCCCTTTCTGTTGACTGAGTCCAGTTTCTTTAAACTAATTTTCTAAATTCCCGAATTTGATTTCTTTTCCCTGTGAAAGAATTTGGGTTTCGATCTGGAGCATACATGTGACTACCTTCAGTCTTGTCTTAGACAACATAAGGCGTAAATAAATACATAAATGTAGCATCAATAGTTTCTATTTAAAAACCCAAGAGGTTCTAATATACATTTTGAATTTATTTTGTATTATCAATGTAGAACAAAAATATCTTACTAAAACTTTAAAAATTTTATGCACTTTGAAATATTTGAGAATCAATAGAAGCACATATATGCTATAGTCATTATAATACCTATTTGTGTAAAATTAATGTTTAAAAGTATGATTATTATTTATAGCACTTCAGACAAGTTTAATTTGACTAATCCGTCATCAGTTTAGAGCTCTCATCTTGAAGCCTCTTCTACTTTAACAGAATATGGCTCCTTTAGTACCTAGTGATTTTACTGATGGTTAATTTCAATGCCAGTGGTGGGAGATGCTATTGAAAATCTGCCCATGGTCCCTCACAGTCCCGCACCATTTCTGTGCCCTGCAGGCCGACCAGCATTGACAGCACTTGCAACTTTGTAGGAGGGCTGCTTTTAGGCTGCTGGAATTTACCCTGCTAGTATGGAACATTCTAAATAGAACTGGAGCTTGAACTCATGACCACTGACCGCTGACCTGGACGAAGTTACACATCTCATTTTATCATCTACCAAATTTAAACCAACCCATAAAGGAAAAAAAAAATTCTTATACCAGAAAAACTATTATTTCCTGCTCCTATTCCTTGTCATCTGCTTCCTTTTATGGAAACTCCTTTTCTCAATTTGTTCTCCCCTGCCATATTCCCCACTTAGAGAACACACTTCTATCACTCCTCAGATCTGCTTTTTCCCAGGACCTTAAACGATATTTTTTAGGGATTGTTCTTCTTTATTAAACTACAGCAGTTTCTGTATAAAAAGTATTTTGCCAAAACATGACCTGTAAAACCTAAAAAAAGAGGAGAATAGGTGTTTGAGCCTATGAGGGTGACCCATAGTATCCTTGGTCAATACAGGGACAGGAAGCAGTGGCCATTGAGTAAGGTGCCTTTCTTTAATAAGATGCAGTAGGGTCTCAGTGCCCATAGCCTTGTTCTTGGCATATGCAGGAGTAAGCGAGCCTCTACTTAGCTGCTGAACACTGAAGGTCTACTGTTTGTTCCATCTCTTGCAACTAAAATATGAATGTAAGGATTGTAAAAATGGGGACAGATGGAGGAGAAGAGAAAGAGAAATATCACAAGGGTAGCTTATGTGGAAGGTTAGAGCTCTTGGCCTGCTATGCTACATGAACACAGGAAGGGGAGGACACATCTATTATTTGCATATGCTGGGCTTAAAAAGTGATTACTCTTATGTTTAAGAGGTAAATTGGAGAGGGAGACAAACCATGAGAGACTGTGGACCCTGAGAAACTGAGGGTTTTGGAGGGGAGGGTGCTGAGTCTGATGGTGGGTATTATGGAGGGCACGTATTGCATGGAGCACTGGGTGTGGTGAATAAGCAATGAATGCTGGAACACTGAAAAGAAAATACAATAAAATGGGGGAAACAAACCAAAAGGAAAGAATACAGTGAACCTCTCCAGGTGGCAGATCCAATATAGATTCAGTGTTTATCAAGATTTCCCCTCACTTGTTTCATCTATTCCTTCCTTCCTGTTCTGAAATGTATTAAAGCAAATCAATGAGAAAAAAAATAAAAAGGAGGTAAATTATGCCAACCTTGTGGCTTAGGTGGTTATTTCTGCCAATGTAAGGGACCTCACTAGAGACAGGAGGAACAGGCTGTTAACCTCTGCAATGTCAGTGCTTTTTGTTTCTGGGTGGAGAGGCTTCTACATCAGGAAACACACCAAAGCAGATGTCAAGGACTGGGGAGAGGAGTGTGGGTTCCCAAACAGACTTAAAAGTATTGCAAAAGTTGGTGCCTTTTTACCTAAAAGTTGGTGTGATAAAACCTAGTGACTAGGGTCAGTCTGGGAAAGAGCCTCAACACCATGAGTTGTATCATCATTGCACGTGAAGCACCACTGCAAGTTTCACTGTAGTTTTTGTTTGTGAACTCAGTGCAATGAACTAATATGGAACAATGTTCCAGCTGACTGGACTAGCCACAAATGGTCCTGGGTATGCTAACTCCTGACTAACAGGGGCTGTTGCTTTATTTTTTTCTCTTGTCTTTATTTAAGTGCTGTGCCAAGTCACATGCTCTACTGACTGAGCCAGCAGGTGCCCCAAAATAGTGTGTGTGTGTCTCTCTCTCTCTTTTTTAAAATTTTACACCTGGTGTGGGGCTTGAATTCATAACTGGAAGATCAAGAGTTGCATGCTCAATGGACTGAGCCAGGCTGAAACACTTGCTCTTGATTGCTCTGTCTCAAATCCTTTTGTTCTGAGATGGTAGTCTTCAATTTGGAGCATCATGGGTGGTATTTTAGCATCATTCCCAATATACCGGTATCACTGTTCTATTTTACAACTGTCCCTGTCTGTCCTCAGGGGAACAAAGGCTCTAGTTATAATAATGGTATCCATATGTACACACAGAGAGACATGTAAGTTCATTATTTCTAATAGAAGTACAGAAACTTCAAGAAATAAAGCATTACCTGCCATTTTCGTGATGAACACTTCAATAGAGTGCATAAATGCTTCAGTTTACAGAAATAGCTAGACCTTCATGAACCCTCCCAGTGATTAATTAGAAAGCCTATCTTACAGATTTTTCTCTCAGGTGTAGTAACCTTGTAGCCCTTACCATTAAGAACTAATAAATAAATGCTTGGTTAAGCATAAACAGAGTGATAGGCAGTGAAAGAGTGATGATCTTGGTTTTTATACAATATGCTCACTCTGTCATTTTACCTTGGAGGACAAAATAATATACAGAACTCAAAGTTACAAAAGCAACTACAGTGAGCAGTTTGTTATTATCCACTTAAAAAATGTTAATAGCCCCCACTGTGAAAGATCATCTTTGTGATTAATCATGTGATATCAAAATTAATTTTAATCAATAAAAATTCATGATTTTAAGAAAGCATTTCAAATTCTGCAATTAAACTGAAGACATGTATTGGGTAAAGACATCTAGAGGGTGACCAGATGTTTAAATACACTGTTAAAAAAAAAAAAAGAAGGAAGTAAATGAGATCACAAAGTGGGTACTCAGAATCAAATGGAAGCCTGCCCATTTAGCAGATATTTGAGTATCTGATTTGTACAAATGTTTAAGTGACCTATCATATTAAATATAATGCCTCACCTCCTTCCCATAGATTTTACGTCAGTAAACCTAGATAACTGCCAAAGGGTCCCATCATTCTCTTTTTTAAAATAAACTTCAGAAAGTAATATGTCAAGCTAGGAGCTTTGACAATCATAAAATCTTATCTTAATCTTCAAAATTTTAGCTTCTCTCATGAAAATGACAATAAAAAGTAGCTAATGCCATTTATAGCTATGCAATCAGAATCCCACAAACATGAAAGTATATTCAATTAAAGTAGGTGATGACAAAATATTGGGATAACTAGCTAAATCTGTAAACAACTAATTCATCTTACAAGGATCTTTAGAGCAGCAACAAATTATTTTACAAAATCTAGGACACAGTATGTAAGTCAGATAATTCACTTTAATTATTGGGGCAATGTGGGTTATGAAAATCTGATAAATTTGTACTACTTTGAAAATTGCCAGTTCAGTCAAGGATTTCCTTTCAACCAAAATAGTGACTTGAGACATACACTAAAATATATTCTTACTGTAAAATAAAATTTGCATCTACATCTTTTCTCCTTCAAGCCCACATAAAATATCTCTCAAAGATGTTGCCTTATACCTTGAATAATTCCTAAATAAAAAATTACCTTGGATCTGAAAGCCCTGGATTATGAGTGAACAGGGAATAAGAGAGCTACCTAAAAATAGCACAGTTGATTCTTTGCAAATCCTCTTTCCCTTACACTGACCTTTAGCATGGCACTTACATTCAAACAAATTAAAAAAACTGAAGACCATCATGTTAAACTGTAAGCTCTTTATGCAAAAATAACTTTAGCTTTCTTTGTAATTCCTCCAAAGATTAACATTGTGCCACTGGGAGCATCCTACCTATGCTGATCAACTGGGTTTTACCTACCCCCTTCCCCAGGAAGACATGAAAAGGAATATACAAAAGATGAAATCAGAAAAATACTCCAGTTTTCTGGTATTTAGTTCATATCCTTTTCTCTGGACATTTAAAACTGTTCATTCATAAAACTGTTTATATGCTTTCATCTATAGAGGGCAGTTAATAGTCACTAAAATCCCACTACCCAGAAATAACTTCAATATTTGGTGTATGTCTCTCTAGTCATCTACATTTATACATGGACATGGAGTTTTTTTTTTCAATGGGATAATTCTGTAAATGCTGGCTTTTATAACAAAGAAAGAAAGAAATGAAGTGAAAGAAAAAAAAATGGAATTCAGAGAAACATTCCTTCACTGAGTTGTTAGAATTCCTTTAAAATTCCTTGAAATTTTAGGGGGAAAAAATACTACAAAAGAGCTCTTAAGGGGCTGATGCTGGTACTTAAAGTGTCTCTGAAAAAAAAAAAAAAAGTGTCTCTGCAAGCTGATGGTAAAGAATATGCTAACACATCCATAGTCCTGCCCACCACTTCCATTTTTCTCCAGCATTCAATAGTTCATATATATATGTGTGTGCACATGTATATATATTTTTTCACTTTCAGGGTTTATAAGACTCAACCATATAACTGGATTTCCATAATTGTTTACTCTTACATATTTTTACCAGTTACTTTATTTGGATTCATCCTTTGCTAGTAATAATTGTCATGGGTGCTATAATCCCTAAATTCTTACCTGCTTAAGAATGTTATCTTTATATTTGAGAGATAACTTGCTTATGAATGGAATTCTTAGATATTTTCTTGCCCCTGGAAACTAACAGACACAGCCCCACTGCTCACTGTCATTAAGTGCTGCTCTGAAGTAGTTTAAGACACACCTGGTTTTCCCCTTTTTAAGATTTACTTTCTCAGCTAGGATGCCCAAATAATTTTATCTTTATTTTATTTATTTATTTATTTTTAAGATTTTATTTTATTATTATTTTTTTTATTTGACAGAGAGAGAGAGAGAAAGAGAGAGAGTGGGAAGAGCAGATGGAGAAGCAGACTACCTGCCGAGCAAGGAGACCGATGCAGGGCTTGATCCCAGGGCTTGATCATGACCTGAGCTGAAAGCAGACACGCAACCGACTGAGCCACTCAGGCGCCCCTAATTTTATCTTTAAATAGCAGAAATTGTATTAGCATTTGTTTTGGTATTGATTATACCATATTAATTTTTTTTACATTTAAGAGGCCCTTGATTATACAAATCAGATTTTTCTTTAGGAATTTTTTTTCCCATTTGTTCTGTTTTCTTCAGAAGTTTTTTTGACTGTTGAATCTCCTTTTTCTACCATATCTATCATTTTCTTTATACTAATTTTTACATAATTTTTTCCTAATTTGGTTTGTGAGATTTATCTTCCACAATTTAATTCCTCAATTCTGATCCCAATGACTTTGTTTTCAGGAATAAACAGTTGACTCTTGAACAACATAAAGGTTAGGGGCACAAACCCCTGCACAGTTGAAAATCTATATATAATTTTTGACTCCTCAGAAACTTTACTGATAGGCCATTATTGATGGAAGCCTAACCAATGACATGACAATACACATGATATGGATTATATGTTATATTCTTAAAGTAAGCTAGAGAAAAAAAAAAAACAAAAAACTCTCACTATGAAGAAAATCAAAAGGAAGAGAAAATATAGTTAAATATAATTATAGTACTGTTAAAAAAAAAAAAGGCAGATCTGCATAGTTCAGACACATGTAGTTGAAGGACCAACTGGATATTTTAATTTGTATTGCCTTTCATGGGGTTTTCGTGTCTATGATGACTTCTAGTTTCTCTTTCATTTTTACCCCTGAGCTTTCCAGCTCAGTTTCATCTTCTTTTATTTAATTGTATCATTTTTTTGAATTGTTCTTTGACTATTTTCAAGAGGCCATGTTGTCTGTAATTTGAGACTCTGGGGAATTTTTTTTTTAAACTTCCTTTGTTTCTCTGTGCCAGGCCTCTTCAGATACATATTCTTCATTTTTCTTCATCTTTCCTTTTATTCACAAGTTTTATACACAGGTCATAGTTAGGATCTTAATGCTAATAAAGTAAGGAAGATACCTTCTTAAGGGCAGTCTATTTTTATTTGTGCTCTGTGGCTTCCTCAAGCCTCTTTAAAAATATATATACTCTTATTTATCTATATTTACTCATATATATATATTTACTCTTACATATACATTTACTCTCTATATTTTTGTGTGTGTGTACTCTCTGCATATACTCTTGTCTTCATCAAGAGTCTTCTAATACTTGTATCATGAATATCTTGAGGTGAGTGTTAAGAACTTTTCATCCAATGCCTCAGTAGTTCTCACACATCAAAGGTTTCCCAAAAACTTATACCATAGGTTAGCTGATTCTCATCTCTCTCCTTTTAGTGCTTATCTATCACACTCCTTCAGGCTCCTCTACAGAGTCTAATCACTGCTCATCAACCATTTGTGGTCTAACCTTTTACACCATTTCTGTCTCCAAGTGACATGTGATGTTTGTGAAAATAGTTTTAGAGGATCAAGACTCCTCTGGAATGGAGGAATAAGCAGAGGATCGAATACCACATTACTGTTCCTTTTGGGTTAGAGAAGTGGAGGGCATATTTTAAAGGCAGTATTCTTTTTAGATATTTATTTTGACATGGTTTTGTTTTTATATCACGGACTATTGTGTTTCTTTTACTCTCCAATTCAGATATTGAGTCAGCAATGTTCTTTTCTCCTAATTAGGCTTTAGTTATATCTAGAGGCTCCCTAGGTGCCTGTGGCCAAGAACTCTAATATAAATAAAAATGCAGTATCATTTTCTGTTCTATTATAATTATCAACTGAGTTGAACAAAACCCACTGAGATGACTATTAAACTACAACAGAAACTTTATGAAATGTGTGGTCCCTGAAAGTACTTTTTACATCAGTTCTAAAACAACCCAAGGTATCAGAAAGAGGTAAGCTTACGTATCACTGTCTTTTTAAAGGTATACTTTCCTAGACCTTAGAACTTTCCCGAGCCTCTTTGCCCTGGCTCTGGTCTACCCTAATTATCTTTGGCAACGAAGGAAACTAAAAGGCATCTTCTCAGCTCCTGCTCCTCATCTAGTGTGTTGTAATTGAAGACTCAGGCAGATAAAGGACTATTCTTCTAACTAGAACAAGTTTGGCTTGAACTTGTTTACTTTGTTAAGTGTAATATTCTCAGGTATCCTGCAGACATTCTTTCCCTTTTTCTGTGGTGCCTAAACACACAGGAACATCACAGGGAAAAGGGTTGTTGGTTTGTTTTACTAGTTTTTATTTACATATTTGAGAGCGAGAGGGAGAGCACAAGCAGGGGGCAGAGGCAGAGGGAGAGGGAGAAGCAGACAGGCAACGGAGCAGGGAGTAAGATGTGGGGCTCAATCATGACTTGAGCCAAAGGCAGATGCCCAACCAACTGAGCCACTAAGACACCCTAAAAGGAGGTTTTAAAAACAATTACCATGTAATATACAACATGGTGAGTAAATAATAATATTTATAAGTTGGTAAGAGAGTAGATCTTAAAATTTTTCATCACAAGAAAAAAAATTTCCTAACTATATATGGTGACAAATGTTAACTAGACTACTGTGGCAATATATGCAATATTGAATCATTATGTTGTGCACCTTAAACTAACAGTGTTCTATGTCACTTGTACCTCAATAATAATTATAACAGGTAGGGGAAAGATACTACCTTCAAGAATGATAAAACAGATCGCATTCATCTACTTCTGTTTCTAATCTTTCACGTACCTCCAGGATATAGGGAGGCTCCAAGTAAAACACTTCTTTGCTTTACAGTCAGGCTGAACTTACTCTTTAGGTCATGAAAATCCATGTTTTAGGCTATATTAAGATCTATGATATTGGTCTCAAATCAGACATAGTTAAACAATTATAGCCACTGACAGTTAATCATTGTACAAAGCTATCGAATATGTAAGGCCATATAGATCATAGTTTTTTTTTTTAAAAACTAAGAATATCTGAAATATTTATAAAACAAATGGTTTGTAGTAGGTGTACTGATTTGTAGTACTATAATATAGTGTATTTTCCAGCATAGTTAATATATTTTAAATATCTGTTTCAGGTGAAAACTTAAAATATTAACAAATATTGTTTCAGGGAAAATATCATTAAAGCTAATTTAGAAAATCGAAAGCAGAACAACACTTTACAGACAAACCGCGGTTACATAAAACAAACAAAATAACAGGTCTCATGTACTTTTGCTTACAGGGAGACCCACTCCAAGATTCTAATGAGAATTCTGAGCACACAGTTAAGAAAGAACCCTTATCTCTGTGAATGACTTGAAAGTACATAGCTTGGGTTTGAATTAACTTCTATTAATAAGCAGCTCAGCTCAACATTTATTGTACATATAGCACAAGGCAATGAGTGAGCTGGTATGCAGTAAAACAGATATGTAAGACAGATCTGAAGGAGTGAACAAGCCAGTAACTTCGAGATAAAGTATGCGTCCAGGTCACTGCTACAGAAGGCAGAAGGTGGTGATGCTGCGAATGGTACAAACCAAAGGCTGGAGGAGCAGCGAGGCCAGAAGATTGACCTATTGAAACTACACTCTAGCTAGGAGTTCATGGAGTAGGCTTCATGCCTGAGGGAGAGTTTGAGCTGAATCTTAGAGAAGATAGGACTTGGGCCTATGAAGGGCACAGTATGATCTAAGTCATGGAATGGGAAAACACCAGAGTATTTATGAACAAATGGAACACAGCTTATCCAAGGGGAGATGTATAATGTGGAAAGAAGCAAGTGTTTACACCTGAACATGGACTGGGGGTTATTCACATAAGAAAAAGTGGTTTCCCAGTTTCCCTCTACATTCAGAATCACCCTGGGGATCCAGTCAAAATTCCAGTTCTCAGGCTCATCCCAGAGATTTTTCTGCACATAGGCATTTTCAGTGAGCACTCTAGATCATTTTGATGTGTGGTCCACACCCCACACCTGTGTGGGACTTGGAAAGCAGTTCTTCTGGAGTTAGAATGTATTTTTAGGTAATAGAAATTTTGCATGTTTTTTGAGCAGTGAAATTTTGCTTACAGAAACTGGTTGTTTGGATTTGTTTATGGCACTAAATTTTTTTCTAATATGAAAACAGATAATGAGCTCTTAAAAGAATACTGATAAAATGTAATCTCTGTCTCTGTCTCTGTCTCTGTCTCTCTCTCTCACACACACACACATACAGGAACAGCCTGCACCTCCAGATACAAGAAATTTCTCTCCCACCAAAAAGAATGTTCAGAAAATAG
Source organism: Mustela nigripes (assembly GCF_022355385.1). Classification (NCBI taxonomy): domain Eukaryota; kingdom Metazoa; phylum Chordata; class Mammalia; order Carnivora; family Mustelidae; genus Mustela; species Mustela nigripes. The sequence continues at coordinate 116,877,184 of NC_081568.1, forward strand.
GCAGTGCAAGCCCAAGAATTCTGCAGAGTTTGAAGTGTCTGTATTCAGAAGCAGCGTGAGACATCAAATGCTCTGCACATCAGTAGGTTCAGGTAGAAAAGAAATTTAAATAAGGGACAAACTATGCTGTGGGGCCATAAGGAGGACTTATATGGAATCTGACCTGTCAGTGTTGAGTTGAAAAGGGGTGTGTTCATGCTTACATAAATCTTCATGCTGCTTTTACTAATTAACATGTGTAAAAATCATAGGAAAATTTTCCACAGGGGTGATGCCTCTCCTCACCCCTTTATAATTTATTTTTCTTCTAAGTTTTTTTAATGGTGGCTAGAATCCTGCAATAGGAATCACATTCTGGATTTTTCTGACAGCATTGCCACATTTTCATCCTTTTGGTGTTTCTTAATTTCAGACTCTGCATTTTGACAGCTCAACCCTGTTGATTAATGCCTTGTAGGAACCCCTATATGGCCTGCCTGTTAGCGATCTAATTTTGTGCTGGAATGCCTGGGCTGGTATGTTGAACTGATTCACCACCCAGGTGGCTACATTTGGACTAAATGAGCTGTGAAGGGTTTCATCTTTGCCCATCACAGTCTTCCTTAGCTGAGCCCCCACAGTATGCAGTCACCGCTTCGACATGATTTGTCACAACCCATCAATAGAAAATAAATTATTGCCATTCTCACTTGTCAATGGGCTTGTCTTCACTTCAGCTGGCCTAATGATTGGAAGCTCAAAGGGAACATTTCCCATCTTTGTGGAGCATGATTACGACCGAATGCACTGCTCCCCTATGCATCTTGGCCAGTAAAAACACGTAGGGAAAGCAAATTAATTGGCAGTTTTGCGCCAGTGATTAGAACATTACACTCGAAGTCTGCAGGATCTGATATTAGGCAAGCAAGATTAGGTTGGTTCTGACTTTTATTTGCTTAGTGCAACATGATTAGCAACTGCTTCATTCAAGGTTAGTGCACTTGCTGCTGCAGGAGAAAATCTTCATCACATAATGATGCTGCATACCTTTAAGCTGATAAGCATGTTCCAGGCAGAAATCAAAATTCTCTTTGGGAAGGAAGCAAATGAGGAGATGTAACAGAGAACTCATCAAATGGCTTTAGAGTCATTTTTATGTCTGGCACTTTTGAAAATTATATTCCTAGGAAACCCGCTTTGCAAGCTATATTTGCAGAATGTAGAGATGGTAATTGTGTCAGTTCATGAGACAAAGAATAAAAGGACCCAAGGAGCAACACAAAGTAGAAGGTGACACCTTTCAATGAACTAACTGAAAATGAGCTTGCATTAAAAGAAACCGAAAACTCTTTTTTTTTTTCTTTCTTCTTCTTTTTTTTTTTCCCCCCAAACTACAGCGAGAGCAAGAAGAGCAAAAGATACAATGGCAGAGCATCAAGTAAGACCTCATAATTAAATTCAGAGATACGGTTGATCAAAGAGGAAACTGTAGTAAAAAATTAGGTCTAGGATATGAATTGGAGCTTTTCTGTTAACAGCTTTGCCTGCAGTATCATGATGAGAGTCTTTACCTAACAGAACAATAAACAAAGATGTAGTGTACCAGGAAAAGAATGCCTGACACCTTAATTTTTTTAAATATGATAATGTTTTAGATTTTGGCCATGTCTACAAAACTAAGCAGTTTTTAAAAAAATTATTATTGCCCTATCTTGTCTCCCAACACCCAGGAATAAGAGAGGGAAACACTGTCAATAAAGATGACAATCGGAATTCCTAACTTCCATTGTCTCTGGCCTTCTTAGTGGATCTTTTTCCAGCTCACCGTTTGTTCTCTAGCCCAGAGATGGATGCCCCAGGAATTCAACTAAATCTACAAAGGAGACACAGTTTAGAAATACTATTGGTGAAGTTTCGTGTCTACTTAATATGTAGTTCAGATTTCATCTCTGCCATCGAGCACGACACCTATGGTTTAAGAACCACTCAGGGGCCTCCGTGTGGTGCCAATGATGCAAATGCACGGAACTTTCCCCCCATATCACAGACATTTCTGTTTTCCAAACTCTTAGTTCTTCCTCTTTCACCATCATTTACTAGCATGAGTTACTGTCTTCTGGTCTTTGGAGACATAAGGTTCTTGAGCTCCCAAGTCCATCTCTCTGTCTTCTGGAGTAAGATCACATGTCATTACAGAGAACTCCTCCTTTCACAGGTTAGTGGTCCTTGTTGTAGGAAGTCTTGCCTGCTCAAGGCCTTACTGCTCTACCTCTTCTGTACTGCATTTCCAGCTTCCTCTATTAAGGCACACTGAATTCTTTACTTTTCCTTTTATCTTTTTCCTGTCTTAGACTATTCAAGTAAGATCAATCTCCTGTATATTTTGTCTACTATTCGGATTCTCCTTGCAACTCAGTTTTTATCTTTTTGTCTTTGTGTTTTGCTGCCCCCTTCCCCTTTTAAATTTACACGCACGTTTAGTGGATCTCATCTGCTCACATTTGATCCTGGTGAACATTCTTCATCTTCTTTAGCTCCCGGTTCATGGTATTTCCTTATAAAGCATATCCCTAACTGCATTCGGAGATATGATTCTGTGTTTTATCGATACAATGATGTGTACGCGTGCGCACACACACACACACACAAATTAAAATTGGGGTCTTTCTAGAAATTATATACTCATACCCGAGTCAACACTGCCAAGTTAGATGAGATCACCTGACATGTGCATAAATACACAGTTGTACTCTCCTTTAACACATAGGTGGTTTCTGTGACCAAAAGGCTGCCCTTTTATCTATGCTGTCTATCCAATGACTGCTGTCAATACTGTGAATATTCGTGTGATTTCAACATATACTTGTGATATTTCATATTTATTAAGATAGTAAAGATCTATCCTACATACATTTGTCCTTGTGGATTGTGAAAAAAGCAGAAGTTTTTAAAAACAAAGTAATCTTGTATTTCTCAAACTTTTCCTCAATCAAAAAAGCAAAAAGATTGAATTCTTCAAAGTAAAAATAAACAGTCTTGTCTCTTGAGCTCCTGTTTATATACTCTTCATAATTAGAATTGTGCAAAATAGGGCATCTGGGTGGCTCAGTTGGTTAAGCAGCTGCCTTTGGCTCAGGTCATGACCCTGGAGTAACAGGATTGAGTCCTGCATTGGGCTCCCAGCTCCACAAGGAGTCTGCTTCCCCCTCTGACCTTCTCCTGTCTCGTGCTCTCTCTCAAATAAATAAAATCTTAAAAAAAATTATGAAAAATACTTAATGTCCAGATTGGGAAATAGTCTCTTAAACTACCTGCATCAAAGTTTTGCAATATATAGGTCTACACTGAAGAGACCACTTTCTAAAAAAAAAAAAAAAAAAAAAAAGTGAAGGGTCTGAGATTTTACCTTGTTTGCAAGCTAACAAAATAGGCTGCCACAGTTTCGTAAACGTTGATAAAGACACAGGCCCTTATGAAAGAGGCAAAGACCTTAATTACTCAAGGCACCGGGAGCAACATGAGCTTCATGTTCCCATTGGCTATAATTGCTCCTCAGGTCCCATAGGGCAATGCAATTGACCCAGGGAGATGCTGCACACATAGCGGGTTGTGTCTCAGCTGAGGAACCTCAAACTCAGGAAACCTACTCTTAAAAGAGGGCTGCTAGAGAACCTGCCTACCTTTTACCCCTGAGGGTACCTTTATTATCCTGGTTAAGAAAAAGATCTGCTCTCTGCCCTGAAAAAGTCACTACCTCTGTCTTCCAAGGCTTTTTGTTCTGTCAGCATCCTTGAAATGCAAACATTCTTGAAAAGATAGTCCAGAACAAAAGCTATCATAGACATGTGGAAACACCGTGGAGATGTGCCACCTAGAAAATGGTTTTTTTTGTTTGTCTTGTTACATTTTGGTTTTTGCTTTTTAAGTAGTCTCCATGCCCAATGTGGAGCCCAACATGGGGCCTGAACTCACAACCTTGAGATCAAGACCTGAGCTGATATCAAGAGTATGTCGCTTAACAAAATGAGCCACCGAGGTGCTCTGTTGATAACGTTTTAAATACTATTAATATTATTAGTTAGAGTACTTCTTTGGTCTTGGTTGCTGTATATGTCGTTTCATTCTGTCACTAGCTCTGTGATCCTCATTTCATAGATACGGAAATTGAGGCACTCTAAGGTACTTGACCAAAGAGGACATCTTTCTCCAAGGCCTGCTACTCAGTGTGCTGTATAGATATTAATATTCTCATGTAAAAAATAACTAGTCAAACTCAATTTGGGAGCACCTGGGTGGCTCAGTGGGTTAAAGCCTCTGCCTTTGGCTCAGGTCATGATCCCAGGTTACTGGGATCGAGTCCCACATCCGGCTCTCTGCTCAGCAGGGAGCCTTCTTTCCTCTCTCTCTTCTGCCTGCCTCTCTGCCTACTTGTGATCTGTCTCTCTGTCAAATAAATAAATAAAAATCTTTAAAAAGCAGCAACTCAATTTTGATGCATGTATTTCAGAAAGGAGGTATAAAATATCGTTCCTGATAGATTATTGGAGCAAGTGTGGATTTGACTGGTTATAATCAATATTAATTACATACATTTGTATATTCTTTCATAATTAACCATGGGGTTTCATGGGTACTGTCTTTTCATTAAAAAATTATTAACTGGTTGTCTACTTAGGCAAAGTGCTAAGTTGTATTCTAGTGAACAGAAATAATGTTATTGCCTTCATTGAGCTTAAAGTCTAATCATGGAGACTGCTTTCAAACAAGTAATGCATAATTCCTTATTCGATGGCATTGTATACTCTTGGCCTGGGTGAGTTCATTTATTTCCCCCAGATTCTGTTGCCATTTGTATGCTGATGATGTCCTAGATCTATAACTCTGGCTTCTGTCTGGGAGCTTCATATTTTTTTTTATCTGAAAGTTTTGCTAGGCATCTCGGGTATTTCTTCCCACAGAAGTCTTTTTCCATGGTGTTCTCTATCTCAGTGAATGACAGAACCAGTTATCCAGTGGCCACATGAGACATTTGAGCATCATGATTTTATTTATTTATTTATTTACCTCAGGGTAAATTATTTGCAGAGCACACAAAAGTGCTTTACCATGAGGACCTAGATTCATCTTTTGCCTTAACTCTTCATCTGATTTCCAGACGCAGATAACTTTATTCACGTATGTGAAAGTACAATGTTCTTTCTCATCTTGAGTGATCCAGGTGCTCTTTTCTAGAAGAATGGAATATTACTCTGCTTTGTTGCCTTCATTTCTCTGCCCCTCCTTCCAGCTTTGCCTGGCCAACTCCTGTCCTTTAATTCTAAAATGTTGTCAATCCTTGCTGTTGTTCCTAATCTGGACTGAAGTTACTTGCTCAGTTCTCTCTCACCACACACCTCATGCTGGACTGTAACTGCCTTTCTCTGTGTGTTCATACTACTTTAAACCCCAGGAGAAGAACGAACTACATTTGTCTTGTTTACCATTTTGTATAGAGTGCCGAAGTACCTAGCACACACCACATGCTCACCACTTTTTAGTGTGTGAATGAGTAAATGCATAAATCAGTAAATAAGTGAACAAATGAACCATGACTCATAAATTTAACTACAACCAATGTGATACATGGAAAAGAGACTCTATAAAGACCAGACTCCTCCCTCTCTTATTAAGTAACTGGGGACATATTTGAAAAGAAATGGAAATTAGGGTGCCTTGGTAGCTCAGTCAGTTAAGCAACTGTTTTTGGCTCAGGTCATGATCCTGAGTCCCGGGATCAAGTCCCACATCGAGGTCCCTGCTCCACGGAAAGCCTGCTTCTCCCTCTGTCTCTCTCTCTCTCGCTCTCTCTGTTTTTCATGGAAAAAAAATAAATAAAATCATTTTAAAATAAGAGAAATGGAAATTTTAAAAAAGATAATAAATTTAATGCAAATTAATGGAAATTTAAAAAAAGATAATAAAAAGGAAACCCTTCAAAATAGACCTTTATTCATTGAGGCCAACCTCTGATATAAGAGTTCATTTTCTTTTAAATTTTATTTATTTATTTGACATAGAGAGAGAGAGATCACAGGTAGGCAGAGAGGCAGGCAGAGAGGGAGGAGGAAGCAGGCTCCCTGCTGAGCAGATAGCCAGATTCGGGGCTTGATCCCAGGACCCTGGGATCATGACTTGAGCTAAAGGCAGAGACTTAACCCACTGAGCCACCCAGGTACCCTAAGAGTTCATTTTCATTTTGACTTTGTCTCACCTCAACATCCTTTCCTGACTAGCATCACTCTCCCCTCCTACAGCCTCTTCCCCTAAATGCATAATTGAGTATTCTTGCTGAGCTGAGCTGCCCAAAGCCATCTACTGAAGTGGCTCCAGAATCATACTCTGAGAAATTTCTGGGGTCCTGGGTCGTCTTTATCTTGCCTTCATCAAACTTCCTTTCTTCCTACCCTCCTTTGTAAACTTAACACTGGCTGATGTCCTAATGCTCCTAGAGGCTTAAAGAATTACTTTTGCATTCTAGGACTCAAAATGCCCAAATTCAATGGAAAGATAACAAACACATAAGCAACTGTGACATGGTATTGAGTTTTAGAACACCCGTCAAATAATAATCTCCATTCTAACTTTTCCCCTATGTTGATGTGAGGGACTAGCCTGAATTCTGACAAAGAAAAAAAAATCATTAAAACATTGTTAATTGTATGTAAAACAAATGCAGTATTTATTTAAGAGCAGGGTAGTCTAAATCAAAATGTTCAAGTGATTCTCTTTTTCTATTGAGGAATTCATTTAGGAAATATGAGAGGCAAACAACTTCAAAGAACAAGAAAATATAAGTGAGAGCTTCAGAAACATGACTTTTTAAGTTGCAGAAAGCACTGGAATGTTCTAGGACTCTGAAAGCAAGATGGAATGACAGAGAAGGAAATGGAAAAGAAGGATGGGAATGGCAATAAGAGATAAGGCCTGAGTGAACATTTGAATTTATTACCAGAGGAGAGCAGAAGCTCATGAAAGTAGTAGGAAAATGGGCCTCGTGTGTGTGAAGCACTAGTGTTCGTCCAGTAGGTACATTTTACACTGGTCAGAGGAGAGATCAATGCAAGCCGTCTACCAGCGTGAAGGAAACACCATTGATTAAGGAATGGAAAAAAGGGGTCCTGAAGGCAGCAAAGAACAAAGATTTGGCCTTAGACTTACTGTGGGGGTTGTGAAAAGTCAGATGTTTTAAAAAATTGATGAGCTGAAATATTGATGGAGAATGTAGAGATATGTTTTTGTATGGATCTAAATAGGAGATGAAGACGGAAGGAAGATTTATGAATTCAGGTTCCTTCTATTTTTATTACTGCTCATCTCATTTGCCTACGTATTTGCTTTCTCTATTTCTCTCTTCTCATTCTCCCTGGTTAATCTTTCTGAAAGCCATTTGATTATGTAAGTTAATCTAGTTATTGCTTTGTTAGTCTCCTTTTATGAGTCCCTTCCTTATCTCCCATTGTTTAATGCCTTGACTCCTTTCCTTCTCCAGTAAGCTTCTTGAAAAGGGTGGGCATCACTGCTGAACACATTTTCCTGTGGTCACAGTAATCTCCCTGGCCTAATCAGCGAACACTTTTAGTCTTTAATCTCTGGCATTTGAATTTATGAATACTTATCGTTTTCAGAAACTTTCTCATTGCTTTCTTCCTTCTTCTTCTCCTCTTTCTGCCTTGTCCTTCTCCATGTCTGATCAATACCCCCAGCTCTTCCGCCACCTATACCTACCCCCCATCCCCCACTTAACTCTATAAACCCTTCTTTAGCATCTCATTACCTTCTGTCAGGCATCTGTGGGGACTCACAACTGAGTGCTCCCTGATAAGCTCCAAGTCCATATTTGCAACCCAGTCCACTTCCACCAAGGTGAACTCCTGGCATTTCAGATTCACCATCCAAACTAGCATTTGTTATCTCACTGCCTGCTCCTGACCCCCCAAACTGGGCTCCTTTGTCGTGATTTTGGTGTGTTTAGCAAAGACAAGTCAGTTTATACCATCGAAAGAGGCTCTCTCAACATGTGTGGTTCAGGCTGGTCTGACACCCCAGCTTTTCACCTTAACATTTTCCTGTCTGTTTGGAATTACACATCAGCTGGTTGGTTCATTTGACCCTAAGGTATTGGTTCTGTGTAACTGGAGGAAACAGAGAACAAGGTAAGAATGTAGCAGAAACACTGGTTAGGGAAGGTCTGGCAGTAAATTGAAGGGATTTAGGCCTGAATCTGGAACCTCAGTCTGAGACTCCCGATGAAAAGGGAGGAGGAGCGGTGGGAATAGAGAGAGAGGAACATTTGTGTTAAGACTTGCTGACAGAAATGCTGCGGGGAGCCAGTTCTGTTCAGCTGGAGTAGAAGGGATGTTTAGTTGCTGTCATTTAGGTTTTTCTACTTGGCTTTTCACACTGGTCAGGAGGAATAAAGCAATTCATTTGTGATAACAGGAGGTAAAATGCCATGACTGCCTGGTGCTAGAGGACCCTGGGCCGGGCCTGCGGGGCTCCCATTGGCACTAGAGGGCTCAGTGGGCCCTGAGCCGATGAGCACAACACCACTCAGGAGGCATTCTGAGAGGTGGGCCATTTTCCTCCACCACCTCCCTTACCCTTCATAGAAAAGATTCACAGGAATTTTTTCTAAGAACTTCCCTATGCCAGAGACAGCCACAAGAAAAGGAAATAGCTTGCTGGATTTTTGCTTTACACATTTCTAATCCTCTACTATTGCCCTTTCTTTGGCGATATTTTAGGAGAACTGAAAATTACAGAAACAGAGTAGATTAAAATCTATATTTTAATCCTCTAGTTGCCAAATTTCCATGAATTTATGTTAATTAAATAAATCAGGCCCTCATTTACACATTTACTCCTTAATTATTGTGATTATCTTCACTTTAAAATTCTGCATCAACTAGAAATGAGTCCCATAAAACAAAAAATATTATGACATATTAATGTTGACATAAGGGGAAAATATGAACATTTCAAAGGCATTTCCCCCCTTACTGTACATACATGTAAGAGTTGAATTTGAGGCAATTATTCAAGCTTATCACAGTTCAAATATCTAGATTATGGAATGAAGCATTTCAGACTTAACTATTTACATCTTTTAATTTGCCATTTGGTGAGTATAGACCATTTCAAATGGCATATGTCATTTTATAATGTGATAAAACTGAAATAAATAGCATGATCCGAGAACTTAGCAAAAGAATGAAGTGCTTCACTTTTGCAAATGCACATTTCACAGTGGTGTCTGATTTCACATCTCAGCACATAGTAGCCTCTTTTGGAGCTGAGCAGAGCTTCACAAATGAGAAGTCATGAAGACTGAGCTTCCGCAGCCAGGCACAATGGCCACAGAACTGAGAGGTGAATGAAACCCTGATGCTGCATCCACTATTTACATACTCAGGATCATCATGGGCTGAACCAGTAGCCCACTGAAAAGCATATTTAGTTCTATATACCCGTACTACCGATAAGCCTATATTTAAAAATGACACTCTTGACTTGAATTTACTTTCTTCAAACTCATTTCAAGCATATAGAATTAGGGAGTCAGGGTAGAAAACACAGAACCATAGTGGACAAGGAACACTTAGGTGTATAACACCGTAATACTTCACATAAATAAGTGAGTGTTCCGGGAAAGTAATATCATCAGTAATTCCAAAAGTCTTTAGGTGGAGGGAGTGGGCCGAAAATGGAAGCCTCACCCTGTATTCCCACCTCAGTGTTATATCAAAAATTTGATATACAAAAAACCCAAAACGACAGTTAGCAGTTATGATACCCCTTAGAAACCACTCCAGGCAATACTTCTGCAGTCCTGAACCAAAGTTTCTCAAAATCAAATGTTATGTCACACCTTTCACTTTCGTTCATGCTTTTCTCCCCTGTGCCTTGAACACCTTGGTTTCTGTTTTTTACCTAACACTGACCAGTCAGCGTAGACTGGGATCCAACTAACCTGCTTTTGAAAAGCCTGTTCTGACTCCATACGCTGGGTTAGGTGCTCCTCTCCAACCAACAGCATTCCAAACATATCTCTAGTAACCATAATACGTGAAAGGATTTGCTCCAGTGTAAGTGATCTGAGGGCAGAGAGTGTGTGTATACCTTTTCATCGTTTCTTTCCTTGCTTTGGCACAGTGCTTGTCACTATGGGCACTGGAGGAATGGCTGTTGAACTAAACCAAAGTGCAGAATCAAACATTCCAGAAGAGGTCTGAGGAAACAGGAGATTGCCAACATACCGTAGAGTCGATCCTGTGCTACAATTAAATTGGAGTGCTTTGTCCAAGCACTTAGCCCACGTATCTTGCCTCTGAACTCTAATTGTGTTCTTTCCTTCCCACTGCATACTTCTTCCCAACATTGTGTGCTAAAATCCTATCCATGCTTCAGAGTCTCCAGCAAATTACCTGTTCTCAATAAATTTCTTATTTTTCAACTAGATATTATTCCTGTGACCCTAACCCATAGGTTTGTTGTTATTGTTATTATTCTTATGACATTTACTTTATTCAGCTTTCCCTTTATGTATGTATTTCTCTCTTATCCATTTTTGTGCTCTTAGTTTTATACATACTTAATACTCTATAAATAGTTCTTTAATTGAATGCAGTTAACCTAGGGCAAAAACAATTTGTAGTAATGATATACTGGTAATAGATTATAAATATTACCTTGCTAGGGTCTTAACCTATAAAGAAATAAATGTTTTCTTTAAAAAGATCATAAGCTATATGAATTTGTATTTTCACATGAATGTTAATGGCTTTATATATAATAGTCAACAATTGGAAATTGTTGACTCCAATGTCCATCAGCAAAGGAATGAATCAACAATAAAAACGAACATGCAACAGGGATGAATCTGAAAATAGTTACGCTGAGTGCAACAGACAAGAAGAGTGTTACTGTATGATACCATTGATATAAAACTTTGGAAAATGCAAACTAATCTATAGTGACCAAGAGCTGATCTCTGGTTGCTTGGGAATGGGGGAGGCCTAGGCAGGAAGCATTATCAAAGGGCATGAGAAACTCTTGGGGATGATGGAAATGTTCACTGTCTTGATTCTGGTGAGGATTTAAAAGTATACATACTATGTCAAAACTTACTAATTTATACTTATTACTTTGCACACTTTATCATATATAATCATCAATTATATCTCAACAAAGCTGTTTTTAAAATTGCTTTTTAAAAAGAACTTGTGATAAATAATTTGATTTGGTTCTTTTATATATTTTCTGTACATGGTGAGACAACTGAAGAGGGAAGAACTATACTAAAAGTCTTAGAATGAGAACAGATTAATAATAATAATGTGTTTTCAATAATAAGCAGATTCTTCTACCTGGCAACAAATACATGTGAGAATGACCAGCAGTTCAGACTCCTTGCTAACCACTGATCCATTTCTGTGAAGTTATACATGCCTCTTCATTTTAATTATTCACTCATTTTATAATCAAAAAAATTAAAGCTGGGTTATTAGAATTCTTATTCATTTTCCCTCTTCCAAGAGAATGCTGTTTTGGGTGTTAATCCCATCAAGAGATGATGCTGATCATGCTCCTCCTCCCATGGGGTGCCCTGAGGGTCCCACCATTGTAGTCCAAGGGGTAGAACCTGCTGAGATTCCAAAAGAGGCCGGAGTTGAGAGTGACTTCTCCACCTAATTCACCAGGAATCTGCCCTCATCCCTGGCCTCCCGACTGGGAATTGCCAGATGACAAGACATTCCGATCCAATCCACAAGGTGTTTACTGACCATAAGTTGATGCTATGTATTTCTGTCTTTACAGATACAGACTCTGAAGATCCCACCAGCACACATGGAAGGATCACTTCTGTGAAATCAGATGTGGCCAATATGTGCATAAGAGCCCTCGCTAAGTCTGAGGGAAGAGGCCAGCCAGATGTATGACCATTCTGACAGGAGGAGGCTCCTAAAGATCAGGGAGTAAGGCCCAGTGGACAAGGGAGGAGGAAAACTTTACAGCCTCTGCCTGTTTTCTAGCCACCAGTCCATTCTGTCACCAAGAAGCCAAAGCTCAATTCCTTAGTTGCTGGAGCTTAGAAGTGCTTAGAATACTTAGAAATCTAAGTAGCCCCTAAAGAATGAGATATCCAGGCTGACCTCGTGGCACAACGGTAGTGCATCTGACCTCAAGAATGAGATATCCACCTCCCCTTATTCTCTGGTAAATTCCCTCCATCAATGAAGGAACAAATACACAGTCTTTTTGTTCTCCTCCTCCCTGAAGAACCTTGTCTTTTTTGGTGAATCCTACTTTCTCTGCTCAGAAAAAATAGATGTAAGGGTTAAGAAGTTAGGATGTATGTGGCATGTTAGACATAGTATAAAGGTCCAGTTTTCTCACCCATGCTTTCGCCTACCAGTTCTGGGCAAAACTGAAGTGTGTGATTATCCTTGATGATCTCACCTCCTCACTTCCATTTAGTATCTTCCTTCCTTTTTCTCTCATGCCACCCCCCGGCTACACAGAACTACTTGTAATAAAACATTTCGGGGTTGAGGGGCGCCTGGGTGGCTCAGTGGGATAAGCCTCTGCCTTCAGCTCAGGTCATGATCCCAGGGTCCTGATCAAGCCCCGCATCCGGCTCTCTGCTCAGCAGGGAGCCTGCTTCCACCTCTCTCTCTGTCTGCTGCTCTGCCTACTTGTGATCTCTCTCTGTCAAATGAGTAAATAAAATCTTACAAAAAAAAAAAAATTCAGGGTTGAAAGGAACATAAAAAGTCATCTATTACAACCACTAGAGAGATTCTTCCCAAATCCTTGTCAAACAAGGACATCTGGCTTTCAATGTAAAACTATTTTGGCTAACTGAACAAAAGAATCCATGCCAGTAACCAATGTGAAAGGACTGAAGGAGATTCTTGGACTCTTCTCTTCTCCCAGGCAACCAACATATGTTTTAATGATGATTCACTAAAGATAGTATTTGATTCAATACTTCAGGGAAGCAGAGAAGAAAAGAGGAGAAGATGATAGAATGGAAGGATGGAGGAGTGCTGTCTTCTTTTTTTTTTTTTTGAGCAGGTAGGAATACCTATTTATTCTGTGCATAAGCCTTGATCTCACTATTTTGATTAACCAAGAAAGCCTTCTAGATGGTAGCAGGAGAGCCATACAGAAAAAAGCAAGGATTTAAGTCCCAAGAACATTACTCTATAAATTGGAAACTAACCTGGAAAGTCACAATGAAATGTTCCAAGAGACCATTTCTGACCGATGATTAGAATGCCACTATATATTTACTTTGTAAAGAGGTACTCTTGCATAATTAGCTCTCAACAAGTGTAAGAGCATGCCTTGATATGGTAAGGCATCATTTTATTTATTTTTCTAGATGATGTTCACACAAAAATAAGCTATGCTTTATTCAGCCATATACCAAGTACTTCTCTCTCTCTCTTTTTTTAAAGATTTTATTTATTTATTTGACAGACAAAGATCACAAGTAGGCAGAGAGGCAGACAGAGACAGAAGGAAGCAGACTCCCTGCTGAGCAGAGAGCCCGATGTGGGGCTCAATTCCAGTACCCTGGGATCATGACCTGAGCCAAAGGCAGAAGCTTTAACTGACTGAGCCACCTCAGCGCCCCCTGCTAATGGTCTTTACAGAAACTGATTAAACTCGCGAATGCAATCTTTTTGTTACCTTTTCTCATCAGTTTGGCACATGTCCTGTTCCATAAGCTCTTCTCAGGAGACAGGAGCCACAAGTGCAACTCTGTCATGTCAGTCATTTGACAAATATTTTCCAAGGGAAATAAATATGTTAAACTCCACCTACAGTGTACAAATATGCTGACTCTATCTAAGGGCTCAGATCTAGAAGGTGGTATGAAAAGAACAAGTGAAACTGTATTTTCTTCTTTTGGAAGCACTAAAGATGTCTTCTTTAATTATTACACTAAAGATTCTCTAACTGACAACATATGCTTGCTAATAATTTTTGTCTTGCAGGAATATGAATGTTTTCTAATGGGAGGCATTGAAATGCCTTAGCTGAAGATTGATTCAAAGAAAAGCTCTCTTTTGGATTCATCTCAACATCTATCAGGTGGTATTATTTTTCCAATAGTCTTTTACGCTATCCTTTGCTTTTGAAAGAGCTTATGTCCAACCTATAATTATTTTCTGCTAATTAGAGTAATTCATGGTTAATTATTCAAAATGATTCCTCTTCAAAATCAAATCCATTTCTTGTCATGACATTAAAAAAAGATACAAATAAAATATTATCAGAATGCAAATTTCCATCAGAAGGGAATACTTTTAAAAAAATTTTCTTTAAATAGCATTAAAATCTTTCTCTACTAGCAAAGGCTCCATGATTGCCTACTTCAGTTAATGTAAGCTAGAGAAGGGCAACTGAACCATGAAGTGATGACTATTAATGTTTTTTTTATAATTACTAAATATTAGCTATACTGACTATATTGGAGTAAGTAATTTACGATATCCTTAAAAAAGAGTTGCAAAGCAGTAAGACCTAAAAACGGTGAGGGCAAACAGTGACTATGTGAGCTGGAGACACTGGATGTCTAAGGACGTAACTCTGAAGATGTACACCTCTTTGTGGACTCTCATGGGGCTGAATCTTCCTTTCCTGTTATTGTCCTGGTCCTATTTCCTCGAGAGGCAGCTGCTTCCCTCTGGTATATCTCCTAGGGAAGCCCTGGAGCTCCCTCTTTTTCTAGGCGAGGATCATGCTTTGCCCCTATTTGGACCATTGCTCCACTCTGATCTCAATCTTCATTTTGTTCTATTTTGATTATTGCATGAATCCCAACTGTCTTTCCTGAGATGGTAAGGTTCTCCTCTACCTACATTTTTCTTAGGCTATACTTATTTAGGTTTTCAACATACATTTATTGAGTACCTTCAGTGTGCAAGGTCCTGAAGTTGTATAATTTTAAATGAAGCAGGTTGAACATGTCAACTATGTATGACATAAACAGTTCTATTAGATTCAAACAAAGAGAATAAAATTATAGATGCATAAATATAAGCATAAGAAAAAAAAAGATCTTTAGAAATGGCAGCTACTTCTGGGATTCAGAAGACAAGAAAATAAAATTATCTGAGAAATGCTGAAATCATTGCTAAAGGAAAGCAAACTCCTTGCACTTTGATGAGTACTGAACACCACCTTGTTCTCAATATTCACTAAAACTCTTCAGCTGATTTGCCTCCACCATCCACCAAGGGGAATTCAGCTCAACTTTTATAATAAAAATTAACTGCATTAAATTTTTCTTGAGCATCTAGATTTTCATAACGGCCATGACAAAAACTAGGAAAACAACACAATTAGACGGTAAGTGACCTTATACGGTCTGTGACAAGGACATTCACGCTTGCTAAATAGTCCATGAGTCCCTTTTGAGTTTCATTGGAGCCATGTGACTTGTTCTGGCCTCTGGATTATGAGCAGATTTACCAGGTGTCAAAGCATACCAATGGGAGGAGAGCCTCTAGTGGGCTCTTTCATCACCATGACAACAAAAGTAGCTAGGTATTGAGATGGCGGATTCAGAGATGTAAGTGGCCTCCATTGCTCAGTCAACACATGGAGGGTGATGCTCGTGGCTCCCAGTTACATTGCTGCCTTCAACACACAAAAGTTATGACATTAATCTGTGCTGTAAGTGGCATGGGGGGGGGGGGGTCTCAAGGTACATCTTTGCAATGAATGAAAATGTTCCATATAGGCACATTTCTCATCTAAATGCCAGAGTAAGTTTATACAGGCAGCATAGTGCTGTGTTCTCCAACGCCTATGACCATAAATGCAAAACCCCCTTGTTGTGTTTGCAGAAGTAATTTCCTATCTCCCATATTTGGAAGTCAGTATGAAAGACGGCATGCTGTTTATTGGGAGGGCCTTTTCTTTCCTTCTTTCTTTCTTTTTTAATAAAGATTTTATTTATTGAAGAGAGAGAACATGAGAGTGGAGAAGGTCAGAGGGAAAAGCAGACTCCCTGTGGAGCTGGGAGCCCAATGCAGCACTCGATCCTAGGACTCTGGAACCACAACGCAAACCAGAGGCAGTCGCCCAACCAACTGAGACACCCAGGCACCCCTGGAGGGCCTTTTCTTTTAAAAGCAAATCAAACAATTAAAAAAAAAGACATTCATATTAATTTACTTTCTATAGTCCATTGAACTACACTGGAAAGCAGAATGAAGGTAATAATGGACTTTTTAAAATCTATATGGAGGGGTGCCTGGGTGGCTCAGTGGGTTAAAGCCTCTGCCCTTGGCTCAGGTCATGATCCCAGGGTCCTGGGATCAAGTCCCGCATTGGGCTCTCTGCTCAGCAGGGAGCCTGCTTCCTCCTCTCTCTGCCTGCCTCTCTGCCTACTTGTGATCTCTGTCTATTGAATGAATAAGTAAAATCTTTAAAAAATTTTTAAAAAATAAAAATAAAATCTATATGAAAAATTGCTTTGCTATTCAACTCTTTGAAACTGTTGCTAAATTTCGATATTTTGGGTTTATGTATCAAAAATAGTAATATAATCATTCCTATTTGGATGAATGTTCAAAGATTTTAAGAATTTTTACCATGACATTACTTAAATAAGATATTAGAGACGAGATAAATGTTCAATTATAGATCATTCATATATTTGGAACATTCATTTTATGATATATTTTATAGGCATTTAACATGATAATGTAAAACATCAGCTTTCAGGTGGGATAGAGTAACATTCATTTATCTGATTAAAAATGGGAAGAGTTAGGTACGCCTGGGTGGCTCAGTGGGTTAAAGCCTCTGCCTTCTGCTCAGGTCATGATCCCAGGATCCTGGGATCCAGCCCTGCATCAGGCTCTCTGCCTGCTCAGCAGGGAACCTGCTTCCTCCTCTCTCTCTGCCTGCCTCTCTGCCTACTTGTGATCTCTATCAAATAAATAAATAAAATCTTAAAAAAAAAAGTACATTAAAAAAATGGGAAGAGTTAAAAAAAATCTTCTGGAAAAGAGCGGGGGATGCCTGGATGGCTCAGTTGTTAAGCGTCTGCTTGGGTCATGATCCCGGGGTCCTGGGATGGAGTCCCATGTCAGGCTCCCTGGCCTGCTTGGCAGGGAGCCTGCTTCTCCCTCTCCCACTCCCCCTGCTTGTGTTCCCTCTCTCGTTGTAATAAATAAAATAAAATCTTTAAAATGAATAAATAAATAAATAAATAAATATGGGAAGAGTTATACCCAACATGATACAGCTGTATGCATCTTGCAAAGCTATTTTATCCAGGCTACAGCCTGATTTTCAAAATTTGAGCACATCCTTTTATTTTATTTTTTATTTTTTTAAGATTTTATTTATTTATTTGACAGACAAAGATCACAAGTAGGCAGAGAGGCAAGCAGAGAGATAGGGGAGGAAGCAGGCTCCCTGTGGAGCAAAGAGCCCGATGAGGGGCTTGATCCCAGGATCCTGGGATCATGACCTGAGCCGAAGGCAGAGGCTTTAACCCACTGAGCAACCCAGGCACCCCTGTGCACATCCTTTTAATTATGTATAAGTGAACATGTGCGTTGCTTCAGGGAAAAATAAAGAACTACCCTGAAAAGAAGAGTCCATGATAGGACAACAAATAAAGGAAAACTGAAGACAAAGGAAAATTATCTGCATCGCCAACTCATGGCAACTACTAGAATTGCAGGGATTGACTTCAGAAGGTACAAGAAGTGTTAAGACAAATGGGCAAAGGAACTTAGTAGGATGGATACATGTTGGAGTATGACTTTGTTATGAAAGCAGAGACTTATCTAACTTGAGATGCATTCATGTATACCTTTGTGAGGCTATATTTTCTTTCTTTGTGTAAAGCCAGTTGTTGGTCATGGAATTTGTTTATCTTTTCTTTGTTACTTTAAATAAGTTAAGGTCAGCTGATCATTTTTATTCTCCATTTGAATCTGAAGCACAACAATTTCCATTGAGGATTCTTGTGGAACTTCATTTTCGTTATGTTTTAATAAAGTCTTATTTGTATTGACTTCTGAGGTGGCATGGCATTCCCTCACCGATAAACTGTTTACGTTTAGTTTTTTTATGGAGAGGTTTTAATTTAATATGATAGATTCAACCATTGTTTTTCAGGTTTTATATGCATGCCTGGGAGCCTTTTAATAACTTGCAATAATAAATAAAATGAATTTGACTTTTAGGGTAGACACTCTTGTAATTGGTATTTTTACCAACTCAGGTATTTTACCAACTTGTAATTGGTATTTTTCCAAAAAAATAAAGTGCATTCTTTCCATTCTTGGGGAATAAAGAGTAATGGAATTGCAATTTATGAAAAAGTTGTGAGAGATTCCATAGTTGCAATGAAAAACATTCATACAGATATATTTCTTACTTTAGACATGATCCTTGCATAACTCAAAAAAAGGAATTTTTCCTGTGTCTTAAATTCATTTATCTTTCTGGGTAAAGTAGTTAGGGATCAAGATATAATAAAATATTTTTTAAAATATATTAACAGGTAGTAGGTAAGGCTAGTATGGACTAAAAGCCTGCATAGGAAATGATATTTTAACTCACAAAATTGTAAATTTTCAATGCTGAAAAATGGGGTTGTGAACACAGAATTGATTTTGATAAATGACAGAATTCTGCCTAAGGCCACAGTAGAGACCAGAACAAGGAACGCAAGAATAGGGTATCTACAAATTAGCATGTTATGATTATTCTCTTTCATAGCATTTAAGAACAGCTTTGAAAAGATCTAATGTCTTCAGTAGTTTAAACTTATTTCTACTGTACCTAAGTAGCATGTACCATAACTCAAATTGACAAGGTTGCCTGAGAAATATTGGCATGAGTCTTGTATAGCGATGAGGCATTACTGAACAATATTTTTTGGATGATAAACAGTAATGGAAATTTGAGATTGAAATGGCCTTTTCAAGGAAGGAGGTCACACCTACGAAAACACAAGATAGGTATTTAAGTTTGTCTCTCATTCCTGGATATTGAGCTTCTTCAAGTGGTTGTGCGTTAGTCAATTTGACACCTCAAGGATCCCTAATTTTTATGAAGATGTCAGCATGCTGGTAACATTTTTTTGGAAAGATCTATTTTTTTTTAAAGTCTGTATCTTACTTGCCCCAAGATGGAATATAATTTTTCATGATAGTTACAGGGCTGATGAAATACTGAAGGGGTTGTGGGAAGAGGGGTTGCAGTTGGGGCAGGGTGGAGGAATATGAGGATTTCATTAATTTTATGCAGTGCTAATACTCTGTTTACAATTCTCAAGAAACAAAAGTAATAGCCACTACTTAGGCTCTGCTAAGAGCTTGAGGGAAAAAAATCACTGGGCCTCCGTTTCTTCATCTGTATGTAAGGGCAACGTCTAGCTCTCAGGTTATTGTGGGGGTGGGGGGGGGATTACATGATATATACAAAAGCCAGTCCAGGTTAACCTTAGAATGATTTCGAGGTTTCAAATCCACAGGCATGTACCATTAAGAAACGAGTCAGGGTTGAAGGAAACACTACTTAATATAGATGTCATCTATGCCATCAAAGACTCTGAAGGTCTTGCAACCCTTCAGGACATTCCAGTACTGATATTCCTTCACTTAAGACAGGGTTATGTCCCAGTAAACCCATAAAGCCATCACAAGTTGAAAATATTTTAAGGTGAAAATGCATTTAATGCGCCTAACCTTCTGAACATCATAGCTTAGCCTCGCCTTCCTTAAATGTGCTCAGAACAATCACTTTAACCTCCAGTTGGGCAAAACCATCTAACACAAAGTCTGTTTTATAATAAAGTGTTACATATCTCATGTAATCTCTTGAGCATTACCCCGAAAGTCAAAAACAAAATGGCTATATGAGTTCAGAATGGCTGTAAATCGATCAGTTGTTTACCCTCCCCAGTGGGAGCTGGGGCCCACTGCTCAGTATCAGGGCAGAAATGTTCCCCATAGAGCTAGCCTGCGAAAAGATCAAAATGCCAAGTGCAATTATTTACTGCAAGCGTATTGCTTCCCACTATCAGGAAAGCCCCAAAATCATTAAGCCAAACTGTCATAAACTGGAGACTGTCTGTATTGTCGTATCAGATGCCTTTGACCCATCACCTGTTGTTGCCGCACTCACTTTTTCTTATTGCAGATTTTTTTTTATTGCAAATCTTATTTTTGTGTATTTCTAAATTCAGTTTTCAATGATCAAATAATTAGATCAGACTTGCAAAAAAAACTAATATAGTTATTATAGTCACTCAGTGGAAAGAGTAGTTTGAGGGTTTTTTTCTGATTTCATTTATATTACTACTTTCATTGTACTGAAGTTTTAGGTAGGCCTGTAAAACTGTCCTGCTTGTTGCCAGTACTAAAATAAACTTCTGAGTTCATTTCTTTCTCCTGCCTGTATACAAATGTCGTCTGATAAATATTCTGAGAGGATCTGTTATCAATATTGGTCTTTTCCCCTGGAGCTTGTTTCCCTTCTAGTTTCTAAACTTGAGTATCTTGGAGTTCTCTTGGATTTTTCCCTTTCCATCTACATATTGATATTCATCAAGTCCTATTTATACTTCCTTTTCAGTTTTTGGACTCTTCTTTCCTAGTTTATTGCTACTTTCATTCCAGTGTCCCTCCAGAAATCTCCATCAACTCATTTTCCATGGTAGTCCAACAAGTTAGACATGTGTTCTCCTTCATCAAGTATCTGCCGACTTTGGGCAACTGGTTGTAGGAATATGGGTGGTTTTCTTTGGGCAGAGAAAACCTTGCAGTGGGGATGTCTGGCTTGAGACCTGGATGATGAGAAGGGGTCAGCCGTGAGAGGCTGCGATGGAGGTGCAAACTTGATGTGTGTGAGGAAAAAAGAAGACTAGCAAACAGGATGTGGGCAGTGAGAAAAGAGGCCCGGAGGCGGGAGGGTACCCAGGTCACACAGGGCCTCATGGAGTCTGCCATCTTCTTAAGAATGCTGGAAAATCATGGAGGAGTTTTAAGCAAAGGGAATGACAGGATCTGATTTACTTTTTAAGTGGTCACTCTGGTTGCTCACAGAGGATGCTGTGGAGATAGAGTCAAGGGAGGCTTCCTAAACACTCCTTCTCTGAACTTCCTGAAATTCCCTCTCTTACTCGGTTGGCTTTTACATTTATGCAATCTTGTATTCCACTTGAGGTGTGTAGCACATGATTTCACCAAATGCTCTTTGATGGACCCCGTATCTTGGCCTCTGTATCTTAAGATTCCTTTGTGCTCTTCATATCACTTGATCAGATGCTCTGCATCTGATAGGTACACTACAAGTATAGTAACTTGGTGGAGCCCTAGTATATGAACTACCCATCCTTGTAGAACAGAATAAAGGAGACCCGAAGAGGTCAGTGTCGCAAGGAGAAGGCCCTGTAGACAGCTCATCCTAGCAATGGTGAGCAGTCTGAAAATAGGGGTCCTAAGTCTCTACATTCACTCCACCTCATTCCATGCTGACATCTAATAGAGTTCATCAACATCGCTGGAATTCACTAATAGTTTGCTGAAAATCACCCAATGCTACACTTAAGATCTGTGCATGCACAGATTGTGTACAAATGTGCCCTCAGAAGAAAAAAAAAAAAAGGAGTAAACAAAATTTGCCCTGTAGTAATGATATGCACATTGGAGTATTACAGAAAAGAGTATTAATGGCTACAACTGACTTTGGAAAGCACCAAAAAATAAGATGAACTGATGGATGGGTAGAAAGATGGACAGATTGGTAGATACGTGAAAAGTTGATACTAAAATGGCAGGATCAAAGTGATTCTATATATAGGGATGTGGGTATTATAAAATTATTTCAACTGTTCTATGCATTTCAAACTTTTCATAATAAAATATGGGGAAAAGCCAGTTGAAAGTGATAACTAAAAAAGATCATATCAACACAATGCTTAAGTTCTTAAGTTCTATACTTCCCATTTTATGTATCTGAGCTTTTAGGAAATCTTCGAATCCTTAGACAGGATACATATTTTTGGCCATTTACTGATGACTTTGGAACGTGCCCCAGGAAGCAGTGTAATCAATTCAGCTTCCGATGGCTTCCTAAGTTAACAATTTGGATTCTAAGCACCTATATTTTCTAAATGATGGCTCTGTCTCTGATAAAATATTCTCTTTTTTTAATTAATTTTTTTATTTTTTATAAACATATATTTTTGATAAAATATTCTGATCTATAAAAATCAGAAAATAAAGTTGAAACATTAAATCATTATTAAAATACGTGCTTTGTGATACCTAATGCTAGTTAATACAAATAATTATATATTACTTATTGGTCAGTACAGTCTTACCTGAGCATTTCATCAGGATAGATATCAAAAAGTATAGTCAGCAGTCTCTCCCCGATCGATACCCTTCCTACCCTTTCTCCTAGCCTCTCATTCTTTCTCTCCCTCCACTTCCCCGGCTCCCTTTTCCCCATCTCTTATCTGATGCAGAGACACCGAATAGCTCAGGTAAGCATGGCATCTAAATGATCAACATTACTTCAAGATTAAAGTTACATAATTAGTTTTGTCTTTTTTTTTTTTGGAATGGAATCTCTAACAACATGAAGGGTACTGTGCATACGATGTAACGTAACATCAAAGCACAATTTTTGGTATCCACCTTCTTTATCATTTTCCTAGACAGTTTACTTTAACATATTACTTTTGTGAATGATTTAGATGGGGGAAAAAATGTCCCTTAGTTTTTCTTTTCAAGCCACAGAATGCACATTCTCACATTCGCACTTTTTTACTCTAGGAAAAAGGAATAGAATGTCTATCCAAAGTATACTTTCAACTTGCAGACAATCGATATCTTTGAAGGAGACTTGAAGTGACAGCACAAAAGTATCCCTGCTTCCACTGGGCCAAGCTAGGAATAACGTTTGAAGTCAGTTGAAACTTTACATTTTTGAAAGGTCTGCCCAGGTGTCAGTAAATATGAGAAATGGGCTCAGAGCTGTGTGTAAATGTAGGTTGCATGCATTTTAAGGCAGTCTTACAGGAACACATTGAGAGATCTGGCATTCTTAAAATCGAGCATATGTCATATCAACATTCCTAGTACAAAGTATTTTGTTACTGTTTCTGTGCTCTAAATAGCCCCATGCAAAGGCACATCATTGAACCAAAGCATATGGCCGCGGCTACTCAGTTATGCTGAGCTATGCTACAGTACCAATTTGCTACTGCCTTACTCACCTTTTTCTACACATTTGGCAATGGAAGTTGTGGCTCAGAGATCATACTATAGAAAAGAAAGAAGTAAATACAGGAGGGTGGATTCCATTTCTTAAGACCTATCAATATGAACTAGTGCTATTGTCCGTTTCCTGCCGAATCAACAAGACATATGCACCTATTCCTTAAGGAAACAGTGACGCTTTAAATTGCCCTATATATTTACAATTACCTAATTGCTTTATTTTGCCAAAAATAAAGGTCATTAAAATCATCTTGAAGCTTCCCTTGAATCTCAGAAGTAGCCTGCAAGTTGTAGAGTCTTTAACTATGTTCCATTTAACACATTTAATAGATGTAAAAGCTCACAAGTGATGATATAAAGGATAATTTACGCTTGCAATGCATTTTTGTCCAATTAATAGATTGCCTGCGTGTTGCATATTTTGCATGACAAAAGAGCAGAATATTAAACTGCCATTCATAATGAAAATGCACTTTGCAAATTAAAAGTGCCGAAACAGAAATTTTTCACCCTGTTTAGGAAATAAACAGTCCTTAACCAATTAAACTGCATTGTAATAATTCTATGATTTATTGCAAGTTGTTTAACTTTCAAAACTCGGCTAACCCATATTAAGGTCACAATCCATCATGTCTTGCTTGGAAAGCCAGCAAATAATGGCTGTTGTATTAGCTGCTTTTGATGATAGTATGAAAGAAGTATTAGCACTTGTCAACAAAACTGCTTACAACATAACATTAGCATGCATGGGCTGCTGTACCTATTTATTATTCTGGCAGCTTCACACATATTGTTACAAGCTTATAAAACATTTTGTCGGGTGGAAACCGAATGTACACTGTTTGGTTTTCTGATAGACTGGCAGCATAAATGTCTGGGCTGACTTAGTTTAGTTTAAGTGTAAATAGAGACACAAATTCTTCAACCTGTTCTCTTATTGATACTGAAAAGTGCTGAATTATTCAGCTTCCAACTCTTCTGTTTGTGTCTATCACAGTTATCAATTACCCATCAGTCTTCTTGTCAAAACAGAATGGATTAATCTGGCTGAAAATAAGACAAATAAATGGATACTATAACAGGGGTGCGGGGTTGCCAGACTGTCAAAGGGAAATCCAGGCAGTGACATTTGCCGTCAAAAATGGGATCTCTGGCTTAAGTGAGCAAATGATTCCCCTTTGCGAGCCAAGAATGCACTTAGCTCACCGTAAGTAAATTAATCTGCCTTCTTTGACTGCTAATGCATCAGCACTGAGGTAATAGTTCAATTGCTGAAATTCCTTTATGTTTAAATAATTTTGGTCATCATTATTGTTTCTCAAGGAAATGCAGACACTTTATCTTGGTGAGGAGAGGGCTGCCGGGTAAATAAACGAGACCATTTAACAATGAAGTTATTGCTGATAGTTTTGTGCTACTTCATAGCTCTCGGCTTATGTGATACCAAGTAACTCTTTGCACAGATGGCTGGTGGAACCCATCCAGCATCTGCAAAGTCCATCCCTGTTTTCTTTCCCAAACATTTTATTTGGAAATCTTGTTTGGCAAACTTCCCGAGACTCTGCCTAGCTGTTCAAAGTACATATTTCCAATCTATCTCATTTGGCCCTTCTATAAAAAAAGAGCCAGCAAAGTGCCTTCTTATTTGGCACAAAAAATGCAGCCACAGACTGAAGCAAGTTTTAGGTTCCTGGCCAAAAATTTACAAGAATTTTATCTTAGATGCTTCCATACTGGACTGTTTTACATAGTCATCATTAACATCTGAAGCCTTCACATCATGACAGGATCAAACCCCCCCAATCTGTATCAACCAATGGCTTCGCTTTGCCAACAAGTTCCCTCTTGTTCTCATTTTCCCAGACAGTTGTGTCCTAACTAGTGTGGATGCAGGTCTTACTTACACTGTAGGATGGTGAGATATTTAAGCTACCTGCTAGAAAATGGTTCCATCTGCTTGATGAATGAACAGGTTATTTTTGAATGAAATCATCATCATTTTGTGTGTGTTTGTTTTTCCAATAAATGGCGTCAAGAATTTCAAACATTTAAAAACCAAAAACCTTTCCTGTATATTTGGGGAGTTCAAAAAAGATCACACTATTAATTACATTCTAAGTACAACTTTCTCAATTCTCTTAAAGAGTTTGACAGACTGGAAATTTTGGTCTCACATTCCCAGAACATTACCTCAAATTTCTCCTCAATGCAAATCAGTTTCCCAGAACTTCAACATTTAAGGGAAATGCACAAATTGGCCTAGTCACAACTCATCTTTGCTAAATCTCATTCGCTTGGTATATAATCCCAAAACTACCTCATGGAAGGCAGCTGGTGAAGATGTACAAACACTGAACCTTCTCCTGCATGAGACAGTATTTTTGTTGCCAGTTAATTTATCATTTTACTTTGTCACTCCTGACCTTCTTATCTTTTTAAATGCGTAACTCCCCTATAGGCAAAAGTAGCATTGTATAAAATTTTGCCTGGCTGAAAAGTATTTCCAAAATTGTAATTTTCCCCCCCTTAGGATTAATTCTTTGCAATACCAGTGACTAACTTAATTGACAGGTGTATATAATGAACTTATTTCCATATTCTAGATGTCATTTCCCATTCTCTGAAGAACTTCTTTAAATGTATCTGCCATTTCAGATCCAAGTTGTCCCAATCTAGACATTCTCTCCCACTGGTTCCCCCCACCCCTGCTTTTTTAAAAAGAGATTTTATTTATTTGAGAGAGAGAGAGAGAGAGAGAGAGAGAACAACCAGGGGGAGGGGAAGGAGCAGAGGGAGAGAGAGGAGACTTCCCCACTGAGCAGGGAGCCTGATGAGGAACTCGATCCCAGGACCCTTGGATCATGACCTGAGCTGAAGGCAGATGCTTAACCTACCAAGCCACCCAGGTGCCCCCACTGGCTGCATATTACCAAAGTCCTCCATTGGTTGCTAAGACCTACACAGTCCACCTTTACAATGTCTGTTATTTTCCCTTCAATTTTGACTGCCACAATGCTTTTGCAGTCCCTCCTGATTCATTCATACATTCATGCATGCACCAGTTCATTTATTCAACAGCTCTTTGAGGGCCAAACATGAGTGGTCTCTCTGCCTCAAATCTTTCCAACACACCTCCCACTCTGGCCACCTGCCCTCAGTCTGAAATACCCTCTGCCATCCTACTCAGCTTTTAAATCTCAGTTCAAGTGCAACCTCTTTGCACTTTTTTTTTTTTTCTATTCCTTCACCCATGTTACTTCTTATTTCTTCAAGTCTCTTAAGGACTTTTCTATATCCCTTATCACAACAAGGTAGAAGTCCTACCTCTGCTACTGACTAGCTTTGGGAAGCTACATAATCAACTGAAGCGTCAGTTTCTCCTCTGAAATCAGAGATACTATTACTCCATAGGGTGTGAAGTTAAATAATGCAATGTGACATACTTAGAAAAATGCCAGTGTACATTCAGGTTCTTGTTTGAATGTTCTTTTACGCAGCAAGGAGTTAAAAATATTTGCTGCAACATCTTTGTGTTTAGAGAGAAGCATTGTAGTTGCCTTTGGTGTTTCTGGGGGCCTTAAAACTACATTTACCTAGTGTCCCAGGTGGTGGGCCTGGGGATCCAATTCTGGGATGACTCTGGGGTCACACTGCCCCTATCCTAGCCCTTGCCATTTAAAAGCTCTTTTTTTTTTTTTTTGGATGTGAAATCAGGCAGTTATAAGTTTCTATACCTCATAGGTAGTTGTTAAGATTAGCTGAAAACATAAGGCTCAGCAGTGCCTGATTTGCAGCAAGACCTCCATAAGTGTAGCTTGTCATTACCCTAGAGGGGTTTCAGAATGGTCCTTGATCTACTTCTAGGTGGTGAGAAAGGACCATCAAAATGAATGCATAATTCCCTGAATTATTGTCACATCCTTCCAAAAGGCTTCCTGAATAATGCTTCTCAGGAACCTGGCCTATCATGGACCCCCCAGATTAACTTAAATACGACTAAATTATATCACTCCCCTAACAGAGTGTGATTCACATTCTTCCTCTACTGGGACTTTGGCCCCTTATTTCCAGCTTTCAGAGTGCTTCCCAATCATCTCCTCTCTTCTGAAATGCTGTACCTCATTTTCTCCCCCAAATGTGTCATTAATCCTCTAATACTTCAGTTCCTGTCCTCCAGGTCTACACACTCAAGGAGGACATTCTTCTTGGCCTTGTATCTTCCCTCCTGTTCATCACTTCCTTCCCTGCCCCACACATCTAGAAACGTCCATCCATTAGCTATCCATCTCCCATCCTCGAAGGTTCAAGAAGCTTGCCTCTGCCACAGACTGACTAACTTAGTCCTCAAAGATCTCTCTCTCACCTAAATGCCTGAAGCATTTAGAGATTTTACACACAATTTAGCTATTAATTACAAATTATCTTGCAGCATTGGCTACGCATTTGCCTCTGCAGAGATATTTATTTCTCTATCGTTTTTGCTTCCTAATCCACAAAGCTCTCTGGATAATCTTCCTGACGTGTCATGGAGACCATGCCATTTGTCTTCCAACTGTCCTTGCTATTGGCCAAATCTGTTTTTATGTACCAGGAAGAATTGTCCCTCCTTCCAAACTGTATTTCTGCCACTTCTGAGTATCAGCGGCATCTTTACTCTATAGCCAGCCTTCCCTGATGAAGGCAGCCCTGTGCTGGGTGGAAGCACGCATTTCAAGATACTAGTTTGGGGTTTGGATCTTGGTTTTGCCACTTACTTACCAGGTGACCTCGGGCAAGTTACTTTTCTGAGCCTCAGTTTCATTCAATATAAAAATACTATTACCTAGCTCACAGAAAAAAAATATGAGGAATATAGGGGATAAATAACATAAAGTGCCTGATAAATAATAGGGAGTACATTTTGATACTTTGCCCCTCCAATTAATATGAAATCGTATTAAGAGTATCCACAGTGTATCCTTACGTTATATACACATTGACACAATTATCTAGAGATTCATGCTTATCTAGAGATGCATTTAACATCCCTTATCAAACAATTAAATGTTTAACAGTAGAATACAGACTAATCTTAGTATCTTTAACTTAAAACTCAGTGCTTTGTTATAAAACCTGTAGAAGCCATAACTTACTAGCTGTTCAAAGCTGATGAACACTGACAGTTAACTTTCAAATGAAACACTGGTCTCTTTTCTCCCTCACATTTAAGGAAATTGAAGACTCAAGGCTAAAAAGTCCCTTGATTAAGGATAAAATGCAGGGGGCACCTGGGTGGCTCAGTGGGTTAAAGCCTCTGCCTTCGGCACAGGTCATGATCCCGGGGGGTCCTGGGATCGAGCCCCGATTCAGGCTCTCTGCTCGGCAGGGGGCCTGCTTCCTCCTCTCTCTCTCTGCCTGCCTCTCCACCTATTTGTGATCTCTGTCAAATGAATAAATAAAATATTATTTTTAAAAAAGGATAAAATGCAGAATGAACTACCATGGACATGGCTTGTCTTCCCATTTTTGCATTCTAGAAATGTATTCCAAGGTAATGAGGCAGTGTTTTGCAAGGTATCTTATGAAAATTTCCTTTAGAGCAGTCACAATTATCATGCCAAAATGAGTCTCATAACTGAAATTACCTCCAAATTTTTAATAATTCCCTTAGCAAACAGTTGTTCTGGTTGGGTGTATCCACACTCTGGTTGAGACATAAGTGGTTTAAAACCAAAACATGCTTTAAGTAGAATATCTGAGTAGAGCAATCACAATAAAATGTCGAATACCCAGGTTTAAGGAGAAAGCCAATTTGAACCTATTTTTCTTTCTTTCTTTTTACTCTGTGATGTTTAGGTCTAAATGGCTTGATCTAGTCCATTCATTGACATGTCTCTTTCTAGCTATGAGTATTTTCATCTTCCCAGGGATCAGTCTAACCTCTGAGTAGGAGTTAGCATGCAAGGGTTAAACTACCTCTGTGGACAGGATATAGAGACAGAGAAAAATCTAAAACTTAACATGACTAAGATATGACTGAAATGACAAATCTATCACATATGGTGGTAAAACCAAGTTCTACCTTCATGGATCCATCCTTGAGTACTAGAGCAGTCTTGAGAAACCATGACTCTTCCCATTGGCTTCTGGGAGAAGGGGAGGCAGGGCAGATTTTACCGCTCCCTCTTTAAACTCTTATTAGATGGCTGCCGAAAAGCTCGGACTCAGCAACTTCCCAAGTCACCCAGTCCTTTAAAAAGGTTTCAATGTGACCTCAACTCCACACAACACAGATTTATAATCAGTCTTCTGTTTGGAAAGCCAAAGCTTTGGACAAACTGAGTGAATAATGTCAAAATAATGGTATTTCAGCTCAACAATGAGATTTTCTCCCATATATATAATAACAGACCCTGGGAACAATTTTCAGGAGCATTTTATTGTTTTGATGGGACAACAAAATATAAGGTCATCATAATAACAGTAAGCTACCTTTTCTCCTTCTGGAAGGAAAAGGTGTACGACAAAGTATTTTCCTAAGTGGCAGAGTGGCCAGAGCCTCTCTCTGTCCTGTGTAGGAAGCGTCTAGTCTCAGAAGTAAGATTTCCAGAGTAACAATTTCTATCATATTGTGAAAGAGGTTCAAATTTTATCCTTTGTTGCAGAGTATTAGCACTGACAAGTTTACTATAGCAAACTGCCCTCTTACTAAACCAAGCTGCCCTTCCCCTATCCCCTCCTGGCTGGCCATTCCTTCCCTCAGGCTCTCTAATTCACCACACCTGAACGGGGTTTCAGGAAAAAGGACTCTGGCAGGTGGGATTCAAATAGTAAATAAGTAAATGAAACTCCATAGCAATTCTCTTAAATACCGTTCCATTATTATTACTTCATTTTACAGTTCTGTCTCCTTTATTCATAACTATCCCAGGAGAACTTTGCTGCTCTGATGGTACATACAGCAAATGTTAGTTATCTCATAAAATCCCCATACCTGTTCTGCAAGTGGTGTCTTCATGTTTTTGTATCAGAGCAAAAGTAAGGCTCAGAGAGGTTAAGTGACTTGCCTAAGGTCACACAGTTGGCAAGTAGCAATACCAAGATTCAAACCCAAAACTTTAAGAAACCACAGTCCATGTTCCTTTCATACAGTATCATGCTGCCTCAAATGGGGAAGGCTGACTGTAGAATAAAGATGTCACCGATTTTAAGAAGTGGCGGAAATACAGTTTAGAAAGAGTTTTATCATTTCCTCTGGTTCATTTTTCCCCTTCTCTGTCTGTCTTTATCTTCCTCACCTCTTCATTTCCCCCATCTTTATTTTCCCCATTTTCATAATTAAATAAGAAGGTTTGTTCTTGAGAGAATGGTGGCAAATGTGTGCAGTTTCCTAATTTGTAGACTGGGTGGGGGGAGTGCTCCTGAATGGACCCAGACTCAAAAAAAAAAAAAAAAAAATCCATTCACCTGCCACAGCTGCTGAAATTCCTATCATTAGAGAGTCACTTCTTTGGATTAGGTGCACTTTATGTCTAAAAATTGTCTTGAAACACCTAAGTTTAGCATGCTATTTATAATTTTTCCCAATATTTATGCATCCATAGTAATCCATCACGCAACTTTTGGTTGGTAATAAAACAGCATGAAAGGTTCAAAGAAGTCCTCTGTCGCAGAGAAAAGGACAGGTTCTTGAGGAAAGCATTTTTTCTAAGGTACTAAGAATGTACTTTATAATTCCACTACTGACTCAAAAAAAAGTACAAGTAGGTTCAAAATGTTTGAAGTATAGATCGATGAGCTGGAGATTTTGGAAAAGGACAGAACACAATAAAATGCAAGAACTGGAATATATGAGTGGAAGAACTATAAACTACTGGATTTTTAGTGTTTTGCCAAAATGCAAATGAGTACCAGGTAAGAAGCAACTAGATGATGATTACTTAAAATCAATAACCTCCCCAAAGAAAAGTTAAGAAGAGAACAACAAAAGACTCTCATATAGAATAAATATGAGAATGTGTCAGCTGTAATTATAAAACTACCTCTTTGTCCTGATCAGAAAAATCCCGGTATGACATATACCCTCAATGGCCAGATTCTATCATGTGACTCTAGCATGACATTGTACCTGGGTGAATCATCAGGGCCATCAACACATTTCAGTAGATTGGTAGAGAGGAAGAGTGAGTGGTGAGTCATAGCCTTGGCCAAGGCTCTATAACTTGTTGCAGCTCTGAATGGTGGCATCGACCCAGGCCTCTCCCCCAGTAAGGCCTAGCAACTCACCACTTGCTATAATGCAGAATGTGGTAGCAAGTGGGTGTGAGGCTGCAGACGCCATGCCAGGGATGGGGATCACTGCGGACCAGTGGGAAGGCTCAGATGCAGTGTGGGTTCTCCTCTAAGGAGGCCCATGGGTGCAGGCCTGACGGCACCACTTAGCATGTTGCATGAATGAAAGGCCCTGTGCTAGGTGTGTTGCCCTCTCTTAAATAAATTCTGCAGGGGGCGTTGCTTAAAGCCTCTGCCTTCAGCTCACATCATGATCTCAGGGTCCTGGGATCGAGCCCTGCATCAGACTCTCTGCTCAGCAGGGAGCCTGCTTCCCTCTCTCTCTCTCTGCCTGCTTGTGATCTCTGTTTGTCAAATAAATAAATTTTAAAAATAATAATAAATTCTTCAGGAGTTATAGAGATGTTTGTAAGATCTCTGCAGTACTTCCTGAAGTTGTAATTTCAGTAAGCCACAAACCACTGAAATTGCCATTTTTCTAGGTCAAAAAATGGTTGATTATCAGTGATTTCATATGACTTGACCTAACTGTTAATTGGTCATACAGATTTGGTAGCACGATGTAACTGTGGGAGAAAACAAGAATTCAAATGTGAACACTAAATGCCCTTTATTTATTTTTCCCAAGGAAACCCTTTTGGGTTAAAATAGAAGGCAAATTCCTTTTAGCTGCAATTAGTATTTGTGGAATATCTAATCACTCGGCGCTGGTAAGTATACACAATACACAGGAGAGACCAACACTACCCTTGAGAAATTTATTATCTGTATGTGAGGATTTGGCTAAATATAGAATAAAAACAGCAATCCATTTCCCACACTGCAGACAGAAAAGGCTATAGTGTATAAAGTGCAACTAATCTTTCATCAACTATACTGATGCCAGTACCACAGCTACCCAGAAATATCAATTACTGGCTTTATATTTAATGCATGCCTGCCCCCCCCCAACCTCCAATGAATACACTCCCACCACCCAGCCATTCCCCCTACACACAGTCTATTAGTTTTCTTTCCAGGATTGGCTAGATAATTTGCAGGAATAACACAAGATCCTTGTTAAAAAATTATTAAGAACTTCAAGATGGTAACAGGACAGCATTAAACTGAGCCCTTCTAAGCATGGGACCCAGTGTCACTACCCAGGCTGTGTACCCATGAAGCAATCTTGCTGCTTTGTGTTTCTTACATATGGCTATGCCTGGCTCATTCTACCCCAGGGCTTTAGCACTTGATACTCTCTCTGCTTGAAATGCTTTTCTCTTGGCTAAGGTCTCGGCAAAATCTGCTCCCTCCTCAAAGAAGTTTTCCATGACAACTCTGTCTAAAGAAACTCCTTTTTATGTCATTTTCTGAATATTACTTTGCTGTCTTTCCACTGCTTCCCTGTCATTTTCTTGCTAATTTACTTATTGATTTATTTATTGTCTTGTTTCCCTCCACTGGGATATAAACTCCACAAGAGAAGTGACTTTATATCTTGTTCACTTACTCTCATTCGTATGACTCCTCAAACAGTACTTGGTACATAGTTGGTGTCTACTAAATATGTTTTTGATGAATAAATAAACTAAATCATTTACAAAATATTTCTAATTTATAAAAAAGCTTCACTGGTCTTCAAGTATTTATGTGTTCCAACAGACTTAGCTAATCCACATGCATGAATCCAAACACAAGAATGAACCAAAGAATGAAATTCAAAACTCCAGCTAATGTAATGCATCAAAAGTGGAACACTCAGTTATGATTACTAAGTGATTTATCTTTACAAATCATACTACATTCGAAAGGTGAACCAGCTATTAGAGTTAAATCTGCTATAGATCTCATATCTTAAAATCTTTTAGGTATAAGTGAAAAGTAGACATATTAAAATGTTGAAAGGGGGCGCCTGGGTGGCTCAGTCAGTTAAGTGTTCAACTCCTGGTTTCAACTCAGGTTGTGACCTCGGGGTAGTGGGATTGAGCCCCACAGTGGCCTTTGTGCTCTGTGTGGAGTCTGCTTAAGATTCTCCCCCTCTCCTGCTTCTTCTGCCTCACCCCCAGCTCTGCTCATGCACACCCTCTCTCTCTCTCTCTAAAATAAATAAATAAATCTTTTAAAAAGTGTTGACAGAAAATGTCTCATAGAATAAATTCTAAGAAAATATGGTAATTTTTTACTGCAACTGTGCTTGTTGGTAATAGGATATAATTAAGTCATTATTAAACACTTTATTAGAAAGCTGAATGCAGTCATAATTTTTTCACAAAGCCAATATTCAATCTAGAGTAGCTAAATAACAACAACAACAAAAAATTGAAATAATTATAAAAGGTCATAAAAACTAGGACACTGACCCCTGGCAAGAATCGTGATCCAGAAAATAACCTTAGTTGAATTAACTGGGAGCTCATGTTAGATTATAAATCCTCTTGTAACCTACTTATTTAATGATCTTTTCTGAATTTAAAGGTCAAAGATAGTGACCCTCCCTAAGTCCTGACTTGACTTTCCATGGTCCAAACGGTTCCGCCTAGAGTTGGTCACTGCATTCAACTCATCCTTTTTGGTGATTTCAACTTTTCCAACCATAATCAGAAATGAACAAAACAATTTATAAGCACTGACTGTTGAAGACATTCCTACATATCCAACGAGATACGAGATATGCAGTGCAAGCTAAATAGGAGAGCATTTGCAATTTAAAATATAATTTTCCATAATGAAAATGTAAAGCAGTCGTTCTGTTTTATTCAGTATGGCAGGTTAGGAATCCCTGTGAAGCTACATTGAAGCAAAGAGTAGATTAATAATTTAATTTGGTTCAGAACTATGCAACAGGGCACCACAACCTTTTATTCTGTAACCAGCTGCTGACCCTAATATGAATGAACCCATTAGACATCTCTATTTAATTGTTGGGTGACCCATCTAAAACTCACTAGGAATTTTCATTTTAAACAATACTCAACAGTCTGAAAGAATCCTAGTTATCCCCCTGGTGGAGGTGGTTGATTTGATAGAAGCACACAAAGGAGTTCAGCAAACAGGGGGAAGAAACTGCAAGATCATTTTAGACTGTTGTGTAAAAGAACATCTTAATATAATGAGCCTTTTTTCAGTGTCCCTTGGCGGAGCATCAGCCCTCTCAGATAACCCCACACAAAGCAAATACCATCCGTCTGAAGTTACATTTGCTCCTTGTTATCACAACTTATGCCACTTAATTCATTATTCAACGAATTCACTTTCTTGTTTATTAGATGCAAGGTAGCCGCTTATCCCTAAAGGCCATGTATGCAAAAGACTGCTTGTAATCCTGTCACTTCAAACCTCTCTAGGCTTTTACATTGCTTCAGGAATTAGGAGGAAAGAAGCAAACAATTTAGATTTATTCCTGATGATATTAAATCTGTACATGATGAAAGAAATAAGAAAGAAATGCTAACCTGAAATTTGTTGATTTGGAGAGTGGCTTCAGATGCTATCTTTACGTGTAAAAGTTAGTATATTCACTCACTTCCCACAATAAACACCCTGAATTATTCTTCCTACATTAAAGAGGAATAAATTAAATGCATTTGTGTGTGTGTGTGGTACAAGTTGCCTGCAAAAAAAAAAAAAAAGGTAATATAGCTCATAAACTTCATTTCAAAGATGCAGGCCAGCTCAATTCACGTGTGAAAACAGATATTAAACATGCTTCAAAGTCTGAAACCTGATGTGTCAAGGCTTTGGGGCACCATTCTTCAAATGTATTTAAGGTTGGATTAAAAAATGCTTTCAAAATGGTTTTCAATTTTTTCAGTATGGGTACTTAAGATTCCTTTTGGTTGTCAATAAAAAGATATGATAAGCATATTCTGAAAACTGCAGGACACTAACTGAACTCTTCACACAATATAGTATAATGGTCAGAGATATTTCAATTTGATTCAGTATTCTAATGCTATTAGAATCATTAAAATGTAAACGAATTACTGAATTAAGCAACTTTCACTGCACTCTTAGCACAATTAATATTGCATAAAATTATCTGCATAATTATACACAATATGTTTACATAAAACAACCAGGAAAAAGCTACAAATCAGAGGCTGAGTGTAAAATATTTTAAGCTGTAGGCTGAAGTCTTCTAAATATGGAAATCTAAGTGCCTGTTTCGGTATTGGTGCCTGACGTAACTGAAGACAGTTCTAAATTTCATGCTTTACTTACTTAAATGCTAAATAACTCTATACTTATTTTTTTAATTCTCATAAATAAATATATGAAATATATCTAGACTGAATGTATTTTGAACCTGAGTACATTATTCGCCAAACTAAGAGCCACCTACTTTCTTCAATTAATTTGCATTTATTAGGTAACTACTAGAGATTCAACATTAGTCCATCAACAAAAGCCACAGAGAACATTTTAATGCAGCACAGCCTATACCGATATGCCTAGGACAAAAGACTCGACATCTCTAGAAAAGAGGAGCCATTTACAAGGAACCTCATTTTGTGAATAGAGTTGTGACTAGCAAAATAATGTGTAAAGAATTACCTGCTACTATTCTAAGGAAGGAAATACTGTCGAAAACTCACATAAGCTAGCAACTGTGGCTATTATTGTAATTCCTGCCTTTCTCTCAAATACAGCTCATATTAATAGAGTGATGCACAAATTGATTTACCTGAATAATTAACCTTTACTATAGCATAACTACCTGAAGTACAGATTAATGTTTTCTATTCAGCTTAAGACATAAACCTACCAGAGAAATCACACTCATTAAATATACTGCAAAAATCAATGGTTTCCTGCCACTCTGAGGAATTAATATCAACAATTAAGTTGCGCATTATTTTTACAAGCCGGTATCCATCCGTCTGTGCCAATTAAACAAAAACGGCAAAACAGAGCAAAACGAAATTAACAAAGAATGCTAATAAAACACAACTTTTCTGTTGATGGCTTAGATATCTAACTTTATTCATTATCGTACAACTCTTGGTTTTTTACATGTGGGAGATTTAAAAAGTCACCCAGTGATTTTTTATAGTGCAACCGTATGCTAGATAAAGATATTTAAGCTGTCAGTATAAACTGCTTCTGTTTTCATTTTGCATTTAATTTCAATGCCAGACTCAAGGCATAAATTTTTCATCACCTGCAATGCTATGAATAAAAGATTAAAAAAAGAACTGAGAAGAAATTCTAACACACGCAGTGCATGCGGCACATTGTGCAGACGCAGTATTCAGAACTAGATGTTTAATTTCCATCCCCCCCCCTTTTTTTTTACATTAGGAACATTATTATTTGAGTTAATACATCATGGAGCTAATTTCCCAGTATTTTAGCTTTGCAGAATTCAAGTTTACCTACTTTGGGCCAAACAGGCCATTCATTCCACTTGAAACCTGAAGTAGATGCCCTAAGATTTACATGCTACTTTGTTAGCACTGCAGGATTCTATTACTCTCATATTTCTGGAAAGGGAATATTTCAACATCATATATTTTTGTTTTATTCCATGAAATAGCACATACATTAACCTTGCCTGAGAGTTCAAAGAACTAAGAATTACTAAAATGGTCCCACCTAATATCAGGTCCTCATTAAGGCTGGCTTCGTGTTCTCAAACCGAAAGATATAATCAATCCCAAGAGGTAAAGTTATGAGCTCAGTGTTGAGACATTTTTTATTTAGTACTTAGAACTGTTTCCTGTAGCACAATGCATCTTCGCTGTCACTTTATTAGCCTCTAAAGGACTCGCAGACCAAGACAATTTCTAATTCCCACCAACAGACTCTTAGTGAGCAAGATATGCACAAGAGCCCTTCCTAATCTCATCAGGAGGGCCTTGGGTTTATTAGCCTTGTCAATCTGAAACTCCACTTTCTTAGGCTAGTCAAGAGCCTCCTGAAGACTCCCGGCCTGTCAGGGACATCAAGGGTCAGTCCTTCAGATGTTAGTGGCATCTAATAATGTCTGGCTTATTGTCTTTGGCTCTAATTACTCAAGCTAGTTTTTTATGGTTATTGAAATTAAGTCTAGGGAAAGCTTTGGAAAAAAATAAGCCAAGCCATGTTCTGATACATTATTATCAATGTGGTATCCAATTAGCTCAGTTGGTTAGCTGATAGTGCTAATGAGACCTAGGTCGTTGGTTCAATTCCAGGGGGGCCAGTTAGCCTTACTTTGTTCTATGGTCACAGATGGATACCCCATCTTACCCAGCTGTCTTAAGAGGTGCTGCTCACCAAAATAACCAAATGAGAGAGTATGAATGGATCAGCACAAATCCATCCCTACAACTAGGCTCTAGAGGGCATCGGTATCATCTTTTGTGACCACCGTACAAAAATTAGTATTTTAATATAAAACCACTTTTTTTCCATATTGTTTATGACTGCAAAGCAAGCACCTGAGACCTTCAAAATCATTTCATGAGCTATAATTAGTTAGACTTCACAACATCTCTATGACTTTGACAAGTTTAATTAAGCTTACTTTACAGATGACAAAGCCCAGAGTGAGAGGTTAAGTCACTTGTCGGGGGTCACATAAAGTGTCAGGGGCACTTCTCGGATTGGAATCCCTGTCTTCTGTATCTCATTCCATCGTGGTACCCAAGAGACCGCTCCACCTCTATGGAAACAGCCTGAAGTCACAGTAATATGTCACTATATTATCCCATTATTTTTCATTATGCTAGAAGACAGAAGCTTAGTAAGAAGGTCTAGGGAGTCAGGGATTACAGATATATCTCCCTTTAAACAACATAAATGTATGGAAATTTGGGTTTGTTGAACAGATAAATTAGAGGGTGTCATGTATCACTTTAGTCTCTGCTACCTCATACTGTTATTAATCACTTTTTTTTTTTTTTTTTTTTTTGCATGCTCTAACTTCCCAACTAGATAGCATGCACAGGGAGTAGACCAGGTCTAACACAGCTCTTTGAATCCGTAGCAGGAATTAAGAGATATTTATTCATGACAATAGCATTTGATTGGAGGAGGAGAGTATGACTTCGTATCCTATGGGAATGGCAAAATAGGAGGTGAGAAAACCTTCATGATGGTGGGCAGGATTTTTCCTCCTGGGCCTCTACAATTAGAGCAATTCTAGTTTAATGTGTTATGGGCAAACCTAACATATATCCTGGATACCAAGCCTGGAGAGGACCTATAGAGACAAAGCACTAAAGAGAAATGTTTGCAAAGAGTAGAATGCTTCAACAGCAGGGTAGAAGAGGCAGCTTGATGCAGCTATGGGAGGGAGCAGCGCAACAGGACCCTGTCAATGAGAAAATGACTCTGAGAAAATTACTTGCTCAGTATTACAGAAGAGAAAAAAACTAAACAAAACAAAACACAGGAAGGTGAAGTGAGGGAGGACAGTAAACACATTTTTCATTTTATAAAACGATTACTCCTAAGAAGTTTTAAAAAGTGTATTCTTCTCATGTCTGAAGTGATTCTTTTTTTGAGAATGCTCGCACATGCATGAGTGGGGGTGAGGGGAAAGGGAGAGAGAGAATCCCAAGCAGGCTCCTGCCCAGTGGGGAGCCTCAAGTGGGGCTCTACCTCACTACACTGAGATGATGACCTGAGCTGAAATCAGAAGTCTGAGGTTTAATTGACTGAGCCACCCAGGTGCCCCCACGAAGTGATCTTATTTAAAAGTTGTTTTTTTAGAAAGTTTCAGAAATTAAAGTAGGCCTATAAAGATATTTCCCCCTCCAGTAACTGATCTAGATTTGATTCTTTTAGTAAAGGATCGAGTCAAGAAGTCTTGGGGTTGCTTTGTCAAAGGAAGAGCCATTTGAGAAATAGATCTTAACATCCATGTACTCCAAGAAGGAAATGGCAGACAGCACCAAACTGAGGTATAATATACATGTTCCCTGGACATGGGCCAATCCAAGTTTTTTCATTTTAATAGTCACTTCCTTCTTGTTCATTAAATCTCTATCATTAAATCTCTGGGTATTGGAATTCTTTAAACAGCCTTCTTTAGCCTATGGTCTGATCACTAACTCCTGTAGTGGTTAGTAGTCACTCTCTTTAAAAAAAAAAAAAATCCTGTATAAAATTATTAGAACATATAAATTCATTGCTCAATTGTGTTAAAAACTAGAAAAAATTAAAATCATTTAGGGCTTATTCTCAGGTGAAATATGGCACTCACTTTCATGCTACACAGATTTACAGAATAATTACATGGTCAATATAGTTCAATTTTCATCTTCTGACTTTTAAAATAGTATTAATGAATTAGTGCTTTATACCATCAGTGCTTTAATGATAATTTACCCACTTTAATGTATGAGAAAATGTACTGAGCACCAGTATTTCAGGGATGGTTTCTTCCCACCAGATTAGTGTTTATTAACCTATGAGGCTTCCAGGGTCCATGAACCTCCTGAAAGTATATGCAAATTTTTGAGGTATATGCATATGTTGCCTGTTTCTAGGCAAAGAGCTCTTCTTAGAACTTCAAAGCAGTTCCTGTATCAAAAAAAAGAGTATGAACCGCTACCCTACATCTTCAGCTTGTGTTTGCTTTTAAGAAGTTAATAGTCCTCTCTTTGTAATAATTAAAGTTATCTATATTTATATATATATATAGTTCAATTTAAATGCTTTATGAATTAGTGGCATACTCAATGAAAAAAATGCTATATTTTATTTCTAACAAGGGAAAAGAAAGAGACACAAATGGCAGCTACAGAAGTTTACACTAATTATTTACATACTGAAGCAGTGGGAGAGATTAATAGAGACAGAGAAATGCCTTTCCTTGAGATATTTAGGTGTGGTTCTTCCTAGGAAGTCAAGCACTAGATGAGAAATCCTGGGGTCCTTTCCAGGTTTGTGATCTCTTTACTAGGTGCCTCTAGATGATGATGTGAAATAACTATTTTTATTCATTGTCAATCAAACACATCACTTCACACACACGCTATGCTTAGCCAACCTGTCTTTTAAAACAGGAAACCTATTTTTAAACCCAAATATCCCAATCAGACGCACAAACACTGACACAGGATGAGATGATCAAGCATTCGCTCTATGTACATTTGTGCCATTTTTGTTCCTGTTTTTGTTTTGTACTCCTAATTGCCTTAAATCCAAAAGACTGGATTTGACGAAAGTCAGATGCTTCTCAGTGCATCTCAGGTGACTGAAAAATGACAGATTCTCAGTCCTCATTCCAGGTTTATGCAAACATAATTGCTTGGGAAGGGCGCTGGGAATGTATAGCTTAACAGGTAATCCAGGTGACTCATGACCATACAAGTTTGGGAAATCTGGATCAGGAATTCTTAGCCCATTAAGATTTTTGGATTCGGGCTAGTTGGTATGTGGTTCCTTTCTTTTGAAGAACTTCCATGTATTATATAACTCCCTCAAATCAATTTCACCTGGAGGCTGGGAGACTACATTTCCAATCATGAAATGAATTGTTGGTGAAAACGCAACACAGCATTGCAGGAGTTAATTCAAAATTCTATTGTCAGGAAAGTAAGAGAATGGGAACATGTGTGTGATATTAAAAATGAAGGCTTTCTTTATCCTCCTTTAAAAATCAGTACTGATTTCAGAAGGCATTGATAAGCACAGGATCAGCATATTTTTTTAGTCATGCTCTTGGGGAAACATTAATTTAATATGCTCTTCTGGACAACTGGTTCTTTTAGGATCTCACAAAAAAAAAAAAAAAAGCTTTTAATTCAAAAAGGGAATGGCAGGGTATTGGTGGAAAATTGTAAAAGGTTTATGAGGTTTTGTTTTGTTTTTTTTCCCTTGATTAACAAAATTGAGAACCAAGACACCTTCTGTTTCTAATCATGTTTCTATTAACTTGGACTTTTTTTTCCCCTCCAACCTGAAAGTGTGGGGTGAAATATGTAGGCAGTTGCCAATTCATAATGCAATTACAATTGGCCGCTTGGAGAACAGATCTGTGACCAAAAACATTGTTAACAATGGACATTTTTGCCTGGGGTTATGTTTTTTTTTCCAGTAATAACACAGCATATTTAAAATAATGTAAGCTTATATATAATACAAATACAGGAACAAATGCAAGATAATTACACGTCTACTGGCAAATAGCAGTGTTTCCCAAACAACTGTATATGATTTCAGGTGTAGATCAGTGACCACTGATTGTAACTAAGCTACAGAACAGTATCAAAAGTGTGAGAGGTGACCTAATAGAAGATAGCTTTCTTAAGTTTCTAAAAGTAATGCCCAGAAAATACAGATATATTTCCAGGTTTTTCTTCGTGCTAGAAGTGCTACAGAATGGTTGTTACTGTATAACAATGGACTACTTTATTATAAATACAAGGCCATACTCAATTGATAGCTCCATGCTGGCTGGTGTGTGATATAGGTCACTCCATTATTATTTAAGGTAAAAATTGTTAAATTGTCCCTTTAAATTCAGCTGCCCCTTTTAGTAACGTGTGTAGATATACTTTTCCCATTTGGTCAACTCCAGGGAGGAACTCTAAATTTCATTATGGAGCTATGTGATTTTCATTTGGGGTGTATGTGGACATTTTTAAATGGAATTCCTACAGATAAAGAATGGATTCTTGGAGTTTCTTCTAAACTTTATGTGCTGACATGTTTAAATTATTATAATTGGACTAGCTTTTGATTTCAGACTATCATCTTACAATCATTTTATCTGTAACAGAAGCTTGGCCCTGCTGTTTCTTCATGATAATTTTGTTGTGCCCCCAATTCAAGATTCATTCTTTTAATATATCAAAAGTGATCATCTTCTCAATTAAGTATTTGGAAGTCTGTAGGCAACTGATTAATAAGGTGAATTTAGAATGCCCTCAGGAGGATGTGAAATCACGCATGAAACACACAATGTGTTTTGTAGCATTACTGTTAAAAAAATCACCTACGTTTCAGTGTGACTTGAAATGTTTTCCAGTGCTTTCCATGTTGATCTCCGCTAGTATTCCCATTGATAATATATCAGCAAACTAATGACCCAGTGTTTGAAACTGCTGAACATGACTTGCTTGAAGCTTCTATTACACAATAAATTATTTTAAACACACCTTTTGGGTAGTTCATTTACTTAAATGACCCCTAAACCTTGGGGATAATTAAGAATAAAGTTTTATGTAAGTGTCATTTTTAATGGTTTCCTGGTACCTTTCTTCTATTGTTGTCTCATTTAGGCTGTCTTTAAAATCTATCAGATATATATATTATCATGTATAATTATTCTAAGCACAGGCATTATTAGTATTTTCATACTTATAATTATTCACTTCAAGTCACTCAACATGCTATTAATGGGTCATAAAGTTAGATATCCAATTTGTTCCTGTGACTTATAATTAATTTAAACAGAAGTTCAACATAAAGTATTTTGAAGTTTATAAAAATTATTTCTTGTGTTACATGCATGTCCATAGATATAAAACTCAAAGATTTTTTTTTCTTTCATAATATACTATAATACGGTTACAAGTGCATTGAAATTCATCTTGTTAGAATGGTAGTAATATATCCCACCAGGACTACTGTTCCTAGTAGCAATTTAAAATAATTATTGTGAGACTTGATGCTAGACATCAGGTTTGCAATAGAATTACAATGAGGGAAGTGTATTAGAGACAAAACATTGCTGGAAGAAAACTTCATAATGGCGCAATTTGGAACTAAGCCTCAATTTTACAGTAATAGATTCTCTTTATGATGGCACAAAGGAGTGAATGCACTTAGCAAATTTAAATCTATTATTAGTCACACTTTGTGGATTGCAGTGCAAAAGGAGAAAAGAAATTAGCTTTTTAAGTATGTTCTTATATAAAACAGGTTCTAGTAAGAACAGTCTTATATAAAATCTCCTTGTTACAGTTCAGAAGCACTGTCAGTCTTCATAACAGCAGGGAGTTGTCCAGGTT
This sequence comes from Mustela nigripes, assembly GCF_022355385.1. Classification (NCBI taxonomy): domain Eukaryota; kingdom Metazoa; phylum Chordata; class Mammalia; order Carnivora; family Mustelidae; genus Mustela; species Mustela nigripes. The sequence continues at coordinate 116,920,679 of NC_081568.1, forward strand.
TAAAAGACTTTCCAAAAGAGTTCTGGGGGTCTCTAATTTCAAATTATAAAAGTTTCTGAAGTCAGGACACATTCAACATCAGTACATTTCTTATTTACAGAAATTCAGTATAGGACAAGAGAGATGGAGTTAATTTGGTCTCTGCTGCTTACTGCGATCTCTCTCCTTGAATGAAGAGGTGTCTGGAGTTCACACTGGTACTATACCTACTTTTAACATGATTTTGATTACAGTAGGAGAACGCAACAGCATTAAGCTGCTATGATCTGGCACTCATCTGTGTAAAAGGAGTTTCAATTGTCAATTTTGCAAAAGAAACCAACAGTAAGAATTCAGTAGGTATTTTTAGTCTAAAACCAAAACACTAAAGATCTAAGCTTCCATTTTCAAGTTGAGTAAAATGTAATATTTTTGTCTTAATTATGATCCATTTTTCCTACCTCATCTTAAAATAAGGCTGAATAGAATATTTGTTAAGAGCCTAATTTAGTTTTAAACTAACAAAGTATCTGTTATTGACTGGATATATAGGGATGAAACTATAATCCTTAAGAAATATTAAACAAAATTTCTATCTGAGATGTTTCACTCAAGTATTTATCTGTAAAGAGGAGTGGAATCACCTGGCTAAATTGGGAAAGATTAACCATACGTACAAATTCATGTTGTTAGATGGATGGGATAAGAAAGCGAGGACAAAAAAAAGAACGGCCACCTGTAAAATCAAGTTCTGCACAGCCTAAATAGGGCAGATATAAATAAAATACAGTAATGTAAGGGAATTACTTTAAAAAAGCCTTTTCTCATAAACTATCCACATTCACTGCACATATTAACACTTAATATATTTTTTTAATGATTTCATTTTCCTTCTGTAGCTGGCTTTGTTGAGGAATTAGTAGTCAGTGAGTAGTTTATACATAGGCTCAGCCAACATTCGATTCAACTCTAAAATATACGCTCTTTTCCCTTCACTTCAAAGACCTCACCCTCTTCTCGTTTCCCCCCTACTTCCTGGTCTCCAGTATGTTTTTGGAGCTCAGGACTGCGCCTGGTCTCTCCCTCCACATGCTGGGTAGTGGCACCCATTCCCTGGGCTGCAGGCAGCATGAATATGCTGATGACCCCAACCTATCTCTCTACTGACCTCCGGACCCTGCGAACCATCCACCTAAGGAGTATCCATCTATTTTCACACATTCTGTGCAGGCATCTCAAACTCCATGTGCCTCAAACTGAGTTTGCATCTACTCTCTCTGTGCAATCACATACATTCTGTCCCAGGTATATTCTCCATCTCAGGGAAACATCAAGCAAGCTGCCCAAGCCAGAAACCGGTGTATCATCCCAGAAATGTATCCCTTCCATCGCCCATGTCCAACCAGTCTCTTAGTTCACAGGCTTTTACCTCCTATTTCACAAACTTTCTATATCTATCTATTCCCCCTGCATTCTCTGTGATACGGAAGAAAGATTATTCCACAATAAAAAATGATAGGAGAAATTATTGATAAAAATAGATAAAATATTTTAACATCAACTCAGGAAAAAAAATCCAAATAAAATAAAAGATAAATCACAACTCAGAAAAATATTTGAAACACATATAGCAAAGAATTCATGTTGCTAATCAATAACAAATTCTTATAAATAAGTATCTAGAAGAAATAGGGGCAGAGGAGAGAAACAGCCAGTTTACATAAAAGTAAAATGAGTTTTAAGACTCTGAAAAGATGGGGCACCTGGGTGGCTCAGTGGGTTAAAGCCTCTGACTTCGGCTCGGGTCATGGTCCCATGGTCCCATGGTCCCAGGGTCCTGGGATAGAGCCCCACATCGGGCTCTCTGCTCGGCAGGGAGCCCGCTTCCCTTCCTCTCTCTTTGCCTGCCTCTCTGCCTACTTGTGATCTCTGTCTGTCAAATAAATAAATAAAATCTTAAAAAAAAATTTTTTTTTAAATAGAAAGAAAAAGAATCTGAAAAGATTCTTTTTTTTTTTTTTAAGATTTTATTTATTTATTTGACAGAGAGAAATCACAAGTATATGGAGAGGCAGGCAGAGAGAGAGAGAGGGAAGCGGGCTCCCTGCCGAGCAGAGAGCCCGATGCGGAACTCGATCCCAGGACCCTGAGATCATGACCTGAGCAGCAGCTTAACCCACTGAGCCACCCAGGCGCCCCAGAATCTGAAAAGATTCTTAACCTTACTCATTGTAAAGGGGAGGGACATCAAAACTAGGTATCGTTTTCTACCTACCAGAATATGAAAATTTAAAAATTGGAGCATGTGGGGAAAATGAGTTCTATCTTACACTATCGATGGGTATGTAAATTAGATAAACAAGGATGCTTGCTGAAGAAATCTTTACAGTAAGAAAAATGGAAAATAATATAAATATTAATTGGGTTTTGGCTAAATGGTTTATGGAAACCCCTATTCTGGAATCTTAGGTTCCAGTAAAAAAGAGTAAGATGGATCTTCATGAAGTCATAAGAAAAAAATCTTCATGTTATCAGGTGGAAAAAGATAAAAACATTTGTACAACATTCTCTTACTTCTATAAAAAATGGACACACTCATATATAAGATGTATACGCATAGAAAGAAATTCTCTGAAAAACTGCCTAAGACATGTTCACAGTGATTGCCTTTGTGGAACCCTTTGACACTGAGATTTGTGCTGCTTTTTCAATAATTAAAAATAGCTAGGTATAAAAATGACAAATACTACCATGCCATTCTCACCTTTAAAATTTTTTATGGCTTCTAACTACTCTTAGGATAATGTTCAAGTTCTTTAACAAAGCTTATGCAATATCCAAGACACAGCCTCAGCCTCATAGAGACCCATCCTCTCTCTATTCCCCTCCCGCAAACTCCACTTCCAGCCATAATGAACATCTTCAGCTCCTCAAACGCACCCAGAACCATTCTTTTCCTGCATGATTCACCTTTTCCTGGCCAACTCCTCATGCTTCAAAACTCAGTTTCCAAGTCCCTTCCACGAGGAAGCCTTCTCTGACCTTCATATCCTTTTCTTACAATGCTTAATGCTTAACTTCATGTTTTTTCCTACACCTATACCCCAAGCTCCATGAGGGCTGGTACCATGTTTCCCTTGTCCTCAACTATAACCCCAGCAATTAATATAGTGTCTGGATAAACAGAGATATGTGAACAGAAAAAATTGAGACATCCGACTGATTTTTAAGTCTGACCAATCTTTAGTAGGAGTAAAACAGGAGGTAAAGGATGTGCTGAAAGTGGGTATTTGGGGTGCAAAAAACTCTTAATATTCATAAGGATGACAAGCGTAGTAATAAAAGCAGAAGAATATTTAACAACTGATCAAGGGGTAAAAATATTAAAAGGTGCAGAATATGGGAATGAACCTTGTGAGAAAAGATGAGGAAGAGTAGATTTCTTGGTGAATGTGAAGCGTTAACTTGACATAACAATGGTGGAAATAGGGACACAGGGCTCCTTAAAGAAGCCAAGAATGTAACACCCAGAGGGGCTGTGGAGATGTCCTTTTCCAAGGAAGCTGCTTTGTTTCTGCCCTGAGGGAGACTCTGTGTTCTGTGTTCCCTACAGCTTTAAGGCGACTCCAAGTCAGACCCAGGCTAGAGTTTCTCTGCTCTCCAGAAATGGGCACAGTGAGAGGGGAGGAGCTTCCCAGCAGCTCTGTGGCCCCTGGGGACAAAAATACTGTTGCAGCGCCCTACATAGTGCTCAAATCTGTGCCACCTCCTGGAGAATTTTGCTGAGCTCTAGGCCACTCTAGCTGCTTCAGAAATCTTGAGGGGGAACATAAAAAACAAGATATCCCAGCAGAGAAAATAGGAAAACGCTTCTCTTTCTCATTCAGCTGCAGTAAAACTAATAACAGTTGGCTCACTGTTGCCCTCAACTGTAGTACTGGAGCCCTCAAAGACTTTTTTCTGCCATATGGTCATGTCTGCCCTCTTCACTCCACTTTCAATCGAATCTCAACCTCCATCACTTCTTCTTTGGAGAGTTTGACTTCTCACTTCATTCCTCCCCACTCATTACCTGGTTTCTCTTCACATCTGCCAGAATAGGATTCCTGTGCTGGACGCTATCTCTTCCCATCTTGTGTGTTTTCTCCATCAGTGATTCTTTGCTCCCATTTCTTTAACAATCAGTTGTACACTAATGACGCCCCAGTTTGTGTTTGAGTCCTGACCTTTCTCCTGAGTGTCCAGTAGGAAACTCAGTATGTCCCCAAACCAGCTTGTTTCCTTTCCCGAAGACCTTTCCCTCCAGGGTGTCTCGTCTTGGGGATGCCACGTCCCTGCTCTGAGTGGATCAAGTTACGAAGCACTGCATGATCTTTTGCTTCTCCACAATCACTTAACATATTTTACTAATTCTTCTTTCAAAGATTTCCCAAACTGTTGGCTCTTTTTTCATGCCTGCTGCACTGCAGGGATTCCAGTCCTCAGTATCTCTGGCCTAGTCTTTAATTGTTTTCTAGTCTACATTTGCTCCATCCCTAGACCATCCTCTGACCTGCCAGGATAGCTCATCAGAGTCTCCAGGAGAAGCCTCCACAGGCTGACCAGAGTAGAGTGTAGTTGGTGTTGCTATCTGAAGCCAACTGAAAGTTGCAGTCTTATTTTCCATGTTTCCTACCTTCTCACCATAATGAACAGCTCTCCATTTTTAAACAGTGCCAAGTTTTCCCACATCTCTGCCCTTTGCCAATTCAATTTCCTCCCCACAGCATGTGCTTTCCCCTGTTTCTAGCTGGCCAACTCCTCTGTTTCCATTCAGTAGCACAAGTCATCTCTTACATGCAATTTTTTTCTCTTTGCCCCCAAGATAAATTAATTGACTGCTCATCTGCATTCTGGTAAGACATTAAACACACATAATACGTTAGGACCACCTGTTTATGGGCAAAGCACAAATCTGGTTCAATGCTTACACTAGGAGTTCTTAGCCTCCTTCGGAGCCTAATACAGTGTGTGGCACATGGTGGTCATGTAATATATGCAGGCTGTATTGAATGAGCAAATAGATAATATCCTATGCCTTTGTTTTTCTACATCCAAGTTAACTTCCTCAGATTGACAGTCAAAGAACTTTGAAATTGCTAATTCCCACCCTGGTATCATTTATTTTTTAAGCCTCAGAAACAGGGCTCTGTGTCTTATGCAGGTCATAAATATCCCTTATTTGCAATTATATCCATTTCTGAACCTTTGCTTACACTCTTTCCCCTGCTTGGGAAGAGTTCTACATGTATAAAGTTTCTAAGCACATGTCTCTCTTCGACTAATAAACTCTCTAAAACTCTGCATTTCATGCTGACTGTGTACTAGTTTTACATTTCCTTAGATACACATCATACATGACTCTTCATACATACCAGGTATATTTTATTTTAGAAATTGAATGATATGCAATTGCCAATATTCAAAATTTTTGACCTATAAAAATAATGGCTGCATATGGTTTAACTCATTAAAAACTTTTTTAATGCTTCCCTCTCTCTCTCTCTGCCTGCCTCTCCGTCTACTTGTGATCTCTATCAAATAAATAAATAAAATCTTTAAAAAAAAAAAACGGGGCACCTGGGTGGCTCAGTGGGTTAAGCCACTGCCTTCGGCTCAGGTCATGATCTCAGGGTCCTGGGATCGAGTCCCGAATCGGGCTCTCTGCTCGGCAGGGAGCCTGTTTCCCTCTCTCTCTCCCTGTCTGCCTCTCCGTCTACTTGTGATCTCTCTCTATCAAATAAATAAATAAAATCTTTAATTAAAAAAAATAAAATAAAATAAAAACTTTTAAAAAAAGATTATTTACTTATTTATTTATCTGACTCAGAGAGATCACAAGTAGGCAAAGAGGCAGGCAGAGAGAGAGAGAGAGAGAGAGAGAGAAAGAAGCAGGCTCCCTGCAGAGCAGAGAGTGGATGTGGAATTCAATCCCAGGACCCTGAGATCATGACCTGAGGTGAAGGCAGAGGCTTAATCCACTGAGCCAGCCAGGCACCCTCATTGAAAACTTTCTAAAGGCAGGTTTCCATGTCAAAATTTTTTCCTAGGTAAGAGGTTCTCAAACTGAGGTCTGCGGGCCCCTATGAAGTTCCAAAATCTTGTTCAAACTCTAGTGGCTATCATTGCATTCTTCACTGTCACTCAGCTGTATTAAAACAAAAAGTCAAAGTTAGGGGCTGCCCTTGATAAGCCAGTGAAAATCATTACTTTTATTGAAACTTGACTCTCGTGTGTTCATCTTTTTAATAATCTGCATGATGAAATGAGAAGTGCAGATAAAGCTACTTCTACTATATACAGCAGTACAATGGTTGTTTCGAGACAAAGCACTTAACATGGCTCAGTTGAAAGTTGAACTCCCCACTATTGTCATACAATACCATTTTCAGAGGTGCCTGGGTGGCTCTGTGTGTTAAAACCTCTGCCTTCGGCTCAGGTCATGATCTCAGGGTCCTGGGATGGAGCCCCACATCGGGCTCTCTGCTCAGCAGGGAGCCTGCTTCCCCCTCCCTCTCTTTCTGCCTCTCTGCCTGCTTGTGATCTCTGTCTGTCAAATAAATAAATAAAATCTTTAAAGAAAAAAAAAGAATACCATTTTCACTTAAAAGAACAAGTGACAGGTATCTAGTACATATTTTCTCAAGAATGAACAAAGTGGGGTGGTCTTTTCAAGGAAAGCAACTGACAGTTACTATTGCCAATGGCAAAATTCAAACATTAAAGCAAAATCAGAATTTTGGAAAACTTGTATTTGCCACCATATACTTGATAGCTTTCCTATAGATTTTTCTAAGAGATCATGGTGATATTAACAATTATAATTTTTTGATATTGTGTATTGTGTGTATCAGCATCTGAAGATCTAAATAACTAAATGGGCCAATATTTTTCACATGAGCAGTACATGAAGTTACTAAATGTCATATAGTAAAAGATGTATTTGAAGATACAGTTTGAGATTCCATGTTGCAACCAACCTTTAAGCTCAACACTTGTTGAGTTTTGGTGTACTATCAAAATGAAGTAGTAATAAAAATATTCCTAATATCTGCGTGAGGCCAGATATTAGGAAGTATATTCCATATAAGTATATTCCATATACTTCAACCCAAGCAATATATCAAAACAGATTCTATGAGGAAGCAGAAACAAGAATCCAGCTGTGTTAAGCCAAACATTAAAGACATTTGCAAAAATATAAAGCAATGCCACTCTTACTGCTAATTTTTTTGTTTTGAAAATATAGTCATTTTCCCAAAAAAAGTTATTTATGTTCATATATAATTGACCTATTGTTATTTTCAAGTAGACTAAGAAATACTTTTAAAAATTCCCAGTTTTAATTTCTAACAAAGTAAGTATTGTCAGAAATAACCCACATAAACAAAAGCTTCTTGAGTCTGCAGTCATTTTTAGGAATGTCAAAGGGTCCTGAGATGAAAAATATGAGAACCTTTGCAGTAGATGCTCAATAAATGTATGGTGAGTTAGTGATTCAGTGAAGCAGTACAAAGGAAACACGGACAGTTGTGATTATCTAAGCCCAGTTTTTGATGAGGGGTTTACTCTTGCGGGCTGCCTCAGAGAGTTGGCTATTAACCTACCCAGTCACCACAATGAGAACTAAATGAGGATTAAATCCTACTGAGTTTCAGAAAACAACGAGGTTTTCTGTCAGAGACAAGTTAACCAAAGCTTGGTTTTACACGGAGCAAGATTAACTATCGTTTAAAAAGTCCAACTAAACAGAGGATTCACAGAGTAAATGCCTCCCTCACCTTGCAGTGGTTCCAAATATCAGGCAAGGTCTTTAAAAACAACCCTTGAACTTCCCTTAAATTGCTTTAGAAAATGTGCATTAGGAATACTACTACATGGTCTGTTTCCTAGGAGGCTGGATCACCAACCGCACAATATTGGCAAGTAGCCAGTCTACTAGCATTGAAGCTGTCCTGTCACAACACAACTCCTCTGGGCGGGATGGGTGTGGGGAGTGGATGGCCGTGGAGTAGTCAAGCAGCTGCTGCCTGCTGAAGTGAAGTGGGGCAACCACAAGGGGAGGGGGCAGGAGCAACACTTCAAAGGAACACTCAATTACAATGTCAAAAACATGTGGCAAAGTTGTTGACTGCCAAGAACCCACAGCAGCCGACAGACTGGTCTGCTATGCCACAAATAGAAACAGGGTGGCTCTTTTTGAGCAAAGGCATTGGGCCAAATGCGACTCAGAGGCAAATAGCAGCTGCAGCCCCCTATCAAAGGAGAATCTTTATAATATATTCTATGAGAAAAGGACTGTTGGTCATGCTCTGCCTGTGTATTCAGCCACACCTGCACAGAGAGATGTCAGGAGCCCAGTCTTGAAAAATGAAGCACTCTGAGGAATAAATGGCACACAATTTCCCAATAAGCGTCTTTTTTTCCTGAGCCCTCCCTTCACATTTTATTCATTTTTCCCTCTCATGGCATAAACTGTTTTCAGCCTGGCATTCTAGTTATAGTTGGGCAAATCTGATTCTTCCCTATCTAGTGGAAACTTCCTGACGACCAGTCATTTATACTGTTAAGCCCATCGCACTATGATATATACATAGTAGATGCTCAGTAAATACAAGTTGAATAAACACAGTCTAAAATTAGCTAAGCAGCTTCATTAACATTACAAAACTGCCAAAAACCTCCCATTGTATCTTGATTCCTTCTATTTGTTCCTCCAGCAAGTATTTATTAAGCCCCTACCACATGCAAGGTAATATGCTAGATGATACTGGCTGTGGCAACATGAAATCGACATGGATATTTCTAAGTCTCCATAGTTAAGTAGTCCAAATTAGTTTCTTTACTGAGAACTAAAGACATAATGCACCCTTGGTTGTTCTTGACCATCAACATCACTATGTCTATGGAAAATGAGAGGTAAAAACCAGGATCAAATTCACAAAAGATATATGCAAGGAGAGAAAAGTTAGGCTTACTTTGCTGTAATTCCAAGGATGACTAGGATGTTATCCCTAAAAATAGTTATAGTTGATATAGAATAGAAAAGATATGCCCAAGAAAGATGGTGTACACATTTAATAAGCCATTTTGATTCCATAGCTAGAAGCAACACAGCTCAACTGAGAAAAAGCCTACTTTGGAATGTATAAGAACTTACAATCTTCATGTACTATATAGGGAATAAAAAGAACAATTTTCAGGTGGTAAGATTAGCTCACATTGGCATATATAACAGAATAAGGTTGTGGAGTTTATCGTTATGAGATGATTGAAAACTCTCTCTCTCTCTCCTCTTTCACAATTGTTGGATGACCCTTCAGGACCCTCTCAGTCATAGGACTATCAGTGAAAAGAATGTAACAGGGTTTATGAGTAATATGTCAATTTAATCAGTTTAACTGAAAAAAGAAATAATTATTGATATTGCCATAGCATCACCTGAATTTAGATTAATTCTTTCATTTCAACAAAATAATTATTAGGTACATAATATTCCAGGCACTGATGTAGAGGCAAGGTCTCCATCTTTAAGGGGCTTACAGAATACAGAGTGTTGTGGCGCCTGGGTGGCTCAGTCGATTAAGCGTCTGCCTTTGGCTCAGGTCATGATCTCAGGGACCTGGGATTGAGCCCTGCTTCAGGCTCCCTGCTTAGTGGGGAGTCTGCTTCTCCCTCTCCCTCCACTCCTCCCCTTGCTCTCTCTCTGAAATAAATAAAATCTTCAAAAAAAAAAAAAAAAGAACATAGAGTATCATATAAGTGATTCCAGTATTTAGGAGTATTAGATGATGGTCACAATGAGGCTGATGTGATTTGGTTCTTTGCATTCTAGGTCCAGAAAGTCCAACTCAAACCATCTGAAGGACAGCTAAGATAATAGTAGCAATAGGTACTCAAAGATCAATAAGAGGCCATTCTCCTGATTTCAGTTTAGCTTCCTTCGAGTTTCTTCATTTTTAGACAATTCCTTCCTTGCAGAAAGAAAGGGGCTCAAGTGTTGTACATGTTGTACAACTGAAGAGAAATCAGAGCCTTAGAATATAGTATCATTGGGCCTGATTAAGATCGTGTGGATCATGTGCCCAATTCTGACCGATCCTGGAAGCTAGGGGGATCAAATGCCCTAATTGGCTCAGTCCGATGCTTACTCACCTTTCCCTGAGGCACACCGGTGTGGAAGGAGTGATTCCCCCAAGCAGAGACAGGGTACTGGTATCTCACAAAGGAGGGAGTGACCTGGACTGCTAAGGCAACCAATGTGCACTGCCGTGGAATACACATGCTTGTCAACATATTCAAGAAATAGTCTTTGAGAACACTGGAGATAATGCACTGACCTAAGCATTTCTCAAGGTTAGAAAGAGGCGGAAAGAAAGCTTATCATCTAGAAAGGGGGGCAGGAAGATATACAGATAAAACAAAGGAAGAACTCCTTTGTACTTTGGAGAATTGTTGGAATAGAGTTAATTTCCCATTGGAGAAACCAGGAAAAACCCCAATGGAAGCAGCCTTTGAAATGGAAGCTAGAAAGTAGGCTGTAGCTTGACCAAAGACAACCTCACCATAACCTCAAGTATGGCGGTTTCTCTTTACTCTGGAATGACCTTTGAATATCCATTATTATCTTGTTCTAAAAACTCTTTCTTCAAGAGACGACAACCTTTTCCAACTGGGGTTTCCGGTGGAAAGAATAGGATTCCCATCACTAACGGTGCCAACCTTAACCTCAGGGCCCAGCACTGACTTGATACTCAGACCATCTTGGGCAAATGAACGGTTGAATGAATATTTGAATGAACACGTACGATGGCAACATGTTAACGGGTAATAGATGAGATTCCTGCGGTCGTGTAACGTCAATATAAAAGACATCACTGAACCTTGCCGACAACAAGTTGCTTCTCCACAGGTTCCCACGGAGCCACCTCGCTCCCCCAGCTAACCCTCGGAGGCTCATCAGTGCCATCATTTACACGGCTCACATTGTGTGTAATGAAATCCAACCTGGCATCCACCACACCTTCAGTCTTTCAGCATAAAACAAAGTGCAGCTTCCCCCACAGAGCATCGTGATTAAACAAATTAACTATGGCGCTGCCTGCAAATACACACACTGGAGTGCAGGAAATGAACAGATACAATGGCCAAGTCTGTATTTAATTTTAATTAAATTTCATTCTGTAGCTCAATTAATCCACATCTCCAAATGTCAGCAGGACTTAGGCAAATGGAATGACATCTGCTGTACCGCACAGGACTATAAAACCTTCACCGCATGCGAGGTCTCTGGAAGCACACCAGAAAAAATGAAATATCTTTATTAAGTGTGTAGTAACATATAGAAGTCTAACTCAGGGTCTAATGAAAGAACGTAAACTAGCGAAGCATGTGAGTGGTTACTACGGTGGCAAAAGTTGCTCAATATCCTGCCTAGTGTTATTTATTGTTATAAAATTGCATTTGGCTTTAGAGCTGTTTCCTTTCATATTTACTTAGTGGACTTCCCAGTTGTCCAGGTTGGGGTGTGTGTGTGTGTGTGTGTAAGGGACACAGATTTCTTTCCTGAGAAAAGGGAATCGGTGGAGTATGAGTGATCTTTCTACATAGAATATGGAAAAGACCCATTTGCTCTGCAAGGCCATTTGTTATAGGAAGCCAGAGTTGTGGCAGGAAGAGTGTGAGGTCTGACAAACCTCGATTAAAATTTTTGTTCTGCCATTTATCGTATCAGATTGGAAGGCTGGCTGGGGGGAAGCAACACCCAAACATTATTAATCGATGAGACTGTTCTCAGCTTGACAATGACTGGTTTTGGGAAATGTTTGTGTAGTGTTAGAAAATGTCAATGTGATCACTCTTGTTGGATGATAAGAGAGAGATAAACCTTAATAAAATAAATTTGTTTAGTATTTTGTGCCAGACACTGTGCTGGAGCTGGAAACACAACAGTAACTAAGATGGTCCCTTCCCTGGCGAAGAGAAAGGAACAAGTAAAAAATAATCAAAATAAAATGTGACAATATTATTGTCAAGGAGAGATGCCCAAATAATTAGGCGAGACCTGGAGAAGGGCCAGATGCCTGGGGCTGGGCCCTTGTCTCCTGTGCAATGGCTCTGGAGGATAAATGCGGTTTGAGAAGATAAACAGTAGGGTTCGTTGGGGGTTGGGGGGAGCAGAGGGAAAAGCATGAGCAAGGAGAGGAAGGCGAAAGTAGTTTGTTTTCTACATTGGGAGAGGAGTTCAAAGTCTACAAAGTAGAGAATAAAAAGAGGAAGGTACTCTGAGGTCAGAATGATAGATCCTGAATGTACTGTGAAGAACTCAGGGTTTGATCCTGGAGGCAATGGGGAAGTTCTGACAGCTTTGGGTGAGGGGACACATGATCAGGTCTATGTCTGGAAGTGTAGTGTGGCATATGGAGTAGAGAGGGGAGGGCAGCAGACTATCACGCCCCAAATATGCCACTTTAGCATAAGGATTATTTAGAGCTTAAAGACACCTGAAAGACTTGCCAGGTATAGGACGTCCACTCAGATCTTCCCTTCTTCCCCCTGAAAGCAGGAGCTAAGACTCTCAAGGGAAATATCTACTCTTTCTACCAGGAGGAAAGAAACATCCTTATCAGCAGAGATGGGAGTCGAGCCTGAGGGTCATCTGTACAGACAGACTTCGTTAAAATAACTCCTATCTTCAGTCTCCCCATCTATTTTGGTTACTTTTCCATGGTCGCTACTCTGTTCAACCTAGGACACAAACACAGGTCTAATCACCTCTTTGGGTCTGTATTTTCTTACTGGGGCTGCCACGCACATGTAAAAATTTGTATGATCCTCTCCTGTTGATCTGTCTTCCATCAAATTCGTTTTCAGGCCCAGGCAGGGACTGAGAGAATAGAGAGGAAGTTTTGCCTTTCCCACAAGGACAAATTATCGGAGTATGGAGACCAGCATGGAGGGATTCCTGGCTTCTACCAAATCACAACTAATGTGGACACCCGGCAAAGGAGGAGACGGGAAATTGCATTCTTATTGACAGGTCCGAGAAAGGGCTAAACTGGGTGAGATGAAGACGAGTGTGCCAGCCATGAGAAAGGCCTTGGGGATCATCAGGAGACCAGGTGGGTGGATTGCTGCTGTCATGAAAAACGGAAGGAAAGGGGACTAGGGCAACCCGAGGTCAGTGGGCCCTACAGCTCCACAGTGTTATTGTCCGCTCAGAAGATACAAAAAACAAAACAAAACAAACAATCAAAAACCCAACCCACCAGCCTTTTCCCTACTTTTCCTTTCTATGAATGGGAATTATTTTCCTAAGCATCCTGTTGGTCTCTGTTTCCTTACTTGTTCTGTCCAAGGGGGAGGTGGAACTGCTTAACCTACTGATATATTTGAGAATAACTAAGCAGGTCATACCCACCGGACCCTCTCCCTCTTGGGATATGCTTAGCTAGCTAGGTAAATCTAACTGTGGGACTCAGGGTAAAGGCAACATTTTAAGTCTCATTTGACACTGTTTTGTTTCTCAAATTGCTAACAACCCAAGTGGAAAGGAGGAGTGCTATGTATTGGGGCCCACTCAGGGACTCCAGCAGTGAGGAAATAATTCTTGGCCTTTATTCTAGTGTTTGGGACTGTGCTACACCCAACAGGAACACTTGTAAGGAGCAGCCACGTTATCTATGGAAAGCCCCCAACAAGGAAGACAGACAGAGCCTGGGGAATGTAAGCAAAGAAGGGAAACACTGGGCTAAATGAGGGGCTGAGCACAGAAAGAGTCCTGGTTTTCTGCTTGTTCAGGAAAGAAAACAGCAAGGAAAGCAGGGCTTCCTCACCTCCGTGATGCCTGTGGTCTGATCAGAGGTAGAACATCTGCTGCCTTTGAAGTTCAGGAGATCAGGAATGTGTGTTTGTTACTTTAGAACAGTAGTATGGTAGTTTACTAAACTATGGGCCAGGAGGGTGTTATAGGTTGATTTGAGAAACTTTGATCTACTCTAACATTATAATAATAATATTTTGCTGCCTTAAAAAAGCATCTTAACTTTTAACAACTAATTTGCAAAAAATAATTCTCAACTTGATTATAATTGGAGATTCACTGGAATTATAAAAAACAGGTATAAAGCAGAAATAGAAACATTTCAAGTTAAAAGGAAAGATGACCCTAAAGACAGAGTAGACAGTCTAGCATTCTTTTTTTTTTTTTTTTTTTGTTATTTAAGATTTTATTTATTTATTTGCCAAAGAGAGAGAGAGAGCACAAGCAGGGGGAGTGGCAAACAGAGAGAGAAGCAGGCTCCCCAATGAGCAAAGAGCCTTATGCAGGACTTGATCCGGGGCCCTGGGATCATGACCTGAGCCAAAAGCAGACACTTAACCAACTGAGCCACCCAGGTGTACCGACAGTCTAAGATTCTTATTTAACAATTCAGTGTTAAAGACTGAGCGATCCTACATAAACACATCATCTATGAAAGCTAGGTATTTTTCACTATATGTAAATATCAATGGGGGGAGAATAAAGCCTCTTTTTATTTTGTTATTTTGTTATACTTTGATTATACTAATCTCAAATTTTCTTTCTTGTTTCTCATAATTTGGTCTTTATTCTCACTTTTTCGCATGCCTATCTAAAATTTTAACTCATCTAATTTTACATTTGGATTTAAATTAGGAGCTTACACAAAACAATATGATGCTTTAGAAAAGATGAAGGTTGTCTAACAAAATAAAAGGGGGACTGAACTGAAGGAGGAAACTTCAATCTATTAATTATTCAAAATAGGTAAAAGAATTCCAAAGCTTGATTTGGCAAATTCATCAAGGAAAATTTTCTAGTTCTGCTATGCTACACTACTGAATTTTAAAATCAGCACACAAGGGTGTGTTACTTAAATTGCACCTAATAAAAATGTACAGGAAGTAACAATTAGCTTCCAACTATCTCAGGATCCCATCTAGTGAAACACTAAATTGACATGTGGTTCTTAGCGTATTAATGAATCTGAAACAGGAATCAATAATGTATCACTCATTTAATCAGGTTTAAAGTTGGCTTTATTCTTGCCAGAAAGACAATGGGACATACTGATGTTGTAATGGTCCAAATATGTAAAAAAGTGAAGAATCGAAGTTGTAAAAAAAGAGAGAGAGAGAGAGAAGAAGAAGACTTTAACTGAGTTTAGGAGTTAAATTGCCTCTAACAATCGATCTTAAAGTATAATGGGAATAAGTACATTAAATCACTTCTGGGTGCATGATTTCATGATTTGTTTGCATTGAGTTGTAAGGATTCCATACACAAAATTAGGTATGAAAAATTGAATTTAGAAACACCTACTTAGACTACTGAATGTTTGCTCCATTTTTCAGGGAAGTGCAAAAGATTGTATCTAACTATGAAGTTGTGTGATTCTATCAAAGATGCTTTTTTATTTGATTTTATGAAAGATTTCATTTATTTGTTTGTAGAGAGAAGGAGAGAGCACAAGCAGGGGGAGCAGATGAAAGAGGGAGAAGACGACTCCCCTCTGAGCAAGGAGCCTGATGTGGGACTCGTTCCTGGAACCCTGGGATCATGACCTGAGTTGAAGGCAGACACTTAAATGACTGAGCCACCCAGGTGCCCCAAGGATTTTTTTTTTTTTAAATAAAATTGATTGACACTAACTTAAGTTGTTTAGTTGAGGGTTTTCTTGAAGTCAGGGACCATGAGATTAGAGCTCCATCAATGTTTCCTGCAGTACTGAAGGGTCCAGGAATTTAGATTACTTGTATTTATGACAGTTTGTCATTGGTGGAAAGAACTTCTATCTTGAGTGATCACTACCTTAAGTGGGATTTTTTTTTATTATAAATGAACTTAAAATATACATTTTTAGATGTTGAGGTTGGATATGCATGGTTAAATGACAATTCCTTTTTTTCTTAAATTATCTGAATAATTTCCTCAATATTTAATATTGGTGCTACATATATGACAATGGGAAGTCATTACACAATTAGAGATTTTCCTATCTCTTGCCCTAAGTTTTTCTCTGAGATGGAAAACGAATGGTGACATAATACAAATCAGCTATTTTAATAACATTCCTTTATTTTTCATCAAAATAAAATAAAAATTCTACCATGTCAGAATTTTAGACATAAGCCCAAGCAGCTTGAAGGGCCAATAAAGCACTAATATTATAAGTAATGAATAACCATTAAGTATTAATTAGTAACAGGCTTTAAGAAAAATTGACCCAGGGGCGCTTGGGTGGCTCAGTGGATTGAGCCGCTGCCTTCAGCTCGGGTCATGATCTCGGGGTCCTGGGATCGAGCCCTGCATCTGCCTCAGCATTCCTGCTGAGTGGAGAGTCTGCTTTCCCCTCTCTCTCTGCCTGACTCTCTGCCTACTTGTGATCTCTCTCTCTGTCAAATAAATAAAGTCTTAAAAAAAAAAAAAAAAGAAAAGAAAAGAAAAATTTACCCAATTTTCTGTATTTACATGTTATGTTACCTAAGTTAAGCTTATTACCTAAGTAAGCTTTTTAGGAGACATTGAGAGACTAATATGAACTAAATAAATATCAAAATAAGACCTGCAAAGTTTAGTGAGTAAAAGCAACATTCAGAGAGGTTCAAAGGTCTACATTTTGGTCTTGATTTGGCCCTCCTACTAGAGATCCATGGCTAGATAATCCATTCAAAACCAAAGGATTGAACAAGAATGACTGGAGGATAGTATATAAAACGCCATGGCAAGAGTAGGCTTCCCATGGAATACGATAATAATAAAGAGTCACTAACATTTAAAATGGGATTGATTTTAGAGATCACCATTCAGTAACTACATCATCCATCATTCCTCTTTCCTTGCCACTTTTCCTACCTATCCTATTCATGTCTCCTTACTCTACCCCACCCCTTCTCTCCCTTTTCTCTCTTTCCCATTCCTCCTCCTTCCGTTCAACCTGTTCCCTACTGAATTCCCACTCTCTCCCACACATCATGCTACCTACCAAAGGAAGATAATTAGAATTAGGTATCCGTCTTCAAAGGGTATGTCACCATTGTTACAAGAGGCCAAACACCTAGACAGGTAATTGTCACTGATGTGGTAATTACGATGGAAGTAGAGAGAAGCCTAAGGAAGAGGACCTAAAATCAGCCGGCTCACCTGAGGAGGTGATTCCTGAGATGCATTTCAGAGCATGACTATGATTAACTAGGAAAAAGGAATGGAGAAAGAGGCTTCAGGCAGAAAGGAGAACATGAATGAGGACCCAGGGCACAGAAAATACCAGTGTGTGCACAAGAAACAGTCTGCACAGCCACATTTGGTAGCCCAGGACAGGACAGGAATAGTTTTATATGTTAGAAGGTTTGTGCTGGCACCAGAATGGAAGGTGGCTTTAAAAAGAATGAAACTGGAGTTCAGAAAACCATTTGGGACTTTTCTTCTACTGGATTCCAGATGAGCGATTATTAATGCCTGTTGGTCATAAAGCAAAGAGCATTAAACCACAGGCTTAGCAGCTCTAGAATCCGGCCCCTAGCTACTCCACTCTCAGTCCAGAACTTTCTCTGCCATACCAGAATGGAAATGCTTTGGTTGTAGGCTCTGTTAACTCCGCGTAAATCTATGAAAGATAAACTTTTGGGATGACCCGATGACTGAGCTCTGGGATCTTAGCTCCATATGTTTCACATAGAGCAACTCAATGCTCGTTTATCCTGGGTATTTGGCACAACACACTCATCTTGTACAACAGAGTTGTGCCACATGAAGGGGGAAGCTAAAACTCAACGGGGGCCCTGGGTATTACAGTCACTGTTATCGGTGACTGAAATCCACTAAACATAAGCATCTTGTTTCCACAGGAGAGGGCGTGGGCCTTCTGCTGGTAGAGTCTCTTTGTGTGAAACCTCTCGGTGCTGCTACTTGCCATGTCCTAAAAGCTTCTCCATCACACCCCCAACTGCTGGCGCCGCAGCAACATTTCAGGTAATGAGGTAAGGGGCACACTTGGGTTCTTTTTGTGCCAAGAGGAGAAAAAATTAATTTTCAATGCTAAAAAGATGAGACTGCTGGTGCAGACGGTCACTAACCACCACCAGCTGCTCCATAGATTTGGAGTTTGGAAAAGATAGCCCATTTCAAAATCAGTAACATAACTCCAGGACATGAGACCCCAAACTGTATCTGTGTTCAGAGCAAAAAGCTATTGCCCAAATCATACGAAGTAGCTGGATCATTTAACATAAGTCTTGATAATTCTGTTTGTGCTTACACTAAACTTCTAAATATCTCAATGTATACAGAAAATCATAAATGACAAAAACACCATGTGTGCAGATTCATAAATAGACTTAAAATACGCACCTATAGGATTTCTTTGCAAAATGGCAGTTTTATGATCCTTGAGGTCTTTTTTGGTGGGAGCCAGGAGAGAAGGCGAGAAATACATAAGGTCTTCCTGAACTCCAGTAGAAGCCCCAAGTGATTTCTCTCTCTCTCAAACACACACACACACATAAACACACACACACACGCAAACACCATACCCAAAACCATTTTCCTGCACTTTGCATCATTTAAATATAGACAATGAATATGTCTATTCAATACTAAAAAGCATTATTTTTGAAGAAGTGGCATGAATAATGAGCGCAAAAAAAAAAAAAATCCTTCAATCTAATCATCTCTTTCAACTCCAGGGATCCAGATTAGAGATTCTCAGCTTTGACTTCTCATTAGAATCACTTGGGAGCCTTTTAAAACCACCAGTGCTTGATGCCCCACCCAGGACCAGTGAAGTCTGAATCTCCAGGGATGCCAACAGTAGATATTGGTAAGTTGTCAAGTTTCCCAGGTGACTCTGATGAGCAACCCAGGTTGAAACTTGCTTCTGTGGTAGGATTTGTCCTCAGCACAAGTGACAACTTTGTATCCCAGGATGCTTGTAAAGACCCATTTCTGGTCTTTACTCATTACGTGCTAGTAACAACCCCTCCTTCCTCTCCAGCTATGGCAACCCCAGACCCTCCAAACATCAGTTGTCCCTGGCTTGGAGAGAGGAATTAGGGGGGCAGGGAGAGGAATTAGTCCTTTTAGAACCACTGTTTTAGGGGGTTTAATCCCCCATTCTCTTTCACTGACTCTCAGCAGCTGCTGTTTGGATTCCTACCTATGGTTGCCACGTTTTGCTATTTTGCTCTCGTCAAAACTGCCCACCCCTTGCCTTGTTCTATGTTCTCCATACCGTCAAATAGGAATAATTGTATTTCCCACCAAGAGGTCTTCTCCAATGATCCCACCCATTGTGACTTCCTCTTCTTTCTGTCATCTCGGCAGACCTGTCACCAGAATGTTGGCAGGCTGCTGCACCAGTATTCTTGAAGAAGATGTTCTCAGTTTAACTGTAATCCCACTGAAGGAATGAAGGAACTGCCTTACGTTTATGTTAGAATTATAAATTGGTTTTAAACATAGGCTTTTAAATATCATCTATTGGGCTCCTTCACCTCAACAGGCAATATATGACAGTGTTGGGGCGCCTGGGTGGCTCAGTCTGTTGGATGTTTGACTCATGACTTTTGCTCAGATCATGACTGCAAGGCTGTGAGATCATGACAGGTTTGCTCAGCAGGGAGTCTGCTTGAGAGTCTCTCTGCTCCCCAAAATAAATAAATAAATCTCTAAAACAAAACATGTCAGGGGCACCTGGGTTGCTCAGTGAGTTTAAAGGCTCTGCCTTCAGCTTGGGTCATGGTCCCAGGGTCCTGGGATTGAGCCCCATATTGGGCTCTCTGCTCAGCAGGGAGCCTGCTTCCTCCTCTCTCTCTGCCTGCCTCTCTGCCTACTTGTGATCTCTCTCTGTCAAATAAATACATAAAATCTTAAAAAAAACAAGTGTCATTAAAACTTAATAAAATGTCAGATGTCCCAATTAAAATTCCAGTTGGCTTCTTGAGGAACCCAAACTTACTTTAAAATTGATATGGAGGAATATGGCCTCATATAGCTAAGTACACCTTTAAAAGGACTTGTCTCACCAGATATTAAGACATACAATGAAACCCTAATAATAATAATAAAACAGGTTGAATTGTCACAAAAACAGAAAAACTGACAAATGGAACAGGATGGAGAGCTCAGAGGCAGACCCACAAATACATGTGAATTTAATAAATGAGGAAAGTAGCATCACAAATCAATGTTAACAGAGGAAGGCGAATAATCAGCTAGGCCCTCTGGTACAGCTAATCTTCCTGATATGAAATACTGAAATTCACAGTTATGGTTTGATTTTCTCAAATAGTTTAAACTCTTAATTTTTGTTTTGTCAGTTTCATCTTCAAAACCAAGTCGCTTTTTAGCTGGTTGCTTTAGTAAAATGCCACCAGCCTCTTTAGTTAAAAAATGTTTGTCAGAATGACCAGCGACAGGCGAATGACTCTAATTTTCAAACGTGTGGAGAGCCAATTTCAAGGTAAACAATTGTCTATTTAAAGGAAAGGAAAAATCACAGGGAATACTTTCAAATGAAAATAGAAAAAGTACAAAGTAGAAAAGAGACGCAAGGTGTAAAAATTCTGGGGGTGGAGAGAGGGCGTGTAAAATGAAGAAGAAAGCACCTAAAATAGAAGCTAAGGGAAGCCATAAAATAAAATGATTCTCAACAAAGCAGAAGAATGCAATAATTACCTTTGGAGGATTGAAGCTTGAAGGGAATACTATAAACATTCAAGACTAAAAGGCAGGAGTAGGAAGGAATTCTAAATTCAGAGACTTTAAATCTGAGCTCAATGGTTACTACATTAAAGAACTCTTATTACATTTTAGATGAGTAATAATAATCCTACTCCTGATTTATTGAACATCTTTATGCCACCGATTCCAAATGCTCTGAAACTATCTGGTGACAGATATTATTTCCTAATAACAGATGGAGAAACTGAGGTTATGTAGAGCTTAAGTGACCTGTTCGTTTTCAAAATTAATCAGTGGTAATGATGAAAATGTAATTTAAAGTTCTTTCTACCCAGTGGAGGAACGGTTTTTGGTCTCATCCTAAATGATCCCTCATAAATTTACTACAGGAACAAAACAGACTCCTAAAGAATAATTATGAAAGTCATGCCTTGGTTAAGATTCATGCTCATGTTATATCACTAATAAAAGCAAAAACAACAACAACAACAAACAAACAAAACCAAAACCTAAATACTTAAAATAATTTTAGAAAAACTTAACTTAAAAAAAAAGAAAGAAAAGCCAAACTTGTCACTTAAATAAGACCATTGCAGAGATGGTGAAATTTCAGCAGCAACCAGCAAATTAGGAGCTTAAGTTTTAACTTAAAAATTTTTAAATCTATTTGTGAATCCCTAATAATTTAATTGTCTTCTTAGAGAGTTCTTAGAAAATCCAATGAGTATTTTTTACAACAATTACTTCCAAACTAAAAAATAACCTCATGTATAGCTTATGACTTTTCAAGCCCAACACATCTTTTTGGTGTACTAAGCTCTCCTTGGAAGAGAGTGATTACCAGTTAAACACAAAGATGATTACTGAACGCCTAAGTTGGCACAACAGGACTAATCTACTGATTTTCTAAGTGTTTTATTGATGGAATGTAGTGTTGATATATTTTTAAGTGAGAAATCCAACCAGTTATATAATTACATACTGACTACAAATAAGTGATCATTTATTGATTGCATAGCCTACTGACACATAGTTATTCATCTGTATCTGACATAAACAAAAAACTGACACATTCAACACTACTCTCCCAAATAAAGTCACATCATAGAATTTATGTAAAAATTATATATTTGGGTTGAATTCCCTAACTAGGATAAATGAACTTGACATGAATCACAAGTCACTTTCCCACTTAAGATTTTTTTCTCAGATCTTTCATGTTCTCCACTTTTCTATAGTTCCCCAATATCTAATTATGACTGCTTTTTTGTAATAAAGGTGTCATCTTGACAAAATGATGTTCTGAAAGTATAAGAAGAGGCTGGCGCTCTGGAGAAAGTCCACAGACATCCTTACCTATGTCATCACACTGTGGTGGATTGGTCCAAATAATATTTAATTGTGCCTTATCCTGTACAAGAAAGCTGCCACGAACAGAATCCTTTTCATCCAAACAACCAAAGCATGCTGTCTTAGCTAGACCAATCGTCCTGCAGACAACATATTAGATTAACTCTTTTAGATACAATATACTTAGCTCCATTTGTCTAGCAAAACTTCATGACTGCTCTCCCTCCCTCACTTCTTCTAAGTACAAACTCGGACCTTGTCATTCAATCCTCTGTGCAATCTGGATTTAACACAACTTTCCAGCACTAATGCGCACCGGTGAAGCTGTGCTTTTCTTTAAATACATCTTGCCCTTTTCTTCTTTACCTTTTGCTTGCAACGCTGTCTGCCAAAATTGGCTCCTGACCCGAAATGGTCCACCATCAGTGTTACCATCTCTGTGCGGCATCCCTTCATCGACCTGCTCATCACTCCCGTCTACCCTGCCCCTGCCCTCCCTTAATTCGGTAGAAATAGTTCATGATCTTTACTAAATGTATCCTGTGTTAACTTCTACATGGCTATTTGCGTGCAGGTCTCGGTTTCTCTTACTGGGCTGTGAGCTTCCTGAAGGCAAGCTCTGTTCTGCACAAAAGCTGGCATTTCACACTTAGTAGGTGCTCAATATCTATCTGTTAAATGAATGAATGCAGGAGAAGAAAAAAAATTAGAGGAATTATATTTTATGGTTAAATTAGGGAAATAAAAGCAAAAGCTGCACATGAAATTTACATGAACTTATAGCTCAGCCTGAGTATTGAAATAATTATTGACTTCTCCAAAGAGAAGAAGATAATTCTAGAATATAAATGTGTATAAGGCAGGAAGTTCTATTTTGTTCACTGATGTATTCCAAGTGCTTAAAATACGCTCATGCATATAGTAGGAATTTAATAAGTACTCACTGAATAAACAAATAGGTACCAAAAAATAGTTACTTTAAAACATGCACCAGGGTCACCTGGGTGCTCAGTCCATTAAGCGTCTGACTCTTGATTTCAGCTCAGGTCATGATCAGGGTCATGAGATTGAGCCCCACGTTGGATTCTGTGCTGAATGCGGAGCCTCTTAAGATTCTCTCTCTCCCTCTCCCTCTGCCCCTCCCATCTTCTCTAAAACAAAACAGAACAAAACAATAAAACGTAAAACAAAAACAAAACGCTCCAACTTTTCCTATGTTTTGTAGATTTTTTACAGACCCACAATTTCCTAATATTCTGGTTAAGGGAATCTAGTCCAGTCTCATTTTCATAAATATTCCTGGTAGTGTCTCTAAACAGAGATTATTAAAATATATATATATATATAAAGCTACCCATACAGACCGTGAGTTTTGCATAGTCAAATACTTCATTACAAAGAGAAAGTCAACTGAACTTGCTTGAACAGTCAACATGGTTTCAAGCTGACGGTGATGGAGGGCGCTATGGTCTGTATGTTGAACTTGTGAAAGGATCTAGCTTAAATCCATAAGTAGGTATAGACTTCCCTAGCTCTTGCCTGAATTTAACTGCGCTGAGAAAGTTATAAAGACTGAAGAGTCCATTAGGTAATGACTAGTTACGCCTGAAGTGATACGAGTACTTCTGATCCACTCCTCACAGCTCCCAGACAAAGCCATCCCACGACCATTCGCATAGCCTTCTGAAACAGCCCACACAGCCAGCCATACCCGGCAAGAGCACAGAAAACCAGGAGCTGGGGCTGAATGGGATTGAGTTCATACTGCTAGTTCTCCAGGAAACTTTTCCAAATCAAAACATGCAAAGGTCAACAGTCAATACTGGAGGAAACCCACAGCAATTCATAAAGCAAAGATGAAAACTATAATCAAATTCTGCTACCTGAGCGGCACATGGTCTAATGCACTGATGACAAAACAGAAACCCCTAATCAAGAAGTCAGCATGCCACGCAGGACAAGAGTAGATGAAGTGTGGTGTCAACGTGGCCACAGAGCCGAACCAAGTGAGAACAGTGAATGCTGCCAACATCCTTGTTTCAGATCTTTCTTTCTGATGAAGAGACTCGGAGAAGGTGGCGCAACCAGGCTCATGAAGAGGAAATGTACGTGCGTGTGTGTGCATGTGTGTGTGCTTACATGTGTGTATTGAAATACTGCTTACTTTTCAAAATTCCTCTCTGATAACGCTCTTCAATATGCCTTCATGGATCCCACCTCCCCCCCTTTGCAGATCCTTGTTCCTTGACAATCAATACATGCTAACAGAGACCAAATCCCATAAATGATTAAGATTTGTTTATGTGTCAGTCTCTGCCTTTGGATGGCAGGCTCTTTGAGGGCAGAGACACGTCCTGTCACCTCCGCATTCTGAAGTGCCAGCCACCTATTGGATGCTTCACAAATCCCAGAGAACTAACAAAAGTTTTTGATCTAGACAGTGCTTGCTGAAATCCTAGCTCGACCTGTGGAGGCCTGTGGCCTGGTGCTATGGAAATTGCCCCTTGATGGTTGGTTCAGCTTCTCCTCTAGGGTTGTCCTTGGCCTTGAGGGCCCAAAAGCCAATCCTACACATCCATGGGCTTACCTCATACCTCATATCCAGAATTCCAGGCTTTCCTTTGTCTGGAAGAGGAGGTGGCATAGGCCCCAAATTTACTAGCCTTATATGCTCCATAAAATAATTTATTTTCTCCGAGCCTCAGTTTCCTCATAA
The DNA here is from genome assembly GCF_022355385.1 of Mustela nigripes. Classification (NCBI taxonomy): domain Eukaryota; kingdom Metazoa; phylum Chordata; class Mammalia; order Carnivora; family Mustelidae; genus Mustela; species Mustela nigripes. Next base: position 116,945,464 of record NC_081568.1, read on the forward strand.
AGTAAGTAGGCATAATAATACTTGTGCCTCAAATGGTCATCATGATGAAACGAGACAGTGTATATGAGGCCTCTGCCATCAGTGTCCGGCACATAGCAGGATCTGAATAAATGGTGGCTATCCTTAAACCACTTCTACCAACATTGTCTCTAGCTACGTATCTTACACAGATAGGTCTTCTAAGAATCATAGGCTGGGTAACTCTTAGTCTGGAATAATATAATATACAGCAGCCTTTGTGGGCATAGCCAGACAAAGGTCGGCAACATTACCTTGAAATTTAAAGACAATCAGCACGGGAACCTAGTGAAAATAATCATGAAGCAGTGTGATTTGTTCCTCCTATCTGGGTCTCCAGTTACTCAGTGATGATGGATAAAATAAAGAAGGCTTGGAAGTTGAGCTGTTCAGAGATGTAGAAAGAAGGAACATTTTTCCTCACTCAGTTTTAATTTTCTCCTTCTATAGTAACTTTTAAGACCTCATCTTAAATGGTTCAGTAGCCTGGAAGGGGATGTTAAATTAGCTATATTCACGGCGTTCTTATGCATAACCCTTTCACAAGATATGAGGATGGTTTAACAGTAGTACAATCTCGATTCTACCACTGATCGTCTGCTCTCAAATTGAAGGCCAAACCCCCCAAACTTGGGAAAAGGGTCTGGCGCAATTTTCCATAATATTAGTGTAAAAATCTGAATCTACGTAGACTTGGGATGATGTAACTTACCCCCAGGGGATTTCTAAGGTGTAAAACCCATGGACTGTCTGTAATGCCCACATGTGTGACTATTAGAACTCCCTAGGGAATTGGGGCTGCATTGTGGTAGGCTTTCTAAGAGGAGCTTCCACTAGAAGGGGCACTAGAGCAGTAGTGGCCACAGAACCTTCAATTCTAGGGGCACCTGGTTAAAGCATCTGCCTTTGGCTCAGGTCATGATCCCAGGGTTCTGGGATTGAGCCTCGCATTGGGCTCTCTGCTCAGCAGGGCGCCTGCTTCCCCCCACCCCGCCCCCTCTCTGCCTGCCTCTCTGCCTACTCGTGATCTCTGTATGTCAAATAAATAAATAAAATCTTTAAAAAAAAAAAAAAAAAAAAAAAAAAGACAATCAGCACTTCAAGAGATGCTTAAAAGCAAGCAAGCATTTTTTCCTGAACCCTGACGTGCCAGATTTTATACCTTCGCTAATTATCATTTTATGAATAAAAATGGGCAACTAATTCAGCTGCTCTATCTTCCTTCTGTTTGGAAAACAAATATAATTATTCTGAGGCATGGAAATATATGCTCAACACTTATTTGTCAAATCAGGACTTCAAAAAAAATTACCGTATCTTCACACAAGAATTCTCTATATTGTTCATGTTAAAATTTCAAGCGCCTGACAAATGATGAACTAAAATAGGATTCTTTTCCCTCTCAGAAATATATTTAGAACTCAAAGAAACTTATGATATTAAGGAAAACTTCACTCTCAAAATCTTAATGAAAGAATTGGTGAAATAGAAGTTTCCCAGTCACTGAATTTCTAGAAATAAGTACTAAATTTAAACATATAGTACTCATCATGAGATGGTGAATTTAAAAAAAAATTATCTTACTCCTGGTACTTGGCTGTGCCATGAGGCCAAATGGTAACTCAGCCTGTCATCATGTTCCTAGGGTTACCACCGCAGGGCTCTGTCAGACATCTTGGAGATGTTCCTGTCCTTGAGGGATACATAGCATGGAGGCTCCCAAGCAGGGTCCTACTGACCGACAAATTCACAGTCTCATCCTCTTTAACCAGGATCACAGAGAGGAAGGTTTAAAGGACCTGGCCAAACCTATTCCTCCTGTTCCCTTGTAGAGGTTGTCTTCTGGGGGAACAGTTGGGTTAGCCCAACTCTGCTTTCATCCAGAGTTTCTAGAAGGAGGTACTTAATATGATGGCAAGTGAGGGAGCCACAGCTGTGAGCAGGACCTGAAGCCCTGAGTCCGCAGGTTGTGGCTTACTCACAGCCGCCTCCAGCCCTCTGCTAAGCCCCTTGTCATCAACCATCCCACAGATGCAAAATATCTTCAGATGGTTTTTCTTCATTTCTGATTTGCCTTAATTTCCTAACAAGAGGTAAAAATGTAAACAACAACAACAAAAGGATTGGGGCTGTTTTTAAGGTTATAAACATAAGAACTCTTACCAAACCCAGTTTCAAATAGAGACGCAGATATACTCCCAAGATGTCTACAATAAAGGGATCAAGGCTGAAGAATACAGACAGGGAAAGAAACTTCTGAGTTAGAGAAATCAAGGGTCTATTTAGCTAATCTGAATAGACATGTTTACCTACAGGTCTAGGTGCGAGTCTTCTTAATGCACACCTATTTGGGTAGAAATTTAGCACAAAACCTGGGATGCTTTCCCATTTTCCCTTTGGTTTTATCTGCCCATAAACAAACACACATACGTTTGAAATGTGAAAAAAGCTTAAATTCTGTAGCAGCTTTTGTAAAAATAATGGAAACTTTCGTAAAAACAGCTTTAAACACCCTGTTTGCCAAGTCAAACAATGTGCCAATTTTGTGAAAGCTGCTACAGGTTTTATGCTTGTCAAGAGTTGTGGAACCTGGGCTGTCTGACAGTCACTAGAGACTATTTAAATATAAGAATAATTACAATTTTATCAGCCACTTCTTAAGGTTGTGTTGAGGCTTCTGAATTCAAGGCCTACCCCAGACGTAAGGTGTTTCTGGCAGGAAACCACACTTACTGGGACAGCCTCCACTGTGTGTATGTGTGTGTGTGTGTGTGTCTGTGTGTGTGTTATGCTCATCAACCCACATCCCCCTTGCGTGACCTCCTGATATTCGGGAATTTCTATTGTTGCAGAACAAATTTAAGGCCTATGTCCTTGTCCTTCTACCTTATTCTGTACCCTTTTGGGTAATAGCATGTTTGAAAAGGTCATTGGCCAAGAACAGGATTACTCATAACAGAGTTCTTCTCTGTAACTATCCTTTCAGAGATTTTTGGTTGTTTGCTAAAAACAATCATACAGAAGGCAACAGAATTTTCATTAGTTTTTAGACAACTCTAGTAACATAAACATGCTTGTAGGAAAAGATAAGAAGCAAGACCATTGCACCAAAGAAAGAAAGAATGACTTTTGAACTTTGGTGGTGACCCTGACACATATAAATGAATAAAGTAACAAATGAAGCAATATAAGTATTTGTTGAAAAATACTCAAGATGATAGTTATTTTATATTGACTATTTATCTGAAGAGTCTTGGAACTTAACACTGTACAGTGAGATGAAAGTCACTGCCTTATTTGACTTCATCATTTTACTGATAATAATAGCTTAACTCAATAGCATACCAAGGGAAGTGAGGTAGGAGAAGATCAGGCAGTAAGAGGATACATTTTTGGTAGAGTATTTAAAAACCCTTCAGCCAGAGTGCCTGGGTGGCTCAGTCAGCTGAGCTTCCGACTCTTGATTTCAGCTCAGGTGAAGATCTCAGGGTTGTGGGATCGAGCCCTGCATAGTGCTCCATGCTCAGTGCAGTCTGCTTGTCCCTCTCCTTTTGCTCCTCCCCTTGCTATCGCTCTCTCTAAAAATAAATAAATAAATATCTAAAAAAATAATAAAAGATAAAAACACTTGGGGCACCTGACTGGTTCAGGCAGTGGAACACGTGACTCTTGATTTTGGGGTTCTATGTTAAAGTCCCATGTTGAATGCAGCGATTACATAAAAAATAAACATTTAAATTTTTTCCAAATTAAAAAAACAAAAAATAAAAAAACTAACAAATCGTTAGCCTGCTTTTTACTATGTCCATATTCTAGCAATTTGAAATAACATCAATAACAGTCCTCCCTAAAATACAAATTAAAACCAAAGTGAGATACCACCTCACACCAGTCAGAATGGCTAAAATTAACCAGTCAGGAAATGACAGATGCTGGCAAGGATGCAGGGAAAGGGGAACCCTCCTCCACTGTTGGTGGGAATGCAAGCTGGTGCAGCCACTCTGGGAAACAGCATGGAGGTTCCTCAAAAAATTGAAAATAGAACCTACAACCCAGCAATTGCTCTACTGGGTATTTATCCTAAAGATACAAAAGTAGTGACCCGAAGAGGCACGTGCACCCAAATGTTTATAGCAGTAATGTCCACAATAGCCAAACTATGCTAAAAGCCTAGATGTCCATCAGCAGATGAATGGACAAGAAGATGTCTCACTCACTCACACACACACACACACACACACACACACACACACACAAGAATACTATGCAGCCATCAAAAAAACCTGAACTCTTGCCGTTTGTGGTGACATGGATGGAACTAGAGGGTATAATGCTAAGTGAAATAAGACAACCAGAGAAAGAAAATTATCATATGACCTCACCGATAGGAGGAATTTGAGAAATAAGAGGATCATAGGGGAAGGGAGGGAAAATGAAATAAGATGAAGCCAGAGAGGGAGACAAACAATACGAGATTCTTAATCTCAGGATACAAACTGAAGGTTGCTGAAGGGGAGGGTGTGGGGAAAGGATGGGGTGGCCGGGTGATGGACACTGGGGAGGGTATGTGCTATGGTGAGGGGAAAAAGAAAAGATTAGCTAGTGTGGGAGAATGGAAATATGATAAATTCTATGTGAAGAATAATTATAATATTAACAGGAAAGGTATACTGAGAAGATGAATAATATAACAAAGACCAAGATGTTAGTTAAAAAAAATAATAATAGTCCTCCCTAAAAAAAAAATCTGTTACAGGTCTAAATTCTAAACAATTGCTATAGTGGTTACAGCTGAATTTTAATACTAGTTAAATACTAGTATTTACTAGTTTGTTTGTTTGTTTTAACTATTTTATTTATTTATTGGACAGAGACACAGATCACATGTAGGCAGAGGCAGGCAGAGAGAGAGGCGGAAGCAGGCTCCCCGCTGAGCAGAGAGCCCGATGCGGGGCTTGATCCCAGGACCCCAAGATCATGACCTGAACCGCAGGCAGAGGCTTAACCACTGACCCACCCACGTGCCCCAAATACTAGTTTTTTAAAGCTTGTTTTTTAAAGTAATCTCTACACCCAACATGGAGCTTGAACTTACAACCCCAAATTCAAGAGTTGCTTTGCTCTTCTGACTGAGCCAGCTAAGTGCCCTGCCCTGAATTTTAATACTATTTATGCAAGCTTCAAATTAGCACGCTTTTATTACTTATCCTTTTACAAACATTTTATTCTTCATAGAAAATAATTCAGAGAACTTAATATTATATGGTTAGGTCAGACACATGGAAACTAAGCTGCTCCTTCTTTCCAAGACTAAGTTCATAAGTAAGATAACAACAGGGCACCTGAGTGGCTCAGTCAGTTAAACGTCCAACTCTCGTTTTTGTCTCAAGTCGTGCTCTCATGGCTCATGGGACTGAGTCCCAAGTGGAGCTCCACACTCAGAGGGGAATCTGCTTAAAAATTCTCTCCCTCGGGGCGCCTGGGTGGCTCAGTGGGTTGAAGCCTCTGCTTTCGGCTCGGGTCATGATCCCAGGGTCCTGGGATTGAGCCCCACATCGGGCTCTCTGCTCGGCGGGGAGCCTGCTTCCTCCTCTCTCTCTGCCTGCCTTTCTGCCTGCTTGTGATCTCTGCCTATCAAATAAATAAATAAAATCTTTAAAAAAAAAATTCTCTCCCTCTTCCCTTCCCCTCATGCTCTTTCCTTCTCAACTAACTAAATCTTAAAAAACAACAACAAAAAAGTAAGAAGTAAGAGGGAAGTAAGAGGGGGGTGCTGGGTGGCTCAGTCAGTTAAGCAGCTGGTTTCAGCTCAAGGTCATGATCCCAGGGTCTTGGGATTGAGCCCTGTGTCAGGCTTCTTGCTCAGTGGGGAGCCTGCTTCTACCTCTCCCTCTACCTGCCACCCTGCGTACTTGTGCTCTCTATCTCTCCGTCAAATAAATAAATAAAATCTTAAAACAAAATTTAAAGGAATTTTAAAAAATTTAAAAAGTAAGATGACAACCACTCCAAAGTGTTCTATCTAGCTTCAAGTGCAGTTGGAATCTCCAAGTCCTGGGCTAGGACACATTCCTGTGCTTAAATAATGAGTTTGAAATAACTGACAGTAACACAGTGGGATTAAGACAAAGAAACAGAACTCCAGTTACTGTGATCTCTTCTTTTATATGACCACTTAGAGGTTCTGTGTTGAAATTTTTAAAATTTAAAGATTAAAGATATTTTTTCTAAAAAAAAATCAATGTAATTAAAAGATATACATAAAAAGATATAAAGCGATGATTTTTTTCTTGTTTTAGTGCCAAAATATTTTATTATTTACCATTTTTATTGGAATGTCTATATGCTCCACGTTCAATAAAAGAATATTTTCTCCACCCTCCCCCCAGACATCATCATCAGTTATTATTCATTTTGCTTTATGATTGTTGCTGAAAATAATTTTGTGGTATAGAATGAGGGTGTTAAGAATGATCTGCTCCAGGTGTCAAATGTGCTCAGTATGTCACTGACTTAAATAGGAGCTTTATGCAATTTACTGATGTCATTAGTTTCTTCTTTCTTCCATAGTGTAGTTATGATAAAAATGCACAATTTAGGAGACTGGGAGAAACTGCTGATCTCTTCAAGTTATCATCAGCTCAGAGGAAGCCAAGATTAAAAATGCCTCGAATTTTGAAGGCGATGTTTATTTGTGTGGGACTGAAGCACTCTTCCCTTTTGGAACTGAAAGAACTCATCTGAACTTCCACGGGGAATTTCTGTATTTTGTTTTTGAGGTTCCAGGTTCTTTGTTTGCTCACTTTGTTACTGCTACTCTTTTTCCCCTCCTTCCTCAGAGCGCATTCCTGTAGATTTCTGCCGTGCCTGCACTGGGAGGAAGATGGGAGGGTTCTGAATCCGCAGAGATGCCAGGATCAGATCCCTTTGAGTATTTCAGTTTTTGAATTGATGATGTGCCTCCTTCCAGAAAGCCTCAGCCGTGAGAGGCCTGTGAATATGCTCATCTTGTATTTGAGCAGCTGGAGAATCAGCTGGCAAGTTAGTTATGAAGATACAGAAATGTGTCAGCACAGAGAACTATTTGGTATGACCCAAGCTTTCCTTTTTTGTCAGCTGGGAGGGTGTGCCACAGGGTTAGATAACCCCCAAAGCACACTGCGTGGGTCTGAGTCACACGCAGGTGACCCGGATATACAAACTCACCACATTCTCGTCAGCATCTTGCACGTCACTTACAAAGCAAAAGGCTTTATTTCTGTTTGCTTCCCTTCCATTTTAAGAGCATTTTCATCTTTTTTCTACTTCACTGATCAAATTCCATGCAAGCTCAACTATAAAATTTCCAAAGGACTGGGCGCAAACCAGCTAACTCTGCATTCATTCCTAGGTTTCATGTGTATACGTGGCAATCCTTCTTGTTTTGGGTTTGTCTCTAGTGTTACTCAGACTCACACCTATTCAGTTGTTAAGGCGAATTCTACTCTCCCTCATAATTTGGAATTTCTAATGTGAATTTTATTTCAATACTAAAAGTTTCGTACTGAAGGCAGAGATAATAATTATGAAAGTTTAAATGGCTTTTGGGAGCTTAAGTAAAAGGAGATAATTTATTTTTGAAACATATTAGAACAAGGAACAGAGAGTGTCAGCATTCATGAGTTCCTTAACTAGAGCTATTAACTATTTCAGCTTGTCTCAGCAAAAATTATGAGATATTTGTATCTGTTTCTCATCTGGAAAATGAAGGCACATACCTAAAACAAAACCAACTAAGTTCTTACGAACTGACCTGGACAGTATTATGAAATGATTAAAAAACAGACAAATAGGGACACATTTATATATAAAATTCCTCTGAGCCTCCTTGTTATATTTTACAAGTGGGGAGCATATTTTTAGAAATCTCAATATGGCACAAATATTATCTTACCAAATAAAATATTTAACTGGTTTATATATATATATCTTAGGAGATGAAGAGATTATTTAATATGTATAATGCATTTCAAAATAATTTAAGCTTTAGGATAAAAGATACTATACAGTAAGGTAGTGGAATCTCTGTCTTCCCCACCAGAGATTAAAATTTCATTTCTTTGTGAAGGGGTGTATACTTAACCTTGGTTTAAATCATATCATGGCTTGAAATGATATCTTTAGTTATTTGTTTTTATATTAAAAGGCATTTCCTAAGAAATAAGAAATAGGTCCCAAATTATGTATATTTTTAAGTTGTAATTTGATCTTAGTCAATTGTCCCATTACTAATACATGCTAGAATTTATTGACTTAAATTCATCAAATATCAATGTTTTAAGAAACTAAGTATTTGGTGTTTGGAGACTTGTCAAAATGAGATGGTCGCTGATATATTTCAGTTATATTTCAGGGGCAGGGAAAACATAATCCTGCTAGACATACACTGCTTTACAGCAGGAAGCCGTAATAATTCACCAATAATAAAGTTTGTATAAAACCTTACAAAATAGGAAACAAACAGCAGATCTGCTTTCAGTTACCTTCAAAAAGGATGAGGCTCCAAGTCCATCATTGAACAAAATGATGATTATGTATTTCAGAGGAGCTTATTCAATGTCCTTTCAAGACTTTTCTGTAATAGGTGGGCAAGAAACAACTGACAAGTGGTCCACAGTCCCAGAAAGGAGAAAGCATGAGGAGGGCATGGGAATGCCACGGGAGAGCCATCACTGCCCCCTGCTCAGCCGGACTGTCCATACAGCTCGGCTGACAGGGAGTGAGCAGGAATGGACGGGTCTTCTAGAGAGACAGGTTTTACTTTTTCACTGAGGATGAGTAAGGGGATGATAGAAAATGCTTAGGCAAAGACGTGGCTAGAGCTGGTCCTGAATGACAGAGTTTTTCTGACCCTCTTCATCACGAAAACTTTTGCACAGCCTGTTCTACTCCCTGATTCTGAGATTAAGTTACTGCTACCTTCTGCTGAATTTCCATGAACTAGGAAAGACTGCTGACGACCTGCTACACGGGGTTGATATACCACGTGAACTTGGGCCTATGTCCTTGAGAAGCCGCCAGTCAGACAGACAGACTTGCAGACTGGCACAGGTGAAACTGAAGTCATTACAAAATACGGAACACAGAGGGGAGACTTAGGGCTTCAGGTATTCAGAGAAAGGTATGAGTTCTTCTGGCAGAAGTTATGAAGGTACATTTCAAGCAAGAAGAGGGTATATGAGTGGGTGTGAAAGAGTGTTTTGCTTAATATATGCAAAGATGACAAGGATTTTAGTGAAATAGCCAAATAAAATCAAACATACTGAGAACACATTATGATCAAATTATGCTGCTTACATCTAATACGTTTTCACAAGGAAAGCTGCACGTAAAACAGGTTTTGATTCAACTTCCCCTAAAGGGAACATGAAAATGAACTGGACTCCTTCTTGGATACAAATAATTAGAAGACTTCCCAAACTTTGTAACATGAATGACATTTGTAAGCCATAACTCTGAATGCTGTATTTCATGGAATGCATTTGTTAACTGTAAAGCATAAAAGGTGATTGTTCATTTTATCTTATTAGAAGCTTCCCAGGCCTCATAGCAGTGCTCATCTGGCCCCCACTTCACGCTCGAGTCATGCAGATTGGAGTTGACTCTCAATTACACCAAGTCTTTCTCCAAAGATGACAGTCCAAATACAGTAGAGATAAAATACATCAAGGTTTAAAATAGGCCCGTTCAGCCCCAGTGCCGCTTCATCATGAAATGATATAATTCACTGATGCCTCTGCCTAGCCTAACATATGTTCTATTCACAGCCCACGTCACTCTTCATTTGTAATTATTTCCCTTTTTTTTTTTTTTTCCCTCACCCCATCTTGTAATACTTTGCTTGGTTGAAGACAAATACTGAGAGGCAAAGAGTATTATCGTATGATGACCTGTTCCAGGGTGTTAAACCCCTGTCAAGGTTTGATTTTAACGTGGAGTATTGATGACAGTACATCAATTCAAGCATCATGTCCTGAATTAGACTATATTAATTATCACTTGAGAGCAATATGCATGAAAATGCGGTTTCATTGACTAAAAGGATCTGACTGAATAAAAATCCATTTCTCATCTGGTTGCTTATGGATAAAGACATTTTTTTCCTCTTTGCCTTGGATTGTTCTTTATTAAATATGATTTTTATATGATTGTATGAATAAATTGTCTTACCCAACAACAGAACTGGAGAGTTTTAAACAAAGAAAATTTAATGGGTTGTCTACTCTTGGCACATCTCTAACATGTATTCTCAGTTAATAATTTAGGCGTATTATTTACAACAATAACTGCCCCCCAAAAAGTTCTTATTTTCAGTGTGCCCTACCTAACTTGAGAAACTCACTACAAGAAAGAGGTATTTTCAAATTGTTGCCTCCTTCATTTAAAGGAAAGCAAAGTTGTAATTTACAGTTATTTTTGGATGCTGGAAGAGCAATGAACTCAGTCAGCTAACAACCACACTTAAGCATGAAACTTAATATTACTCCCACTTTCTAAAGAAAAAAAGAGCATGCGCATGAAGAGCTTAAATAATAGACAAAGTTAAAATTATTTGTAAGTTCAACAAACCCACAGGTGCGTATTTTTGCTAGGGAGATACCTTGGTAACAGATGACCTGAACAACCAAGGCTTAACTTTTACTATATAGTGCTCTAAATGCTTACAGTTTCCACTTAGCTCCAGGTCAGGCTTAAGAAAAGAATCTTCTCAAAAAAAAGAAAAGACAAAGAAAAAAAAAAGAAAAGAAAAGAATCTTCTCTGTCTTCTTACAGTATCATGTATCTGAAGACCTTTTCCAACAGTAAATCTAAACTATAGTGTAAGCCTAAATTTAAAATATGAAATTAGGAATCTTAAACCCAAATTGCACCAAAAAAATAAAACAAAAGGACATGTCTACTAAAACATACACTATGCTTGGTCCATGCAATCAGTCCATATATTAGAAATAATTTTCAGTTGCAAAGTAAAACACACCACTTCCCCCTTAAACAGTCTGAAATGTTTCTACTTTAAAATCCAGCATTTCTTAGTAAATAGGACTCTAAAATTTCCCCCAATGGCCTTTTCAGTAAAAATTTCACAAAAGGTCAAGTTTAAATTTTGCAGTAGGAAATTTTAAAAATTGGCAATGTATATTTCATCATAAAGAGGAGTTTGGGGTCCTATAGAAAAGAATATTTGAATTCAACTCCAAAGGTAAAGGAGTTGTCACAACTAAAACAACTCACTTCCAGGGTGTCACTCTTCTAATGTCATCACTAAAAGCATTAAGCAGGTTCTAGGAGGAAGGAAGTAAAGCTGTGGTCATTTGTCCCTGGTAAGGCTTCCCGTACTCTTACCTAGCTTAACCCTGGTAAAATGGGACAGGAGTTCCCAGGGTGTGTGACACACTCATGTCACCAAAGAGAGGTTTGGCCACAAAGACATTAATTAGATAGGCTGTGTCCTATCGCCACCTTGGTCTTATGAAACAACTGGTTTCTCACCATATTCTTTGAGTTATCACTGAATACCGCCATCAACATTAGATCACGCCCGGGTAACAGGGCCCAGATGACGCACATGTTTGGCCTAGAAAACATTCAATAAATTTCACCTTTGCTTCAAGTTACAAATGACTAAGTTTACATGAAAATTCATCATGTGGGAAGAAACGAATATATTTACGAGCAAATACTTGGTGTGCTGGAAAGAGTACTAGGATAGAAGCTATAAAAGCCCTGATACAACCCTGGCTCTGCTACTTCTGAGTTACATGAAACCAAGATGTCCCTTCTGGGATTGTTGTAAGTGAAGGTGCCTGACAATGGGAAGACATTACGGAATTGCAGGTAATGTTGCTTCTGCTTTGAGCCTGGTATGGGGGTGACCAGTCTTGCTGGATCTCATTTAACTGTGGTATTATTAGTTCCCCTGATGCCACAGTACCCACTTGCCCTTTCTGTGCTTCCTTTGCTTTCCGGTTGGTCAGTGACCCAAGCAAGCCATTCAAGGATCTCCCTGACAATGGTCAACACATACAGACATACACACACACATTGGCCTTGGAGGAAAGACATTTTCTCATTTTAAAATATTTGAATAAATAAAAACATTTCAGAACCAAAAATAGTCCACCTGCCCTTTGCTATCATATTCTGAGTTCGTAACTCTACTGTTATCACAAGACAAAAGATGGTCCATAAAAATCTTAAAAATTATAAAAACAAAAACACACTTGTTCTTTTGCAATTAGTAATATAACTCTCTTCATTCACAAATCCAAACCCTCCTGCACTGATGAAGAACTAATTAAATTACCAGTTAACACCTTGTATACCATCAACACATTTTAAAAATCTACCTAAAAAGAAAGTTTAATTTTAAAGAACATGCCCTGACTTTTTACTTCTCTCCAGTACAAATTCCAATGTAAATTTATGGAACCAGGATACGCAGAACAATTACCATTGTTCTAAAGTCAAAATACTGGATTTCACCATAGAAAAGTAGAATTTAAGTTTTCTTTAAAATTTTATTTATTTGTCAGAGAGAGAGAGAGAGAGAGAGAGAGAGAGAGAGAGAGCGCGCACACGTGAGCACAAACAGGAGGAGAAGCAGGTTCCCCATTGAGCAGGGAACCTGATGTGGGACTAGATCCCGGGACCCCGGGACCATGACCTGAGCTGAAGGCAGACACTTAACTGACTTAACTGACTTAACTTAACTTAACTGACTTAACTGACTTAACTTAGGCATCCTTGTTTTCATGTCACTTTTCTTACTTTAAGCCATCGAAATACTGTTTCTGTTCACTTGTATTAATAAAATGACCAACTTTCCTGATTCATGTACATGAGTCTAAAGGCTTAAAGTTAACTTATAAAACAAAAATTTCTCTCTCGTGTGTGCACGCACGCGCACACACACACACACAGACACACACACCCCTACCTTTCCTGAGGGCTGTAATAAAAACAAAATCTCATTGCCTGCTAGTGAACATAGCATATCACATGACTCTGATACCATCAGAATGCTGTGTTTCACAGCCACCCCAGTGTAGGATTGACATATGACATTTATAAAATGTCAGAACCCTTCCCCCAATTTTTATAGCCTATTCCCCACTAGGGTTTCGCAATGTAAAATGAACTAAAGGCAACAGTGTGCTCATTAGTCGTGCCACTTCTGATACATTATGTCGATTGACAATGAACCACTGTGATATCAAAGTGCAGGTGTAAAAAATAATAAGGCAACTGCTTGTGTAACAAAATCTCACTAACTGAGAATGTGTAATAAATATGCAAGGAGGCAGTTTTTTATTCATTGAAAATGTGGCATGGTACATCAAACATAAAACCCAAGAAAGGGTTTTGACATGCCAAACTCAATTAAAATGTGTTTTCATGACTATCAACAGAGAAACTCAGTAACTTATTTGTGAATGTAAAAGGTGATTATGCAAGTACCAATAGAAGGATTCAAAGATAGCAATAGATTCAGATAGTGCCAGAAGCAGAGCTAACGTCTAACTCTTGCTATCACTTTTAATTCTATTAAGTGATAGAAAACTTGTCATAATGGAAATGATTTTACTACACTTAAAACCTGTCTTAGAGATCTCCTGCCTACTGGAAGAATATATGTGTTACTATCTCACCATGAGCCGTGCCTCACTTCGCCAATGGCTCAGGATCCTAATGCTTTAAAAAAAAATCCCTAAAGGAGGAAACTTAAAATAATTAACAAAATAATATACTAAATAAAATAAATTATTTTAATAGGCTTAAAATAACTAACAGAGCAAAACTGATAATGATTTGAATAATGTATATTACATATTATATATATGTGTGTGTGTGTGTGTATATATATATATGTCTATATATATATAACTAAATAACTGGTTTTACTGATAAAAAGGAAACATATGAGATCTGAAAGTTTATTTCCTATAAAATTAATTACATCACTAATTCCCCAAATCAAGAATATATTTAGATTTTATTGCCTTTAAGAGTCATCCCCAGGAATAGATATACCATTAAAACTGTAAAATCCTGAATTCAGATGATAAATACACTGGAAAAAAGTTTGTTTCATTTTGATATGTTCTCATCATTTCAGAATCAACAAAATGATTTAGTGTAATGCACCACCTGGGCAATTCCAGAACCACATTAAAGGTTATGGAAGTAACAGCCATATTTTTTTCTTTTTTTCAAATAAGGGAAATGTCCATTAGAACTTTGGTGAGATATTTTACCTTCACGGGATGCTAAGAATAATGACCAGGTAGGTAGGTTCTATTCATTGTACTCATTAAACCCTCAATTTAATTTGATAATAAAGTTTCTTTAATAAACTCTTCTCAATGATCTTTAATGGATCATTTTGAGAAAAATATAGAAATCAGAAATTATCAAGATATCATTAACAATATTAATATCAATATTTTAAGTATGGATGTTGTGCAAACATTCTTTTCTATAATTGTTTCAGCTAATCATCTCAACAATGGTAAATAAAAGCACAAGGAAAGAACATATCACAGTCATGGTTTTCGAACTTCAGTACAAATCCAAACCATCTACAGAACTGGTTACAAATATAGAAGTCCCAGTGTCCCTCCTGGGCATTATAATGAGGTACCTCATGAATGGGGCTTTATATATCCATATCCATTTCTGCAGGTGATTCCGACAAATATCAACACTTGCTACAATTCTTTCACATTATTCATAAAATATTTCATAGGACATCTTGTTACTCACATCTTAGGTGGATTTCTAAAAACCTCTAGATAGTCTACATTCACATATTTATCACTAATAATCTTTAAGTCAACTCCTGCTTTTCACAGAAAAAAAAGATAAGCATATGGGGCTCTGGAGTCACAAAAAAATGAGTATGAAAAATATTCCTTATTTCCTCCTAGTATGCCTCTTCTCACGTTAGTCTCAGATCCTGATCATGGACCCATCCCACCACCACCACCACTAATGCACCCCGTCAGTCTGATCCATGATGTTCATTCAACTACTATGGTTTTATAATTCAAATATCAAAACTATTGTTTACCTTGTCACTGTGCCCCCAAGCCCAAGGAATCCAAGGATAATTCCTTCCTGTGGAACGTAAGGCCCACTGTGATCTTGCTCTAATCTCTCTTTCCAGCTTACTTTTCTTCTACTTGAGCCAAATGGTACAGTCTTCTCAAAAGGTTATAAACTTTTCAGCCTTTGGATCTTTGCTCACATCATTTGCTTTATGCTAACAACCATCCCTGTAAATTTTCATCCATCTGAACATGGTTTCATCTTCCAATTTCAGCTCAAGCTCCACTTTTTCCAACATTATATAACAACTCCCAACCAAAAAGAGAGACTGCCTTCCCTCTGGGTCCTCATGGAATCTCCTTCCATTTGACACTTACCCCACAATATATTGTATTTCATTACCTTTATTTTTTTTTCTGCCAAATATGGTAATATTGAGAGGAGGACCATTCCTTCATCTTCTTAATTTCCTTTAGTGCTTTTTGGAAATCTCACTTTCAGGAAATATGTGTTGACTAATAAAATAGAGTCACTTCTTCAGTTAGATACTAAGAATCAAATTTCTGTTCATAGACTAGAAGAGCTAAGGAGCAAGGAGCCTGGGTCATCTTTACTGCAGATAAGCAAGTATTTAATTATACAGGGTAGAAGGAATGAAGATTTTAAAGGGTTTTTCTATACTAAATCCTTCAGCATCACTATCACACAGACAAATGCAGGTGTTATTCATGGCAAAATGAAATTAAACTCAACCAAATTTATTGAGTGTTTCTGCTAAGGGCAAGACACTCAGGCCTCAGGAACTCTGGGGCAGTCACTCAATGGTCTCTCAGAAACTGACACAGTGCTTTCTATCTATCACATATGGAATTTCTTTTCTATTGTTGAACTAATTTAAATTAGAACATAAGCACTTGTGGGACAAAGAGTAGTTAATATGTAGCCTCTTCCTCAAGGAGCTTTGAATCTAGTATTGGTTTCAAATCAAGCAGCCTGATACTCAGTCACTGGGTTGAAAATAAAGGGAATTTAGTAAAATTCCAGCAGGAAAAGAAATTATATATTATGATGAAACTTAAAAGCATATGGTTTACATATTCACACAGAGAAATGTAAACATAAATTTAAGGGTGTCTAGATTTTTTACATATGAAGCACAAAGTTCCTTGGTAAAAACAAAGAATTCTTATGTCTTAAGATGGGAATATTAATTTTTTGACTTGTTCGATCACTAAGTATCAGAGGGAATAACTGCATTCTCTCTTTCAATCAACGTGTAAGGACGGGCTTCCTGCAAAATGTTTCCTTTCATTTGTCCAGGGATAGACTCATGTGCTCAAACTTAGGTGGCTTTTGGCCACTTCTCCTTTTGGTGAGACGGGATGGAATGAAAATCCTTTCCATTCAGGCTCTTCTCCTATTCCCAGAGGGAGAAGTTTTTGCCATAAACCACACCCCCGAACTCGAATTTAAAGGCAACATATGGGTGCCTGAGTGGCTCAGTTGCTTAAGCGTCTGACTCTTGATTTCGGCTCAGGTTATGATCTCAGAGATCTGAGACCCATGGGCCTCTGCACTGGGCGTAGAGCCTGCTTAAGACTCTCCCTCTCCCTCTCCCTCTGCCCCTCCTCCCCCACTCACACGGCGCACGCTCTAAAACAAATGAAAAGAAAAGTAAAAGCAACAGAAATCACATTACCAAATACCTCCTTGAAATCTTGAAACTGGCTACTTCCATTCTCAGCCACAACTGAACGCTCTCTCCATTCACTCGGCTATGGTCTGTTCTTCTATTATTCACATTCATTACTCTCTGGCCCATTGTATTATAGGCTCCCTTTCAGTATCGACAAAAACAGTTTCTGTCATATCATCCTAAGCAATTAGCACAGGGCCCTGTACCCAGGTATTCAATAAATGCTAGTTAAGTGGCTGAAAATTTTAATTGAAAGCACTGTGAGGACTGTGGTGTTGTGAGGATGACAGTGTGGGCTATGAGGATGTCTAAGACATAGTTCTGCTCCCACAGAATTGACATTTTAGCTGAGGAGATAGAAAACACATTCTCAAGTAACTAATCAAAGTATGATGTGCTTAGGGTCACAGAAGAGGTAAAAAGAAGGTGCCCCAAGAGCTCAGAGGAGGCAGAGATGACTTCCAGCTGTTCCATGGCCCGCGTCTGCTCAGGGCAGCAAGGATTACAGGATAAAAAGGACCGTACTTGTTGCAACTGGATATACAAATTCACTAGTGGGATGAAACCGACAAATGCACAGTTTCTGTTAAAATAAAAACCAGAAGACAGACATATTGAACCCAGAAGGGGCAATACAGTCAGTGCTGGACTGTCTGCCAAAGATAACCATGGTGCAGGAGTGTTTGGGAAAGGCTCCATGGAGAGAGATGCTCACTGTTAAGCCTTCGACAAGGGGCAGAATGACTAGGTTCAAAAGGAGGGATTTGAGGCAGAGGACGGAACACTGGCAATGTCTCAAAAAGGAAGTTGAAAAGAGAAGATGCTATGCAGTTGCTTCTCTTTGTACAAATCAACTGTCTGGAGCATGAAGTATGGCTCATCAGTTCTCTCCAGTGAACCCTAAACAGGGAGAGCAAAGGAGAGTGGATGAAACCCCACATGGTATAAACAGCAGAGAGTGTTTGAGTCGCTCTGTTGGTGGACATATATCCCTGGACATCTTAGTCATTGACTAGGGAATGTGATGGTGTGCCCTCTGCTCCCTTGATCTTGCTGTCTCATATGAATCTGTTAAAGCCATTATCCCTTATTTTAAATCACTTCTGACCTCTGACCCATATGCCAGGTAATGGACATATTATGTGAAACTTTTATGAAACGATATGAAACTTTTATGAAACGATAAAGGATCCTTTTAATGGAAGATTAAAAAGTGTTACAATTGTGAGAAAGAAATTTGACTGTATATACTAAGGTAGTATGCATCAGGAAAAATTCATGGTATTCATATTCTATCTTAAGGGAAAAAAGGGTAAAATGGTTTTTTTTTTTTTTTTCTCCATAAACCTTCACACTTTGCTTGTTACAGCTCCCAGATGATGAACCCTTACATTTTCAGAACATTCTCACTGAAAAGGCAGCAGACACTCCTCGGTCTATCTTTGGTTCTTATTTTGAATGGCTTCAAGATGTAGGCTGAATGTTTTTTCTTCCATTTCATGTTTTGTCATTGTGGTATTTGCAAAAAACCAAAGTTCTTATTGAGTTTAACAGTTTCATTTAACGGCATCTTTGATTTTAAGTAGATTGTTAAGGACAAAAAATTTTTATTCATACTAAAATGATATTATTTTTTGTTGAATGGACATAAAAATGTGAAAGTAACATGGATGAAAAAAACAGTAGAACAGGTTCAACTAGTTAGCATACCACAATAAATTATGTCCAAGTAAAATTACTCAGAAGTAATTTTTCTTATCAACAAGCCATAACTATTAACTACGGTAAAGTTATCTCCAGAAATGATGTGGTAAAGGGAAAAAAGCTGACAAATTATTGAATAAGAAATGCATATGAACTCTATTCTAGAATTCTGTTATAACAATTTGGAAAGATTTTCAAAACCCATTATATATGATATATAATGAAAGCTTCTAGTTTCATTTTGAAAAGCTTCTTGTCATTTGTTTATTTCATCAAAAAAATCAGACAACCATAAGATTTTCATAATGGGTTCCTTAATTGCACTTAATATGACTGACTATACAAGGAAGACACATAGGACCCATGTATTTATATCAAAATATCATGCAAACTGTGGTGCATATTAAAAGTATGCGGGATCTACTTTTGTTTTGTTAAAGTGTAGAAAATTTGTAAATAGCAAGGGTGACCTCCAGTGTGCAATAGGTTTATGCCACTGCATTTCTCAGTAACAGAAACCGTGCGTTGGTCTACACCAGTTCTCTGAGAGTGCTAAAGATAAGGGGAAAGGGAATTTACTATGTCAAAATGAGTCTGTAAGTTCAAAGCAATTGCTTTGTTTCAGGTTGCTTGCTTGCTTTCTTTCTTTCTTTTTTTTTTTTTTTTTTGAGGCTTGTGATGTTGCTTGGAACCTGGAAACACAACAAGCATTAATCTATGGGAAAACAAGAATCCATGACTAATGAAAGTGAGATGACTGTTTCTCTTATACATGATCTAATTAGGGCTTACTCATTAAGGCTTAGATATAAGTTGAGTTTACATTTTTTGAAATAAAAATTCAAAAAGGACACCCTTTAAATGTACCACCCTGCCATGCAAATAGGCAAACCACCTGACGTAATTTCTAGACATGGATACTGACACTTACACCAAATAACAAACACCACAAAAATCAAACTTTAAAAGCTTTTCATAAAGTCTTCCAGATCAAAAGCTTTTCACCGTAGATAAAATTTCTTTTTATGAAAAGCTAATGGCTTGCCACATTGTATAATATAATTTATATTTGTCTCTAATCTCAACACAATAAAAACTATTCACATGAAAAGAAAAAGCATGATGCTTTCCTTACAGGCCAATCCAACATCACTCACTTCCACTTTTACACTGCGATAATACATATTATCCAAAACCATCAGGAGATTTTGCTTTGAAAATTTTTTATTTTCATTTCTGTACCTGATCAACAGCCTAAATTTGGGTGGGTGGGTGGGGGAAATGCGGTTTCTTTTCAAACCATTTTGCTAGTAAAACATCAAGTTCTGTCTTCGCTAAGCAGACCACACGAACATCTAATTATGTGGGTGCCCACCAGAGCTCCTGCCTGTCACAGTCAGTGTCACTCAAGCTCTGTCACTCTTTCCATTAGGCATCTCTACTTTCAAAGGTCTAGGCTATGGACATAAAAAATTTGCTCCAGGCTGACTCTTGGCATAAAAGGTAGAAGGCTGAGAATGAATTGTTTTATGAATATTCATAACAATCAGGGTGGACTTCTTGAAGTTCCTAGACAGGGAAAATATAACATAACTGCATGTAATCTGGTTTGCTGACATATTTTATAACATACATTATGTGTGCATGAAGCATGTATTACTAGTAGAATATAATTAATGAATTAAAATTCACATTGGTGATAATATGCTCTACTTTTAATAAACTATAAAATCCCCAAGTATGGTGTAATCTAAGAAATGATAATTATTCCTTTGGACTTGTTATGATCTATCATGTCAGAAGTCTGCATGCTACCTGCTAAGATTGTCTGAGTAGGCCCTGACATGATGGACCCTAATGGCTCCAAAGGAGCCATTATCATCTATTGTGTCAATATTTTGTGTGCTAAAGAGGATCCACAGAAGAGTTTTAAACCAGGCCTTTGCATATCAGACAGTAATGATGACTCAATCTATTATGTCAATAATATGGAATAAAAAAGTCATTCCCCTGAATGTACACAATTACAGTCGTAGGCGTGTTTTGTCAATGATCTGCTTAGAATATTCTTTGAGTACTCTCAGAAGACTGCATTTTAAGAATCTTGCTAGAGTAAGTTTTTTCTCTTCCTAAAAACTGGCTTTTGAATGTCATTTTACATGCATCAAGTATCACAAAAAGGCTTGGATCAAAATTAAATTCACCTGAGCAAAAAAAATCTTCACAGACTCCTTTTAAATCATTAGATTCTCCAGGCTCCCCCAAAACATTTTAGGCAACTTTGTAAATAAAGACAATGACTCCTACTTTCCTCCCATAAGGAAATGAATCAAATTATCAATGCAGCCTTCACCTCAGCCCTCACCATTACATGTAGTTTCCTCAAGGGGCTCGATGTTGAAAATATGTCAGTACTCAACACATTCTACATTTTCTAATCAAAGGAAGAAGGCCAGATATCAGAGTGTACGTCAATTTTTGAAGATATTATTATAAATGATTTTATTTTGGGAACAAGTAATTTTTAAAAATATATTAGAATAATCTACTTTACTTCTCACATTAATCTTAGAATGTTGATTATATCTTTGAAATACTAAGAATTATTAAACGATACTTAAGAACACAGAGGGTATCTGTAAAATATGTAAACAAGAAAAAGCATGAATTATGTCCCATATAACTTCTTTCAAAGCAATGTTTTAAGATGAGGGCAAAGAAGGTAACTTTCACGGCTTCATAGTAATATTATCCTAGTTATTTGTTAAAAACTCACACTGGCAAAATGCCAGCTACATTCATGCACTGAGTCGAAGATCAAAAATTTTAAAAAATATTATCAAACACCTTACATTTAAAATAGGAATTTGAATAAAATGTCTCCTTTTGTAATTTTATACAAATAGGTGAGGTATCATAAAAAGTAGACAAGGTGCTTTTTTGTGTGTATTGATTTTTAAGAAATAGTTCCTCAGATGTGTCAGACATGCCTAGATTTTTGAGTAAAAGAGTATTTTTTTTCTTTTTAATCTTGGCTCTGTTCTTTTAAAGGAATGTTTTGGCAAAGTCGGCAAGTTCCTTAAATGAAGATCTTTTTTTCCCCCTTCTGGGTATCAGGAGACCATTTTAATTCACTCACCCGCTAAATTCTCAAAGGGACTGGTGTATATGGTAACATAGGAGCCAATATCCTAGCTATCAGTTTTCATACAGCCTAGCTGGACCTTTACATTACGGCTGCCCCACATTTATTGTTCTTTCATTGCATCTGTCAGCATTTCCTGACAGCACATTATGGAGCACATGGCTACAAAGTCAGTATCAATCAGTCCACGATCATGCAGATATAAGTAGCAGACTATTGATAATGGACCTTAAATCAGATCATCATGGTTTAAGCATAAGATTCTTAAAAGGCAGCAATCTCACGGGATCTCCTACTTGCCTCCACCTGTTATAAGCCCTACAAGCCAGTCTCTACTGCCTACCACCTACGACTTCCCCAAAGGGAAAAAAAAAAACAAAAACCAAAACAGGATCCATTAAATACACATGCACCGTAACACGTTTCACCATGTAAACTGAAGCATGAAGCAAAGATGGCAATTAATACAACTTTCACTCTATCTCTCTAAAAAAAAATGTGCAGATGTATGGTATCTCCCTTCCCACTAATGAACACCCCCCACCCCCGCCAACTGAGCCCCATATACACCTCACATTGACAACAGCAGTTTTGTTGTGCTTTGGAAATGTCTTACTTCAAAAGCATTTCAACTTGATATGGCCATTTAACAAGCAAAGTGAGTGAATTCATTGAGTTTAGAGGTATGCTCCACCGAACTCAAGGCACCATGTTAAAACAAAGGCATCTAATTTTTCCCAGACATAAATAATAAAACAAAACAGGAGTTGCATGCAAATTTAGTAACATAAAATTTAAGGTGATAAACAGAATGGAGGCTGGCTTCTTGTTTAGTATTCCTTAGTTATCACCATAATTGCTGCATGTCTGTCATCACTAGCAAAAGAAAAAAGTGTCTTTCTCAGCTGCTCCCCTACTTGTTTTGTTCGCTGTATTCTTGTAAAGTGGGAGAAAATAAGTGTCATTTAATGAATAGTGCTATTCTTTGTCTGACAGCTTCATATCTGTTAGGTGTAGGAGGCCTAGTACTTTCTTTTTCTGATAATGTTTTTGACAGTGTGCTAAATTCCTCCCCCAAAAGGCCGGCGTGTATATTCTGCTAAAAGGGGCTTCATCTATCCTGAATGGGTGCCCTCTTTTAACCCCCTTCAGCTTCTGTTCTTACATTAATTGAGCTGATCAGATTGAGCATATGAATTTGTCTTTGATGTATTCGTATGTTTAGTTGACGTTGCTCTCTCTCTCATTGGCAGCGGACAGAGCTCTCAGACAAATAGGACTGTTGCCATGGTAACAGGCAATAGCTAGGGATCTCTTGAAAAATATTTTTATTTCAAAATTCAAACTGGAAAATTCTCACTGGATATGGTTCTCAGTTCTAAACGTGTCATATCTAATGATGAATGCAATTAGGAATCCCACCAGTGTTTTAAATAATAAATTAGCCTAATTTTCTAGGCCTGGCATGATGACATACAAATACTAAAAAGGCGTCTTCTTTTTTAAAATCCATGACAAAGGACTTATTAATGACTTTTGTTCTTAGGATTTCAAATTAAAACGGATGGTAGGCTAATGATAGCGCTTTCTATCTGCTGAAAACCAGAGGCCTAGAGGTAAACTTATTTATTATTATTATTTTTAAAGAAAACACTTAAGGCTTCTCTGATATTTGGTTATTTCATTAAAAAAAAAAGCAGGTATAGAAATCTTTCTATAAATGTTGAAAGCTATAGCAGTTGGTAAATCTCAGTGGATAAAAAATGCCCATGGCCATTTTTAATTACTGAGCACGAAAAAAAGGAATGGATGGTAAACATAAGTTTTATAGATCACTATCATCTTACAATGGTGGAATTTTCAAATTCCACTCTTTTATTTGAAATAAGAAGAAAAAACAGCAACAAATACTTTGATACATGATATAAATTCTAGTTATTTTAAAAACAATTTATTCGTGATCAGACAATTCCAGTTATATTAACTATTATCCTCCCCCATAAGCAGGGGCCTTGGATAACAATGAAAACCACTCTAAGTTGGACAGTTTCAAGAATCTGACATTATATGGAACCACATTATTGTTATTAAAAACAAGCCAAATTTTTCTATTCCTTAAACTCTACAATTTAACACTGTTCAGTTCTTTGTTATCTGTTTTTCAAAACTGTGTTATATGTCAAACTATGGAACTCAGCTTTTTGACTTAACTAATTGGCAATGGTACTTTCTTTAATTTTGAATTATCATAGTCCACACATTAAAAGGAAAGCAAATATTACATATATTTTGGATTTGCCTGAAGCAAATAGATCTTCCTCAAACTTTAGAACATCAGCGCAGAAAGTAAGCAACAATAAGGTTAAATTAAATCCAAAAGGTAGTGAGTGTCTATAATACTTGAGTGTTCCCCTGTTAAATACGGCTTTACATCTGTACATATAGTTTGTGCTTAAAGCAAAAGATAGAAAAAAGCTAAACCTAAGATGTCAGCAGTTACTAATTTCTATTCTTTCACTATCACCTTTTATATAATAATCTTGTTATTATGGTCAAAACAGAAGGACTATTTTAAGTTTTTTTCTAGGTTATTCCACTAAATCACTTGAACTATTACTTTTTCATCAAAAATTGAAGTGTAGTGTTTCCCAAATCACCTCCCCCCACACCCGCCCAAACACCCTGTTATATGAAAAAGCGCAGAAGACTAGCAAAGAACATCTCAACTTCATTGATAAGTGAACGCTTCTCCCCTTGACTGTATTCTGGTCTATTTCATTGAAAAACCCGCAGTGACGTCAGCTCATCCAAACTGACTTTAGAGTTCACATGGATAGCTGTGGCCTCCTGAAGCTCTCCTGGAGCGTGGGCACATACTGGGAAGACCCAGGCATGCACCCCACCCCACCTGGCCGTCCCGAAGGTCAAACCGAAATAGTTCACTCTGAAGAGGATATACCATTTCTTCGTCAATAACGCTTTTGTTATTTTTCTGAGTTGGGGAAGTATGTCTTCTTTGCACTATCTCGGAGCAATTAAAAACCATTTTAAAGGGTATCTTTTCTTGGCTTGGGAACACAGTGGCTCATTGACGTTGGTGCTCAAGGCTTAAATCCGCTCCCTAGTCATCCAGCAAGCCAAAATAAAAGCTAAATACGTTGTTACTGAAACCTCTGCTGTATTCCACAACCCTCAGAAAATACAAGGCAGCACCACGCAGTGGAAAGAGACCTAGATTTGGAATCAGAATGACAGGGTCAGACATTTCTCACTAGCACTCAGACCTTTATCGACCTTCCTGAGTTATAACATCTTCATCTATAACATAGGGACCATGGTATCAGCCTCCTCCAACAGTTAGTGTGCAGGGAAAATGAGGTCATAAATACGAATGTTTTAAAATGTGCTTTTTGGGACACCTGGGTGGCTCAGTTGGTTAAACAGCTGCCTTCGGCTCAGGTCATGATCCCAGCGTCCTGGGATCGAGTCCCATATCGGGCTCCTTGTTCGGCAGGGTGCCTGCTTCTTCCTCTGCCTCTGCCTGCCATTCTGTCTGCCTGTGCTTGCTCTCTCCCCCCATCTCTCTCTCTGATAAATAAATGGAATCTTTAAAAAAAAAAAAAAAGTGCTTTAAATATACATAACTTGCACTTGAACCCGAAGTTCTCTATATCTTAAAAACTTAAAACCAAGCATATTGGTTTTGCTATGTAAGCTACATTTCTCCATAAAATCTTCGAATTTATACTTAACAATCATGGATAACTAATGTAATTTTGTAATGTATCACCTTACAATATAAAATACCTTCAACTTTAAAACCTATTACTTATTATGAAAAGTAGTTTTCTTCTATACCACGATTAACTTAAAAATGTCTAATTCCTATGTACCATTTGTTTTCTACAGTGGACTATGCTTTTGAATTCATTATTTTAGAAAGTAAGAGAAATTACTCAAAGGCAAAAAATTAAATGTTCTGGAACGCCTGGGTGGCTCAGTCGGTTAGGCCACTGCCTTCGGCTCAGGCCATGGTCCCAGGGTCCTGGGATTGAGTCCCGCATCGGCTCCTTGCTCCGCAGGGAGCCTGCTTCTCTCTCAGCCTCTGCATGCCACTGTGCCTGCTTGTGTGTGCGCTCGCGTGTGCGCGCTCTCTCCCTCTCTCTGACAAATAAATAAATAAAATCTTAAAAAAAAATTAAATGTTCTGACTCAGTAAATTATAATTACAAAAATTGCTTAAGAGTAATACATAAGAATTTATTTTGATATAAAATTTCTACCTTGCCTATTTCAGAAAATTTAATTAAGCTCCATCATTAATTATATCTCTTATAGAGGATAGGTAAACATATATACTCTATCTATGTATATATAGGAGATACAAAATTAGGCAAGATGGCTTTAAATACACAAAGCAGCCCCTCAATTATAAGTGGATTATATCTGAACATTTATTATAAATTGCCTATTAACAACTTGGGAATTATCTTCTCACAGAAACGACATTAATATGATGGTGGGCCCAGTCTACCCTGTAAAAAAAATCCAGCTGACCATAATTTACCCCAGAGATTAATAACCTTACAGGAATAAGAATTTCTTATAGATAAGACACATCTTCCCTTGCTGGCAACACCAGGTTCTTTCACTGATTATTGGAGAGCTGGAAAGTCTGAGTGGCAGAACAGGCTGAGCTCAGAGTACGGAGAGCAGATGCCAACTTACTTACTTTTGGGGGAAAACACCAAACTCAAAAGATCAGGAACAGGAATAAAGAATGGTGGCAGAAATAGCCTTCTATCTGCTGATATGTAATAAAAGGCTAATAATTAAAGCTAAAAGAACACGCAGTAGCAGAACTAAGCAGGCTGGGATTTGTGGGCTGAAAAGAGGTAAAGGAATTAGGGCAGGACGAGGAGCACTAGCACTACAGGAGCAGCAGTAGGAGGAAAAAGAGGGACTGGCTTAGGAAGGATGTTTTCCTCCTCATACCACCACAATTCTGGTCCCCCTGGAGGTTGTCCTGGGTCAGGCATCCATCAACCCAAGAGCAAAGTAAGAAGTACCAGGAGAAGCCTGTGAGTGAGGGAGGTCCATCTGTATAGATGGTAGAGCTGGAGCCCATCCTGCAGGAGAGCCCATCCTTCAGGAGACGGGGAGAGCATCAAAGTTCATGTGCTATGATTGGAAAGCAGAGGGGTACACAAAGCTACAGTGTGTCTAGGAATTTGTGATCTCAATGACAAAAGCAAGAAGGACCCAAGAATGGACAGGGCATTTAATCTCTCCCTCCCTCCAAGCCAAGCTAGTGTGTTGGGATGCCACATTCTCCTAGCTCTCTTCCTACTCCCCTGTCTTCTCTCAGTGACCCAACAGCATCGTCCTCCTCGCAAGATCACATCCCAGTGCCCGGGGCCTCAGGCCTCATTCAGAATGTCCCTCATAGGCTCCATCACAACTTATAAATATCCTCTGAACTACCGTCACTGCCACAATAATTCCGCTCCCGGTCATTGCTTTAACTTCCATGTAACCACATCCATCTCTTACTCTATCTTCCTAGAGGTCTTAAATGCATCGCCAACACAGAATGTACTGAAAAGAATTTTTTTTTTTAAAGATTTTATTTATTTATTTATTTGACAGAGAGATCACAAGTAGTCAGAGAGGCAGGCAGAGAGAGGGGGAAGCAGGCTCACTGCTGAGCAGAGAGCCCGATGTGGGGCTTGATCCCAGGACCCTGAGATCAAGACCTGAGCTGAAGGCAGAGACCCAACCACTGAGCCACCCAGGCACCCCCGAAAAGAATTCTTGATTTCTCCCCCAAATTCCATCCTCCCTAGGTTTCCTCATCTCACTAAATCACACCCTCATTCTCATAGTGGTTCATGACAACAGCCTGGGAGATATCCTTGATTTGTTCCTCTCAAACTTCACATTCAATCCATCAGCAATCCTCCAAGTTCTAGTTTTCACGTGGTTTGACTCCATATCATCAAAATGGCTGCCAGAGTCCAATCACTTCTCAACAGCGCCATGAAACTAATTTCACCTGGGACTGTGGTCCCTGCATTCTACTTTTTCTCTTCTACTCTTTCACCCTTATGGTCTGCTTTCATAGCAATCAGAACAATGCTTTGAAGGTATAAGAGTTCACTCTCTTCAAGCTCAATACCCTCGTAAGACTTGTTATTACATAAGATCAAAGCTTTCCTATGTGATTTGACCTCTGGTCGCTCTTTGCCTCCTCTACTTCTTCCCCTCTCATTTAGCTCTAGTCACAATGGTCTTCTTGCTCGTCCTGGACCATGTGGAGCTTGTTTCTTTCTCTGAGCAGAATGGCAAATGCGCTATTCTCTCTGCCTGATGTGCTCTTCCCCAGACATTTTCATAGATTAGTCCCTTGGGTTGTACAAACAACATTCTCCCACAAATGCTCTCCCCTGGTTATCTTACCTGTTCACCATACTCTTATGTGGTTTATTTTACATAGTTGTTTTCTGACCTGACAGTATGTTCATATTTATTTACTAATCAGTTTTTTATTTACTCTATCACTAGAAAGTAAACTTTATGAAGGTAAAGATTTTGTCCAAATTCCTCTCTATTGCCCACCCCCTCCAGGTAGAATCATCCTGACCTAGTAGGAACTCAGTCTACGTATGTTAACTGCTCATTTTCACATTGCAAATCAATTGCTTTACAATGGAAAAATACATTACTCATATTGACACATAAAAATCTTGTTTTGCAAAAGGAAAATACTATGTTACATGTGTTACATGGCCTCTAATCCACCTTTCAGGATATTTGCATGATTATTTTTCTTATAGTGATCTTTAAAACCAGTTAGATCTTTCAAAATCAATTAAAACCTTTAAACAAAAGTACTTTCTTCAATTACATGGTAGGAGAGGGGAAAAATGAAAAGGCTGACAAATTCTTTACTCTTATGCTTTTAAAATGTGTTCTGAAATTTAGGCAGTAATTACGTAACTCTTCCTACCGAGACTTTGTTAAAAAATTTACTATTTGACAGTCTATGTCACAGTTTTTCACACTGTATCTCGAGTTATGAATGGAACTATAAATGGCCTACTACTATAATCTGGAGTAGAAATTCCAAGGATAAAGAGTTTATTTATATTAATGGGTTAGATATCGTCAAGTCATTCACTACCTAGAAGCACCTTAAATAAATGCTAAAGCGCTTCGAGAGTTATAAAACTGAAAGCTACATTTCACTTTTTATACCATGTACGCAAAGTTAGCAGCATGAATATTACTAAGAAAAACCCTGATATATATAGTGCTTACTTTGTACATGTACTATTTTAAATAGTTTATTTGATGAATTCACTTAATCCTTGTAACCACCTTAAAAAGTAGCTCCATTTTACAGATGAAAACACTGAGGCATCGAAAGGCTGGCTGCCTAAGGTCACACAGCAAGAAGGTGATAGAGGTGAGACTGAACCACCAAAGCTATTTGGATCCAAAGTATGTCAATTTAAATACCAAAGAGTCACACCATGTGCACTTTGCTCCACGATTTCTGCCCACGAAGTGTAATTTAGTTAGCAAACAAAAGCCAGAAGTTCGTATGTGTAAGAGATTATCACTAATAGGTATTTGTTCCTAAGAGTATACTTTGAAGCTGCTTTATATACTAAGCACCCTCTGCTCTGAAATGGCTGTTTACAGTGAACAATTTAACCCACTACCCATCTTCTAGTAGTCTTTAATTCTTTAAAGGTCCATTTGTTAAAATAATGTTTAATAGAAAAAAGTTTTTTGTTTTTTTTTAAGATTTTATTCATTCACTTGACAGAGAGAGATCACAAGTAGGCAGAGAGGCAGGTAGAGAGAGATGAAGGGAAGCAGGCTCCCCGCCAAGCAGAAAGCCCAATGCGGGGCTCGATCCCAGGACCCTGGGATCATGACCTGAGCCAAAGGCAGAGGCTTTAACCCACAGAGCCACCCAGGCACCCAAGAAAAAACTTCTAATTAGCAAATTTAAAACTGTAAAATTCCCAGAAAAACAAGACTTCATCATAAATTAAGTTACAAATGACTGTAATTTATAAAATTTCACAATTAACTTGATTTCTTATTCTGAATTCCAAACAAACTATGGGCATCTTATCAACACAGAAATATTATTTTAAATGGGATTTTATTTAATTCGTATAGGTCAAACCCCACAAAAATTTCAAAAGCCATGCTAATGATGAATCTTGCTTTTAGGATGTTAGAGACTGGAATTTTTGTTGATTTTTTTTTCTTCTGATTTCTAGCAATTTTAAGATCATTCTCTTTAGGGAAGAGGAACCACAAAGATTAAAAACATATTCAAGGTTTTAAAAGTCTTTTCAAAACAGAGCAATACATAGATAGTGAGCCACAAGAGGCAAAGAGTTCCTGGTCATTTATTTACCTTTTACTATCTTAAATTTCTTTGTCATTAACATAGCTTCTTTTTAGGGAGATAACTAAACAGACCCCAAAATAATAGTTTGCAATAATTTAAGGCACGCCCAAACTACCAGAAATGAATAAAGTTTACCCATCTATGAAACTAACTGCCAAAGAAAGCCATCATCTTTTAAATATATGTATAAGCTAATATTTTAAAAAATCACTAGAAACTTCCTATATGTTAGATTGTCCAATACTCTGCATTCTACAGGCATGCTTTGTGCTCCAGCTGTAGCAGTAAAATTACTGAAACTGTAATTCTCTTAATATTTAAATAATATATTAAAATTTAATTTTCAGCACCTGGAAGAATCTGTTTTTGTGCCAGCAAATGAGGTAGCTGGGCCTGGAGCTCCTATACATATGGGACTCAAAAACAACCTATCACAAATAATTACTAAGCTAGAGCAGCTGTAGTCACCACAGTAGTCATTTAAAAATCAGGTCAAAGTTGCTTGAAATTCTTTTCCATTTTCAAGATACCGAGTGCATAAATTCAGTGGTGTTTATCTTTTCCTATTTCCTGCATTTTGTAAATTATTTATTTTTACTGATAATTGTAGATTGGGGTGGAAAGGGTAGCAAGGACATCTTGTGAGCATTTTTTTTTTTTTTAAGTTGGGCATGTTAAAAGAAATTATGCTGATTTCTCCGCTTCTTTAAATGGCTTACGTGAGTGTCTGATCCAAAACCATAGGCATTTGTTAAATCTGCTTACAAGAAAGATTAGACTATATTCTGGGAATCAACAACAACAAAGACATATTAAGACATATTAACTGTTGTATATATGCAGCTTTCCATACACATGTGTATAAAGGGAGTCTAAATATAGACACACACGTCACTAATGAGATAGTCTTCTAAGTATTCTCTATAACTTTTCAGATCATGATGCCACCTGGTCCATGTGTTAAAGAGAAAAAAATTCAAGTTTTTCATTTATTAAATTTGGACAAATTACTGGGTGAGGGGAATAGTGAACTGAAGATTCAAAAACATTTTCTATTTTATACACTTTCATTCACACCTAGGAAAATAAAACTGTTTTAAAGAATGTCTTACATTGACACAAAATTCCCATGTTCACAACCCTTTCTAGAGTTGGGTAGGTAGCCTATCTCTCCTCTTCCAGGCTTCAGCATTCCCAATATACTTAACTGAAACAAAAACTCAGGAGAGCATGGGACATGTTAGGATTTTTTTCTACCACTTCAGTGAAATGCACATTGCTTTACCCAAAAGCACTAGTAAGAAGAAAATTAATTTAGTATAAGGATGGCAATGGCAATAAACTCCTTTGAAAGAAAAATTTTAATTGCTTCCAGTTATTTTTAGATTTCCAATCAGATTCTTGGATATGAAAAAAGGTCTAAATGTCTGCTTTCTTTTGAAAGCATCAAAAGACATGCTACACCTGATATTTAGAAAAAAATAAATTAAGATTTTTATTGATGGAGGAAAGATGGGAATTAGGGGATAGGGAAAAAATGTACCAAGAATTTATACACTATTACCTTCAATCATTTTGATGCAAGTCATTCATACCACCACCATGCTAACAAGACATCCAATTTACTAAACAATGAATACTGAAAATACATTTAAAAGGTACAAATGACTGTCCAAAGAATGACACTGAAAAATATTAAGTAACAGCTCTACCTCAAGATAAGCCTCACCATTAAAGAGTTTTAATGAAGAGAGCCTTCAAAGGCTAAATCAGGAGGCATTGATTAGATTGCCTCTAACTTTGTGTTTTGACACCTTCGTCTTTCGTGGCATTATATTGTCTCTGTGCATCTTACAAAGGAAGCATTTTACTAGGCCCACACAAGAACAGGAGACAGCAATGCTTATAAAAGAGACTGTCAAGGGTGTGAGCCAAAATGGGTCTCATTTGGATTTCAAGTGAAGAAAACTCCTAATGCATTTCATTACAATGTATGCGAACCTCTGAAAAGAAGGATGGATTGGGATTCTCATCCCTATTAATTTATTGAAATGGATTCAGTTTTTTCTTGTATATCAAGAGAGACCATGTGTTTCAAGCAAGGTAACAATATTATAGTCCCAATAACCAAATATGCTATGATTCAGTATGCCCTTCTGTGAGATAAAGAGGATGCAATTTTCTTGATAATTGGGATTGGAGTTTAAAAATAAATCCTACAATAGCATGGCAACAAATAAATATTCTTTGTTACTATCAGTTTTAAAGATATGATCAAGCTGCTATACAACACAGGGATTGATTCAGCCTTTGTTACCAGAGCAGGCTTTTTGCCATTTGAAATCCTATTTTTTTCCCCTTACTACTGTCATTCACATATTGACTTTTTATTTCATTGAGGAATTACATGCATGATGTAATTAGGATAACACCAATGAAAGTCATATTGTATTAAAAGATAGTGAAAAGAGAATGAGACAAAGTCACAGCATTTTAAGCACTGTACTGTAGACCATATATGTGTGTGTGTACAGTGTATATACACTGTACATATATATACACGTATATGTATATATACACACTGTACACACACACACCCCTTCATAAGAATACTCTAGTCATAAAGGCACCTACTAAGTAATTCATGGTTTAAAAAAAGTTCTTATATTTGGCTGATTCTCCAACTTCAGTAGAATGATACCCACCATTCAAAAAATTCAAACTCTAACCACAGAGAAATGCCACATGATCTAATGCTCTTAGACATTCTAAATGATTTCATAAATTCACAGGATTACAAATATAAGACATATGCTCTCATTGCTCTTTAACACCATTAACATTTAGAGATGATTGATTATGTTATACCAATAACATTCAGTGAATTCAAAGCTGATCTATTTTTTATGTAAATCATACAACCTGCTAGTCAAATTAAAGGTTAAATATACATAAAGTCTTAGAATAAAATACAGATAATCTTTCACATAGAACATGGACACATGATATACCTACTCCAACATAATAGGAACCATGGATTCTCAGGTTGCTTACTAATTAAATCCAGAAAAACAGCATGAGCATGTCCTCCTTATGTTATTATAGTTTTCTTCCAAATGGGATTAATATGTCCATAGCTAAGTAGAGTTACAAATTATAGCTAGAAAACACAATTGGAAATAAATGTACATTTACAAACTTGGAAAGAACCCTCTATAAACAAATTCATATTCATCATTTAAATTTTCCCATAGATATAACTATAAAATAGGTGTACCGAGAGCACATGTAAACCAAAAACTCAGCATATGTACATACATGTTTGATGTATGTGTGGATGCATAAATTCCTTAGGCAAGAGAAAACTATATACAAAAACAGCAAATCTCAACATTAGTATGTGATTATTTTTATAAGAAAGTATACATCTCCCTGTAATACATACAATAGAGGAATTTTTTGATGAATTGTAATTAAATTAGAATGATGCATGTTTCTTATTTTTATCTTGACAGTTCTTGTATTCTCAAGCAGAGCCCATTACACACAAATATACAGCAGGTTACTTGCTGAATAATGTATTTCAAGTACTTAAAATTACTGGGGTGTTGCCTAAGATCTACATGTGAATACATATTTTGGCCTTAATTTTCATCACCGCATTTCTACAACTGAATATATTTTACATCCTACTTACAAAGCAGTTAATATCAGATTTTTTTTCAGGACATAACAAAGTAATAATACCATCTTTATGATATAAACTTTATGACATTCTGAATAAAACTGACAAGTATAAAATTTGATCCATAAAATAAGTGATATACTTATGTTAATTCACCTTTTTAAAGATATTATGTGTTGCTCCGTTTTTTTGACAAGGCTTCCATTCATACTAGAGACATGTTGAAAAACACTATATTTTCTCTCAATAAGGAAAATCACTTTACCCACTATCATGCTTGTTCTGTCTCAATAAAAAATCAATCATCAAATGCTTGCTTCCAAGTTTTACTTGTTAAACTGCCAATTTATGCATACAGTTTGGCTCAGCAGAATTTCACTCAGCACCATTTCTTTCATTATTATAATTTTGCACATCTCATAAAATGTCTTAAACTTAGGGGTTAATAATGGAAGTTATGGAAGTTTCTATGTGCTTCTACGTAGCATTTGAGGTTTATAGTGAAAATAGAGTGGTGGGATATCGTTTCAAACCATCATTTTTAAATAAAAAGAAAAACTATATCTTTCTGGGGTTTTTCAAAGTAATAAAGGCTTGATTGATCCCACTGACTAAGGCAATTGAATCGGTTGTCTAAATGGTAGTAACGTCAATGTCAGATATGTGGTTATCTTTTCATCTGGGCCCATTCTTGAATGTAAAAATCAGATGTTTGAAGGACATTTCACTGACCTGTTATGGCCTCTACGACTCTCAAACACAATACTAGTATTCCTTATATAAGTGCCACATTTTGGATAAAAACCGTTTCATCAATGATGCCTTTGCGACATCTGGCGGTCCTTGGGATATATAAAAATTACTTTTTGTTTTTCCAAATCTATCGGTACTTGAAATTCCAGTCCAAAAGCCTTTGATACCCCCTAGCGGGGGCACAAAAGCACTCTGGCCTGTAAGCTAGGACGTGGACTACCATGAATCCATATGGTGCAAAAGGTCACAAATCTTGAGATGTGGTGACATCATGACAATAAGACACTTTCTAGACAGAAGCTGACCCATTTTGAATATAAAAAGGACCCTGATCACATGTTCCCACACATTTAAAACCATAGAGAAAAAAGAAATATGCTAAGTGCTCTACGCCGAAGCTGAACACTGGTGTTTGAGGGTACCTATAGTTCTCACACTCAAGGAATACTACCAGACATTTCTAGCAAGATTGCTTTAAAGGATCTAAGAGTCCTGGTTTTTTATAAGTTGCTGCTCAGTAAGTGTTAATAAGCAAGGGAGAAGTGGCTGAATCACAGGATGCATGTTTCCAGGCAATCTTCGGTTCCTTTTTAAATTATTAATCCAGCCATACTGAAGCTTGTTTTAGATGGTTCTGCCTTTATTTATATTTTCAGCAAAGCACAGACCTTAAATACTATTTGATACAGAAGAAAAAACTGTCCTTTGGATTTTTATTCTTGTTCTATAGGCAATTCAGCATAAGGAAGGAGGAATAAAATCTCACTTCCATCTCTTCATCGTACTTTCTACAGGTGTATTTGTTGTCCACATTGAGAAATCAAGACTTTGTTAATTCCTTGCTCAGCAGGATAAAACTGCGGATGCTATAGGGTTGATTTGTTTCTTTATTCTGAATCTTGGTCAAGTAGCACATATGACAGCAGTGAGACCAAGTTCAAGTGTACTATATTGATTCTACATTTTCAACTTCCTTTCCAGATATTTGTTTGAAAAAAATCTGTATTACTTTGGCTATAAATTAATACTTTCAAGTGGTTTTCCAGAGAGGAAAAATTCTCATGTTTTCCAGCTTTTGTTTTACAACAAGTTTAATATTTAATATGGAATATTCAATTATGTAATATTTAATATGTAGTATGTTTATTATGTAACTCATTTTTAAATATGTAACTCATTTTTTATTTTTTCAAATATTTATAGTCATTATAAAAGATACCAGATTCATTTCTCCTGACATGGTACCAACACTTATCTTATTTATGTATGCATCAGGGAGTTGTATCCAAATATATCCTTATTTCATAATTTTCATTCATAAAGAATATATAAAAACTTTTTCCTGTAGAAATTACATAGAATTTACATGTAATTATAAGAAGTTTCATGTATATTAAAAAGTTCTCAGGTGTGTGTCTTCCATTAGTTATATACTACTGTTCTGGTGGCAATAAGTTCCCTTGATTTTATTTGTAGATCAAAATTTGAAATGGATATAGATATTTATCTGCTAAACTTATTCCACATTCCCCATTTTAACAATGTAGAATTATACAGAATAATAAAGTAAACAGATTGATATTGTATTGTCTTATCATTGTTTAAAAGGATCTTTTCTGAGAAAGTTATGGGATATCAAAAATGCCAGTGTGTATTATTATTAAAAATAAATAAAAGGAAAAAAGGAAAATGATCTATTATCACTATATTTTTGCTAGTACTGTAGACTACAACAGATGGCTTGATAAATAACACAAACTATAATGAGATGTACTAAGCAAAATAATCATTTACCTTTCTTTGCCCCAATGCATTTTAGTAAAGTAAACAGTACAATGGAAGCTAGAAAAAAGTGACCACAGACATATCTTTACAGTAATGACAAATATTTTCAAATGTTAAGCAATAATTTTGATCAAGGATAATACCAAATATGCAAGCCTTCTATCCATACTTTGATACAAATCTAGCAAAATGTGTTTCAAATATGATGGCACATACAAAGAATTAAAGTCATAATCCTAAAATATATTTCATTGTTTTGTAGAGTCTACATTTTAGAAATAGATTTATAGAATGTTATGGCGAAATTTTACCATGTAACTTCCAAGAGACACAACAAGAATTATCAAAATAAATCCTGTCCTCAACTGTCAATACAAAGAAATGGGAATTTTGCCACATTATCTATATATTCATTAAAGTTATGTTGTTTTGTGAGGGCCATTGTGGAAGCAGCAAAGAGGAGAATAGACACACAAGAATTAGGAAAAGAGAAAATAAAATGGAAATAAGCAAACAACTAAAGATAGAAGATGTTAGATGTGGAAGGCATTGAGGGAGGTCCAACATAAGCATAATTGGTATCCCTAAAGAAAAGAATCAAACACAGGAATTGGGGAAAATATCTAAAGATATAATTTATGAAAACTTACTAGAAATAAAGACTTGCACATACAGACTGAAAGAACACATTGCCTTGGGAAAAATGACACAGAATGATTAATACCAAGACATATGCTGGTGAGAGAACACAGCTTCAAAGGTGAATAAAACAATTATTTCACCGTTCAGGTAAAAATATCAAGTTACTAAGGGCAAAAAAGATGGGCTCGCAGAAACAGCAGGACTATGGCTATCAAGGTTTTTGAGAAACAAAGCAACAGTAAGTACACAGTCAGTCAAATTGTCCTTTAGGAATAAAGACAACACTTACCATAATGAGTACAGGGTGATGTATGGAAGAATGTAATTACTATATTGTATAACTGAAACTAATATTACACTATATGCCAACTAAGCAGAATTAAAATAAAAACTTTTAAAAAACAGGGAAGAAGAACAAATGCAACAAACACAAAATATTTAAAAATGCAATATTTAAGAAGGACAACTGGTATGATCCCATTTGAATAAACTACTAAAGACTGAACTTAGGCTGAGAAGTAAATGGAGAAACCATGGCAAAAGGATAATAATGAGAACTGAATCCATTTAAATATACAAGTAAGTTTAAAATAACTATGAGAATTATAATTATGAAACAGAATGTAAATGCTAAAACCAACACAATTTAAGAATAATACAAGCAAAAGTTTCTCAAGAAGAACTTAGCAAAAAGGTTGAACTTATGGTGGGTACTTTAATTTTCTTATCTTCTGTGTGGAAGCGCAAAAGGTATTCTTTAATTAATTACCAGCATACTTAGAGTTATGACTGTAAATAATAAAAGAATCAAGACAATATTTTCAATTAAAATAAGGTGGTGAAGAATGGGGGAGGTTAAAAAGGAAAAGAAGGAGGCAATTGAAGATACTAATTTTACCATTAAGGATTGTGGGGAGTCAATAAATTTCTTAGGTAAAACCAAAGAAATATGATTAAGTATATTAAGCAAAATTATAGATATAAAGGGTAGCCATTAGAAGAATTAATATCAGAAAACAACCACTTGCTGAGGAAGTGGAGTGCCTGGAGAACATGGAAGGGGAGATTTACCTTTCGTTGTTCATCTATCTATGACTTTTGATTTTTACACTACATCAATGGTTTTGCTTACTCAAGTTAAGTACTTTTTGAAGGTTCGAGGTATCCCACATAGCTTCAATATGATTCTTAATTTAAAAAAAAAGGCAAACCTTGTCATATTGATCCCTCCACCCACGCTTACCCACTAAAGCATTCTTCATTTAAGTCTCCAAAACCTTAAAGCACTTCATAACCTATGCTGGTTTCTCTCTATGACCTCATGGAGGACTGCTCTCCACCATGCCTTCTTTATTACTTCCCCTCTGGGCCCTTCACAATTCCTTGAAATTCCACCTATGCTTCTTCTTGCCACCAACTCATACCTGTGCTACGCAGACAGTCCAGTGAGCCCCAGATTACATTTTAGTGTGGGTAACTAGGGTACCTTGAAGAGTTAGTTAACCAAGAGTAAATTAATGTTTCCCATAAGAAGTGATACCATAGCTGAGACCCTGAGAATAAATGGAAGTTGAAGGAGTCCGTGAAAGCTCACGTAGAGTAGGAGGTCACCAAACAAAAGGTATTATAAAGGGAAAAGCCTGTCAGTAAGAGATGTTGAGAAATTGACTGAAACATGATTGAATCAAATTCGGTAAAATTCTAAGGGGATAATGCACTTCAGTGGAGTTTCATTCTGGTAATACAATAATGACTTTGAATAGGATTCTAAATAATGATTTTCTACACTATGAATCACATAACAAAATATAGTAAGTTTTGTTATTTATCTAAGGCCTTGAACAGTTTCTGATATACATTAGGCATACAAAAAATAGTTGGTGAATTAATGAATCTGAATAGCATGAAGAAATAGTCACATTGTGATCATATTTTTTCAAAACTTAGAGTTAACCAAGTGAAGCACAGTCATTATTACCTTAATATTAGCAACCAACAGATTGCTTTGTTGGCAGTGTCCACATTATTTTAAAACCTAATATATTTTAAAATGTAGAGTTCTGGGTCGGGGAAAATGTGGTCTAAATTTGTTGTAGCTGACCTCTCACACTGATACAACTAAGGACATAGACAAAACAAGGAACAAACACAACATTACTCAACAACTATGAAAAGCGAACACTAGCATGAAGTTTAGGGAGTAAAGTTTAAACTTGAAGAAAGACCAATATGTTGGCAGTAAATTTTTTAGGTTCTTTTCCCTTTCTTTTTCACTCCAAAGGAGGCTGAATCAAGGACATTGTGAAGAAGACATAATAAGCAAAAACTCATACATGCCCAATCTTCTGGCCAGAAGAGGAGAGAAAAAAATTCCCTATGAGCCGGGGAGCCTGGGTGGCTCAGTGGGTTAAATTCCCTATGAGCCTGGTAGTTGAATATATTCTGGTTTTTTTTTTTCTTTTTTTCTCTTCTGGTCCGTTCCACAGCCAGCTTCGCCTTCCATATACATTGTCATGGTAACAGCAGCAGGAGCACCTAAGACAGGGAGAAAACTGTCTTCTAGATAAAGGAATCAGGGGAAGAGATGCCTATTGTGCAAGAGTGTTGGTTGCATTTCTACATTCTCCTTTCTTCCTTGCCATTTCACCCTAAGGGCAGTACCAGGAATAGAGAGCTGTGTTACAATGAGAGAGGCTTAAACTCTGAGAGAACCTAACTCTTCTGGCCAAAGGACCAGGAAAAGAGGGCCCCTGGAAGCCGGGAATTATGGGTGGGGGATGGTGGAATCTTGAGAGAAAAGGGCATGTATTGGGGATTCCTAATTCTGTATATAAATCAATAGAAGTCTCAGGCTCACTCACAAAGTATGCATGTGCATAACATATGCAAAGAACCACAGCAAAGGCTTCAGGATCTGAGCTATACAATATCAACACTACCCAAGTAGAAGACTGATGCCTGAATGGCTCATATGAGGGGCAGAACCAGAAAACTGAACTGACACTGCAAATATCACCCAGAGAAAGTGAAACAAAACTTATGGTCTGATCCTAACTGGATTAATTGCTTGCTGGAAAACAAAAAACAAAGCAAATTGACAACCTCCAGAGTATTATAACAGGACCCAGAGCCTCACCACAATACTAATGTCTAGGATACAACATAAAATTATTCAACATAACAAAAAAATCTGACCAACTCACAACAACAAAAAAAGATAATCAACAATGCCAAACCTTAAATGACCAAAATGTGAGAATTATCAGACTTTAAAAGCAGCTATTAAAACAATGCTTAATGAAGTATGAATACTCTTAAAACAAGTGGAAAAATTGAAATTCCCAGCAAAGAAATACATTATTTGAAATAAAAATTTTAAGGAATGGCTCAACAGAAGAATACATATGACAGAAGGAAGAGTGAACTTGAAGGTAGCTGTGTTAAGCTCAATAATGGTCTCCTGATGCCCACAGCCTACTCCCTGAAACTATGATTGTTACCTTGTATGGCAAAAGAGGGTGCAGGTAAGAGTGAAGCAGTACTTTTGGATGAGAGGATAATCATGGATTATCTGGGTAGGCCTGATGTAATCCCAGAGGTCCTCATAAGGAGGATGCAGGAGATGAAAGAGAATGCAATGTGATAAAGAAGCAGGGATTGTAGTGATGCAATCTGAAGATGAAGAAAGCAAGAGGGACAGTAAAGAACGATTAAAAGGGCCAGTTCACCAAGAAGAAACAATAATTCTAAAGGTGAATGGTTCTAACAACTGAGTTCTAAGATACTTGAAATGAATCTGGTAAAACCGAAAGGAAAAAGATAGAAGAGATAGATAGGAAATAAGCAAAAATATAGAAGACTGGAAAAATCTGAACATGACCTGACTCACATTTATAGAACAGCGCACCCAACAATTGCCGAACACATACTTTTTTTCTAATGTACATGAAACATTCATTAAGTCACCATATTTTAGGCCATAAAACAAAATTTAAGATATTTAAAGGAATCAAAATATAAAAAAATGTTTTCTGACCAAATAATTAAGTGTTTTCTGACCAAACAATTAAATTAATTAAACAATTAATGTAGATATCAGTATTGGAAGGATATCTGGAAACTCTCCAAACATTCAAAAATTTAAAACACAAATAACCAATGGTTTAAAGAGGAAGTCTCAAGGGCAATTTAAAAATATTTTTAGCAAAATGAAAATGAAAATCCAATATATCAAAATTTGTGGGACACAAATTTTGTGGGACAGCTGAAGTGCTCAGACGAATATTTGTAGCTTTATTATTTGTACTTGAAAATCTCTAACCAACAGTCAAAGCTTCTACCACAAGAAATTAAAGAAAAAAGCCTAATAAAAGGAAAGAAATAATAGAGTAGAAATCATTGGCACTGAAAGCAAAACACAAAAACAGAGAAAGTAAGTGAAATCAAAAGTTGGTTCCTTAACAAAAAAAATCAGTAATATTGATCAATTCTACTTAATCCCCCCAACCTTAGAGACAGAGAGAAAGAGACAGAGAGATATGCCAACTTAAGAGAAAACACAATGCTACTACTCTCAGAAATGAAAGTATCACTATAGACCTTACAAGCAGGAAAGGGATAATAACTGAGTATTACAAACAACGTAAAACACATCACTTTGACCATTTATATGAATTGGACCAATTCCTTGAAACACAACCACAATAACCTATTTAAGAAGAAACAGATAACAAAAATAAACATATCTCTTATAAAAAATAAATTCAGAGTTATAAGTCTTCCAAAACAAAAACTCCTAGGACCAGATAGTTTCACTGGTAAGCTGAATCAAGTATTTAAGAAATAATACCAATTCTACACAATCTCTTCCAGAAATTTTAAGAGGGGTAAATACTTCTCAACTCACTCCTGGCTTTACGGGTTGGCTATTAAACCAGACAAACATTATAAGAAAACAACAGACCAATATCTCTCATGAACACAGTTAAAAATCCTTTTAACACAGTTAAAAGATTGAATCAAATTATTTGCATAAAGAATAGTGAATCAATAACAAAAGAAGAATGTCCAAGAATACAAGTGTGAGTCAATATTTGAAACTAAATTAATATAAACTCGCTATATTAACAACCTAAAAAAGAAAAACCACATGATCCTATCAATAGATGCAGGCAAAGAATTTGACAAAACTCAGAATTCATAAAGAAAATAAAATAAAATCACAGCAAAGCAGACATAGAGTGAATTTTCTTAACCTGATAAAAGGTATCCATAAAAAAATCACTGTTAGCAATATACTTAATGGTTAAAAATGCTTTCTTTGTAACAAAGAAATAATGAAGGATGTATGCTCTCACTACTCCTATTTAACATGTTTTGGGGAGTTTTAACGAATGGAATTAAAAGACAAAAGACAAAGTAAAAGAAATAAAAGACAAAAAATATTGTAGAGGAAGAATTGAAATGATATCTTTTGTAAAAATATTTTATTTACTTTTTTGACAGAGAGAGATACAGCAAGAGGGAACACAAGCAGGAGGAGTAGGAGAGGGAGAAGCAGGCTTCCCACTGAGTAGGGAGTCCCATGTGGGGCTCAATCCCAGGACCCTGGGATCATGACCTGAGCCAAAGACAGATGCTTAAAGACTGAGCCACCCAGGTGCCCCCAAATGACATTTTTAAAAAATGACATGATCTATTTTTTTATTTGACAGACAGAGGTCACAAGTAGGCAGAGAGGCAGGCAGAGAGAGAGGAGGAAGCAGGCTCCCTGCTGAGCAGAGAGTCCGATGTGGGGCTCGATCCCAGGACCCTGCCGAAGGCAGAAGCTTTAACCCACTGAGCCACCCAGGCGCCCCAACATGATCTATTTTTTAAATGACATGATCATCTATGCAAAATACATCATATAATTCACCCAGAGAAGTCCAAAACAATTATAAAAACTTGTCATCTTCTACTGTTCTCAGAATGAAAAAATAAAAATTAAAACAGAAATTTCACATCCTACTTTATAAAGTCCAGATTTTCCAATCATGATATTGGAAACTCACTCCCCATTTGGTGCAATCTTCAATCTCAGAAGAGTGACCCCTAAATTTTGGCATGCACTTCTGTTTAAAATATAAAATCCCAATTCAAGAAAAACAGTAAGTATAACATGCTGTAGCATGTTACGATGCTGTAACAACTAACTTCCCAATCTAAGGGTTTTTTTTTTTTTTTTTTTTTATCATTACTGAGCTGAATAAGAACAGAATTTCTTCTGTTCCATTTATTTGTCGGTTCTGTTTTCTTAAAATTTTTTATTTTTTAAATTTCTTTTCAGTGTACCTGAATTCATTGTTTATGC
The DNA here is from genome assembly GCF_022355385.1 of Mustela nigripes. NCBI lineage: Eukaryota > Metazoa > Chordata > Mammalia > Carnivora > Mustelidae > Mustela > Mustela nigripes. The sequence goes on from NC_081568.1 coordinate 116,988,765, forward strand.
ACCACACCACACCCATGTTTATGCTCCATGCACTCGTGCCCTCCATAATACCCACCACAAGGCTCATACAACTTCCCACCTCATACCCTCAGATTGTTTCTCAGAGTCCATAGTCTCTCATGGTTCATCTCCCCCTCCAATTCTCATACGATTTCTATAACTACTGTAGAGTTTTGGTGTGTTTAAATACCTGGTTGTTCAATTTCCCTGTCATTACTCCTTCATTCCTTCCTAAATTTAGTATTAGTTTTCAAGTTCCCTATTTCATTGTCCCTCAAAATTCTGTAGGTGTTTGAGTCAAAATTGTATTCAAACTATAAACGATGTTTGAAAAAATAATATCCTTATGATACATTATTTTCCTTTTTATAAGCATGTTATAGTCCTTCATTTATTCATTCTCTTTTAAATAGCTCAGGGATGGTGATGCAACATGGGGGCTTAAGTGGGTAGAAGAAGAATCAATGAAACAAGGTGGAATTGGGAGGGAGACAAACCATAAGTGACTCTTAATCTCACAAAAGAAACTGAGGGTTGCTGGGGGGAGGGAGGTTGGGAGAAGGGGGTGGGATTATGGACATTGGGGAGGGTATGGGCTTTGGTGAGTGCTGTGAAGTGTGTAAACCTGGTGATTCACAGACCTGTACCCCTGGGGATAAAAATATATGTTTATAAAAAATAAAAAATTAAAAATAAATAAATAAATAGCTCAGGGAAATTTTATATTTTCTTAATATACACTCTGCATTTTCCCATGGCACTTATTCTAAGGCAGAATATTTTAAGGTTTTTATTGCTACTGTTACTGCTTTTCCTTCCCCCCATATTTTGAGTTCATTGCCACTATATGGGAATTGATTTTGTACATTTAAATTTTATTTTGTATATTTAGTTTAAAACTGACTTTATAACTGATCTCTCATTAATTCTAAGAGTTTCTCAGGTTAATTTTATATGAAAAATATTACATCAAAAAAAGCATCCATCCTATTCTCATTTTAATAAGATTGTCTCTCATACTTTTGATTCTGACAATGATGATTATTGGGTTGAGATAAGTTAAAGGAATGTCCCACTCAGTTTTCATTAACCAAGAATTTTCATCAGGAATTATGTTGTGTATTACTGAGTGCTTTATTATCACTTACTAAAATTATCACATGACTTTTTAAATTTAACCCTGTCATGTTGTCATAATATTTTAAATAATCATTACCCTCCTGGAATAAACCCAACTTAGTTGTATTACATTATACCCTTATGTTCCACTGAATTTGATTTGCTCATATTTAACTTAGTATATTTCACTTATAGTTATCATTGATAGTTGCCCATCATTTTCTGGAAGGCTATCTTTATCAGGGCTTAGTTTAAACATACAAGTTTAAAGGGTGTCTGGGTGGCTTGGTCAATTAAGTGTCCAATTCTTGATTTTGGCTCAGGTCACAATTTTAGGGTTATGAGATCAAGCCCTGGATCAGGCTCCACTCTTAGTGTAGAACCTGCTTAAGATTCTCTCTCTCCCTCCTTCTGCTCCTCACCTACCTCAAAAGAAAAAGATAAAGTTATATGAACGTAATAAAATAATTGGGTAGGTTTTTTTTTTCTCTATTCTCAGTAAAGCTCAGAAAACATAACTATTATTTCTTGACAGTTTAGGTTCAGTTGATGATATTGTTTTTAGGTTCACATATATTTTTGGTCAATCTTGATTTTTTCCTTTTAAGAAAATTGTCCAGCATATCGAAACATTCAACATCATTACAAAATCAACATAATTTCTGTTTCTTTTTGATTTCTCAACTACATTTAGTACTCATGCTTTCTTTTTATTAGTTTGTTGACACATTCATCTTTTTTTCTAAGTTCTCAACAGAAACCAGGATGGAGTGAAGGATAAAGTGTTAAAAGAAGGAAACTATCAACCAAGAATTCTAAATACAACAAAATTATCCCATCAAAAATAAATGCAAAATAAAGCTGTTTCCAGATAAACAAAGACATATAATTTGTTGCTAAAATGCCTGCTTTAAAGGAAGTACTAGAGGAAGTCCCTCAAGTTGAAAGGAATAATACTGGATAGTACCTAGAATTCACAGGAGAAATATAGTACCATAATAGATAAATATGTGGGGCAATAGTTATAAAAGACTGCATAACACTCCCTTTTCTCTCAAATTCTCTGCAAGACACAAGACTATATAAAGCAATTATGGCAACTCTATGGTTGGGTTTAAAACATAAATAGATTTAATATGTATGGCAAGAATAGTACAAAAGAGGAGGGAGGAAATGGAATGATATAGGAGCAAAGTTTCTATATTCTAACAAAACTTAGTATTAATCCTAAATTGCAAAGAGTTGCATATTTTAATATCTAGAGCAACCACTAAAAAAATAGCTCAATCATAGGCAACTGATGGATCACTAAATTCTACCCCTGAAACTAATGATACACTACATGTTAACTAAATTGAATTTAAATAAAAATTTTAAAAAATTGCTCAAAAAGAGTATAATTTCTCAAATTGTGAAAAAGAGTAAAAATTCAGTTGAGAGGTTAAAATATTCTGTAACAGGCCAAGTCTTGTTCAGCTACCAAACTGGACTACCACACTAGAAGAGATTCAATACATGCTCTTAATTTTATAAGGTTTATGTTTGGACACAACAAAACTTTCTTTCAGTTCTGAAAATGCTCTAAAATCTCCTTCCCGCTTTGGAGTCTGTGTATGTATGTAATATCTGACATTGATAAGTATTACCCAGGTTTTCCTTGATATGAAAAAAAGTTTGGTTGAATTAACTTATGACACATTCTTAGTCACATTTTAATGGTAATTTTAGCTGAGTTATTTATACAAAATGATTAAAGATAATTTTTCATCCACATATAAAAATTAATATGAACATCAATTATTAATATAAATATTCATATGTATTTCATATTTTCACAACTCAGGATACCTAAGCATACTTTCCTTATGTCAATTTAAGTTCATGGCAACAGAAAACAATAAACCAGTCTGGATGATTAAGTTTCTGAAACTAATACAGTTCTGTTGCAATAAAATCTAATACATTAGTTACTCTGACATCCTGTGAAAAGGTTCATGATGGATACATGTTACTGACCTTTAGTTACTCTAAAATATACATGGAGCTATACTATCCTAACTTGGGGTATTGAATATAAGCATTAGTTAAGCTCCTTAATGGAGTCAGGTTGCAGTGGGAAGAAGTAAAATGTAGCAAAATTTTGTAGTATGCAAAATTCAAACTGTACAATTATTCATCAGTGCACTATATACGCTAATACCGGGAAAAGTTCAATATGTATTAAGTAAAGGAATGAACACAGTTTGCATAGATCTACATATATTTTTTCCATTCTTTTCAACTATTCCTAAGCATAAATTTACTGATAGATTCCTCATAATTTCAGTGTGATGTTCTTTCAAACATGTTCATTTCTGTGGGTGAGGGGAAATCTGATGATGACATCTTGAAACAGTAAAAGTTTGATTCTGACATATTCCTACAACAAAATAGAAAATATACTTTAATCATTAAAAAGAAGTAATATGTACATTGATGTTACCTGGAAAAATGTTCTTGTTCATATACCATTTAAACATAGTCTGGAAATGTGTGAGGAAACTCCATTATTCTTGACATCAAAGGTCAAGTTCTTGTTAAAATTCCTATGTAAGAACTTGCTAAAATTCTCCATCTTATAAAGTAGATACCCAATGAAACCAGCAGACGCTCTGCTTTATATAGACACAGGACATCTACTCAAAGCTTCCGCAAACTGGCTACCTTAACATCATTATAACCACCACCTCCATCATCATCATCATCATCATCATTATTGAGTACATCTAGCTGGACTGAACAGGTCTGAATCAAGGCAGTGATCATTTGTCACTGATATGAAACTTCTAGGTACAATGGAGGGCTGAGTCTGCAGAATTTGAGTACGGAAAAAGCATGACCATTATGAAGAATGATACCTAAGATGTGTTAAGATGTGTTATATTTTCAGGCAGCTATCTTTGTTCTTATTTTTTCCAAATACTATCAGGCAGAAAGACATTGATTGAGAGAGATGGAGAGAAGTCAATGCGAAGTATATATATTACTTTCTTTTAAAATTTTCTTTTTTAAAGTAAGCTCTATGCCTAATGTGGGGCTTGAACTCACAACCCTGAGGTCGAGAGTCACATGCTCTACTGAGTGAGCCAGCCAGGTACCCCACATGTACCGCTTTTTCAGTCTGCTAAAATAAAACAGATTGATTATACTTATTTCCATTGCTACACAGAACAATTACAGTAGTTTAAATTACTTATTTTAATAATCTGGAATAATGACATTTGAGCGATCAGCAAAAATATGTTATACTGAGGGGAATAAAACTCCATCTCAGATTAAGAACAACTTAGAGATGTGTGTCAAGATGAATTAACTATTTTTAGTGACAGAGATATAGCTGGCAAGCAATTCAATGTATTTAAACAGTCAGGTTTGCCTTTTCTTACCATGAATGTTCTGTTGAACTAGTTAGTGAGAAGAATTTGTAAAATTCCAACAGAAATACAGACCTAGCCATATTTTAAATCAGCTGCTATAGAATGAAAAAATTAATGTAACATATATAGACTTAGGGGATTTAGTATCAAATCATCAGGTGTGAAGGCTGAAATTCAGGGGGTCAAATTTTTTTTAATTTTTTAAAGATTGTATTTATTTATCTGACAGAGACACAGTAAGAGAGGGAACACAAGCAGTGGGAGTGGGAGAAGGAGAAGCAGGCTGCCCATGGAACAAGGAGCCCAATGCAGCACTTGATCCCTGACCTGAGCCAAAGGCAGACACTTGCTTAATGACTGAGCTACCCAAGTACTGGGGGTCAAATTTAAAGAATTTTAGTGTTTGGAAATCAGTGATGGAGAGGCTCAAGTCAGAACTTTGAGAAATAAAAAAACTGAAAGGGAGAGTAGTTGTAGAAAAAATATCATCTCTGCATATACCATATAACTGGTAACAAGCTAAAGTTGTAAAAAAAACTTCAAAATTTTGTCCTCATGTTTCATTATTCATAGAAATTTAGAATGAGTCTCAGGTAGGTTTTCCCCTTTGAGATCAAGGAATTGGAGAAAAAAAGCACATAAAAACCATTTTAATTCAGTATTTATTGAAGATTGTAAAGAAGATAAGGGGGTAAGAAAAAAATTTAAGAAAAGTTCTAATGATTGAAGAATGAATGAAGATGTTGTTCATTCTCAATATGATTATTTCAAAAGAAGATCAAATATTTCTGATAAAATTATTAGAATAGGTGAGTTTAACAAAGTTGCTGAACTTACTATCAACAAACTTTATATTTACATTTATCAACAAAGAGAAAATAAAAATTTATATATAATATTTATAACAGCATTAGATATCACAATAATGTAGAAATAAATTCTAAAGTAAGATGAACAAGACACCTATACAAGGTATCTAACATGAAAATACATTAAGGAAAATCAGAGACCCAAGGAGGTCTTGAGAGACTTGATATTATGAAAATAATAATTACCTCCAAATTAATCTATAGATACAATGCAAATTCAATCAAAATCTTAACACTTCCATTAAAAAATATATATATTGAAAGCTAATCCTAGAAATATTTTCATGACTTTGGGATAGGGAAAGATTTCTTTAACAGGGAAACAAAACTAGTATTCAGAAGGTTTCATAATCTTACCACATAAAAACAGGGGCACTTGGGTGGCTGATTTGGTTAAGTGTCCAACTCTTGATTTTGGCTGTCATGATCTCAAGGTCCTGAGATCAAGCTCTGCATCAGACTCTGTGCTTAGTGGGGAGTCTGCTTGAGGTACTCTTGCTCCCTCTCCCTTTGGCCCTACCCCACTCTTCTCTTTCTTTCTCTAAAATAAATAAATCTTTTAAAAAATAAATTGTATTGCGGGGTGCCTGGGTGGTTCAGTGGTTTGGGCTGCTGCCTTCGGCTCGGGTCATGATCTCAGGGTCCTGGGATCGAGCCCCGCATCGGGCTCTCTGCTCCGCAGGAAGCCTGCTTCCCTCTCTCTCTCTCTCTCTCTCTCTGCCTGCCTCTCTGCCTACTTGTGTTCTCTGTCTGTCAAATAAATAAATAAAATCTTAAAAAATAAATAAATAAAAATAAAAAATAAATTGTATTGCATAAGATTCACTTTTTTAAAAAAAATCATTCAGAAAGTGAAAAGGCAAGCCAAGGAATTTAAGAAGATATTTGCAACAAAGGGTTTAAATCTCCCATCCATTCACACAACTCTCCACACATAAATTTATATTTTTCAAACAAAACAATAAAGACAAAAGATCTTTATAAAAATAGGTAGGATGCTTAAAGTCATTTTACCAAAGATGCTATCCAAATTCTTTATATATATATACACACACACACACACACATACACACACACACATATAAAAATATGTATATTATATAATATATAAAGATTTATGTATAAAGATTTATAATATATTAATATAAAATATTACATTAAAATATATAATTATATATTCTATAGGATATGTTATGCATAACGAATTATAATAATATATATTTTTATATAATAATATATATTTATAGGGGCACCTGGGTGGCTCAGTGGGTTAAGCCTCTGCTTTCAGCTCAGGTCACGATCTCAGGGTCCTGGGATCAAGCCCAGCATCGGGCTCTCTGCTCAGCAGGGATCCTGCTTCCCTGCTCTCTCTGCCTGGCTCTGCCTACTTGTGATCTCTCTCTCTGTTAAATAAATAAATAAATAAATAAAAAACAATAATATATATTTATAATAAAAAAAAATCACCAGTGTGCCTGGGTGGCTCAGTGGGTTAAGCCTCTGCCTTCAGCTCAGGTCATGATCTCAATGTCCTGGGATCGAGCCCCACATCAGGCTCTCTGTTCTGCAGGGATCCTACTTTCCCCCCGCCCCGCCTGCCTCTGTGCCTACTTGTGATCTGTCAAATAAATAAATAAAATCTTTTAAAAATAATAATAATAAAGACTCACCATCATTAGTAATCATACCTACCAGAATGGCTAAAACCACATTTGTATTGGTGAAGATATGATGAAATGAAAACTCATACTTTTTGGCAGGAATGTAAACTGGTACAATTTTGGACAATAGCTTGGCACAATCTAAAGGTGAATATATGTATATTCTGACCCAGCAATTCTACCTGTAGGAATACACACAGTATACCCCACACAAACATCAAGATTCATGGAGGTTAATGGTGCCAGCCCTATTTTTCAGAATAGCTAAAAACCGGAAACAATCCAAATGTTTATCAACAGTGAAATGGATAATAAATTGGATATAATCATATAAAATGATATATAGAAAAAAGGGAAAACTTCAGTTATATTCAACTGCATAGATGAATCACAAACAATGTTGAGCAAAAGCATCTAGAATGAAAAGAAAAAATGTATGATTTCATGTGTGTACTTTTTAAAAAGAAAGTTTTTAAGAATAAAAATAATAAGTTTTGGAAAGGTCATGGAAGATCTGGAACCTTTGTGAATTGGTGGGAATGTATAATGCTGTAGTCACTGTGGAAAACAGTATGGCAACAGTTCCTCAAAAAATTAAACACAGAATTACCACATGACACAGCAATTCAACTCCTGGGAAACTATCTAAAAGGACTGAAAGCAGGGACTAGAACCGAAAACTGTACACCCATGTTTATGGCAACATTTTTCACAATTGCCATGAAACGAAGAAACCCAAGTGTTCATCAAAAAAAGAATACACAGAGGAGGAGCTTGGTAAGATGAAAGAGTAGGAGGACCATGAGCTCACCCAATCCGACATTTACAACCAGACATCATCCACATCTGAGTAAGTAAACCAGATAGCAATCCAAAGACGGGCAGAACAAACTGAAGAACTAAATATAAAGAAGAAGCTGCATCTGAAAGGTTAGAAAGGTCAAAAAGGCAGAGGGAGGCTGTCTACAAGAGAAAGGCAGCTGTGCACAGGGAGCGAGCAGAGCAACAGGCCCTCACACCAGGGAGCTCACACAAGGGAGACTAATCGCTTGTAACCTTTGGCTTTGAAAACCAGAGGGGCTGAATTCCATGAGTTTGTATAACCAGTTGACTTTAAGTTTGGAGCTTTAAAAGTCAGCTGACTCAGCACTGGGGGAGCATGAAGACTGAGTGATAGCTGGGTCATTGCCCTTAAAGAGACAACAGGCTACAAGGACAGGCAAAATGAATGTGGCAGTTTACAGAATGCCAGGGATAAACGGGAGACAGATCTGTTCATTTTGATTTCAGAGTGTGTTGGAGACCTTCTCCCCAAATGAGGAAGCTGGCAGGTGCTACTTTCCTCCCCCGCCCCCAACACACATAAACACAGGGCCAACGTAGGAGGTAGGGCCATAGACACTTGCTACCTTAACTGCTAGCAGTGTGCCAGGCCCACAAATTCCTGAGGACTTGCCCCCTCCAAGTCTGCGAGCCTTGGCCTGGACTTTAAGGCAATTTTTTTTTTAAGCCATGGGCACACCCAGCCCAGCCACTGCAGGCACACGTATACAGCTGCCACAGCACACAACACCCCGTCACTGCCTAGTACCCAACAGCCAAGTGCCCCCAGCCACTATGGGGCACGAAGCCCAGCCATGCCCAGCCATTGTCATGTGTTATGTCCAGCATCATGCCCCATGAATGCTCAGTGCATAGTCCCAGAAATCACAGTGCTTCAAAGGATCTGGCATAGGACTAGGGGCACAACAAAAATTTTGCTACCACCACCACCCTTGCTCCCAAATTGCCTAGTGGGCACGCCCCCCTCAGAGCAAGCCTGCCTGAGTCCCACGAACACCACAGAGAATGACAGGCCACAACAGGGGAGGAGGCAGTGCATACAACTGCACTGATAGGAAAAGTGACTCATTTACAACAGCAGGTTATCAGCAACACACACAGGATACTCTCCTGAAGTGCCAAGTTCTGGTGAACAGAGGACACTGCACTACAGGGCCCTGCAGGACCTCTTCTTCATAAAGTCACTTCTTTCTTTCTTTTTCTTTCTTCTTTTCTTTCTCTTTCTTTCTTTCTCTTCATCTCTCTCTCTTAGATTTATTTATTCTAAAGACAGTCTGTGAGCATGCATCAGCAGGGGAAAGGACAGGCAGATACAGAATCCTCAAGCAGACTCCCCACTGAATGGGGAACCCAACACTGGGCTCATTCCAGGACCCTGAGATAGGGACCTGAGCCAAAACCAAGAATCAGCTGCTTAACTGACTTAGCCATCTTGGCGCCGCCATTAAGTCCCTACTTCCAAGAGCACAAGACATAGTTGGCCTTCTTAACACACAGAAACAGGCACAGAGAGGCCAACAAAATGAGCAGAGAAATTTATCCCAAATGAAAGAACAGGACAGGGCCATGGCCAGAGATCTGAGTGAAACAGATATAAATAACAAGCTTGGTAGAGAATTTAAAGTAGTGATTATATGTATACTCAAAGGGCTTGAGAAAAGAGCAGAAGACCAAAGTGAGACCCTTAACACAGAGATAAGAAATAACCTAGCAGAGGGGTGCCTGGGTGGCTCTGTCAGTTAAGTGTGCGCCTTTAGCTCAAGTCATGATCTTGGGTTCCTGGGGTGAGCCCTGTGTTAGGAATCACTGCTCAGCGGGCAGTCTGCTTCTCCCTCTTCCCCTGACACTTCCCTCTACTCATGCTCTCTTTTAAAAGGCGAAAGATTTATGTGATCTGAAGAGAAACCAGAGTATCTCTCTCTTTTAAGTAAATAAAATATTTTTAAAGGAACTAACATAGCAGAGATAAAGGGATCAATAAATAAAATAAGAAACATGCTTGATGGAATGAACAACAGACTAGAAGAAGCAGAGGAATGAATTTATGATCTAGTAAACATAGTAATGGAAAATAATCAAACTGAAGGAAAGAGAGAAAAAAGAATTAGGCAACATAAGAATAGACTTAGGAAAATCAGTGACTCCATCAGATAACTTTAGTATTACAGGAGTTCCAGAAGAAGAGAGAGAAAGGGGGCAGAAAAATTATTTGAAGAAATAATAGTTGAAAATTACCCTAATATGGGGAAGGAAACATATCGAAATCCAGGAGGCACAGAGAACTCCCACCAAAATCAACAAAAGCAGACCCACACCAAGACACATTCTATTGAAACTGGCAAGATACAGTGATAAAGAAAATAATTTAAAGCAGCAAGACAAAAGAAGATAGCAAATTACAAGGGAAAACTCATAAAGCTAGCCGGAGATTTTTCAACAGAAACTTTGCAAGCCAGAATAAAGTGGCATGATTTATATACTCAATGTGCTGAACGGGAAAAATCTACATCCTCTCTCCAGTAAGGCTATCATTCAGAACAGAAGGAGATACAGTCTTTCCCAGACAATGACTAAAGTAGTCCACTGTTATTTAGGCAAAAACATTATATACAAACCCAATAGTAACCATATACCTAAAACTACTAGGGTTGCCTGGAAGGCTCAGTCAGTTGAGTGGCCAACTCTTGATTTCAAGTCAGGTCATGATCTCGGGATCATGAGATAGAGTCCCACATCAGGCTCCATACTGGTCATGGAGCCTGTTTGGCATCTCACTCCTCCTCTCCATTTGCCCATCACCCTACTGCCCTCTCCCCTGCCGCCTCGGTCTCTAAAACAAAGCAAAACAAAACAAAAGCACAATAAATACACAAAAAATAAAGAGAAAGTATTTCATATAGATCACTAAAGAAAATCAGAAATATGAGAGAAAGATAAGAAAGGATCAGAGAAAACCTTCAGAAATAACCACAAAATAAATAATAAAATGATAATAAATACCTATCTATCAATAATTATTTTGAATGTATATGAACTAAGCACTCCAATCAAAGACATAGGGTGACAGATGGATTAAAAAACAAAAAACAAAAAACAAAAACCAAGATCCATCTATATGCTGCCTAAAAGAGACTCACCTAAGACCTAGACACCTGAAGATTGAAAGTGAGGGGATAGAGAAACACCTATCACACAAATGAATGTCCAAAGGAAGTTGGAGTAGCAATACTTTATTGGACAAAATAGACTTCAAAACAAAGATTGTAAGAGACAATAAAGGACACTATATTATTTTTTGAAAAGATTTTTATTTATTTATTTGACACAGAGAGAGACCACAAGTAGGCAGAGAGGCAGGCAGAGAGAGAGGCGGAAGCAGTCTCCCCACAGAACAGAGAGCCTGATGTGGGGCTCGATCCCAGGACCTTGAGATCATGACCTGAGCCAAAGGCAGAGGTTTAACCCTCTGTGCTACCCAGGTGCCTCAGGGCACTATACTATTATAATAAAAGGGACATTCCAACAAGAATATGTAAAAATTTGAACTATTCATGCACCAAACGCAGGAGCACCCAAATCCATAAAGCAGTTAATAACAAACATATAGGAACTAACTGGGGGGAAAGGGGAGCTAATTGATAAGAACAACGTAATAGCAGGGGATTTTAACACCCCACTCACAGCAATGGAAGATCACCTAACAGAAAATCAACAAGGAAACAATGGCTTTGAATGACACACTGGATCAAATGGATTTAACAGGTATATTCAGAACATTCCACCCTAAAACAGCAGAATACACATTCATTGTAAGTGTGTATGGAACATCCTCCACGATACATTATACATAAGCCCACAAAACCAGTCTCAACAAATTCAAGAAGATCCATGTCATATCATGCTTCTTTTCTGATTGAAACACAATGAAACAAGAAGTCAATTGCAAGAAAAATCTGGAAAGACTACAAATATATGGAGGTTAAGTAACATGCTACTACACAATGAATGGGTTAATCTGGAAATAAGAAGTAAAGAAGTACGTGGAAACAAATCAAAGTGCAAAGATCCAAAACTTTGGGGATGCAGCAAAAGTGGTTCTAAGAGGGATTTTATAATAATACAGGCCTCTCCAAGAAGCAAGAAAAATCTCAAACAACCTAAAATTATACCTAATGGAGTTAGAAAAAGAAGAAAAAATAAAACCTAAAACCAGCATAAGAAAAAGAAATTATGATTAGAGCAGAAATAAATGATAGCAAAAGTTTATTTTATATATATATATATATATATATATATATATATATATTCATTCATTCAATAGAACAGATCAGTGAAACCAGGCACTGGTTCTTGGGGGGGAAAATCAGTAAAATTGATAAACCTTTAGGCAGACTAATCAAGAAAATAAACAAGGGAGAGACAAAGAACTCAAATAAATAAAATCACAAAGGAGAGCGGAGAAACAACCACCACACCATAGAAATACAAAAATTTTAAGAGAATATTATGAAAAACTATATGCGACAAATTGAACACCTAACAACAGCTAACAAACATGTGAAAAGGTGCTATTACTTAACATCAGAGAAATGCAAACACAACTACAATGATATATCACTTCACACCTGTCAAAATGACTAAAATCAGGATCACAAGAAACACCAGGTTTTGGGGAGAATATGGAGAAAAAATTAGACTTGTGCACTGGTTTGGTGGGAATGCAAACTGGTACAGTCATGCTGGGAAACAGTATGGAAGTTCCTCAAAAATTTAAAAATAGAACTACCCAGCAGTCCAGCAATTGCACTAGTGGGTATTTACCCCAAAGGATAAAACATTAATTCCAAGGGATACGTAAACCTCTATATTTATAGAAGCATTATTTACAAGAGCCAAGATACAGAAGCAGTCCAAGTGTGCACTGACTAATAATGAATGGATAAAGATGTACTCATATATATTGGATTATTATTCAGCTATAAAAAGAATGGAATCTTGGTCATTTGCAACAACATGGATGGAGCTAGAGAGTACAATGTTAAGTGAAACAAGTTAGATAAACAAATACCACAAGCTTTCACTCATATGCAGAATTTAAGAAGCAAATGAGCAAAGGGGGAAAACAAAGGAAACAAATCAAGAAACAAACTCCTAATTATAGAGAATAAACTGTTGATTGCCAGAGGATAGATAGTAGGAGGATGGGTAAAATAGGTGATGGAGATTAAGGAGTACACCTGTCCTGATGAGCACCAGCCAATGTGTGGAATTGTTGAATCACTATACTGGACAGCTGAAACAAATAGAACACTGTATGTTGACGGATATTAAAGTAAAACCTTAAAAAAAAAAAGGTTGCAGAAATAATATGGATCTATACACAGAAGAAATACTATGCAGCCTTATAAAGGAAGGAAATAGAAATCATGACACAAGATGCAACATTGATGAGCCTTGAAGAAATTATACTTAGTGAAATAAGCCAGCCACTGAAGGGCAAACATAGTTTAATTCTACTGATAAGGCACGTAGAATGGTCACATTCACAGAGATAAGGGCTAGCAACAGAGAGAAATGGGGGGGGGGGGGTATTTTTTAACTGGTTTAGTTTCAGTTTGAGAATGTGAAAATGGATGGTTCTGGAAATGGATGGTAGTGAGGACTATACCATAGTGTGGATCTACCTAATGCTGCTCAACTGTACACTTAAAAGTGGCTAAAATGGTACATTTTATTTCTATATACTTTACTACAATTACAAAAAAACATAAACCTGGACTACAGTGTTAAAAGGAAGACAGTAGTTAATTTTAGGGGAGAAGGGAGAGGTCAGGGTTTGTAAGGGAGCAATGGGGGAGGGTACTTCAAGGATGCTGGCAATGTTATAGTCCTAGTTGTTGGTTGTCAGGGGTGGTTAAACGAATGGGCCTTTAGGATAATTTGTAGAGCTTCACATTTAAGTTTTCTATCATTTTCTGAGTGTTATACCTCTATAATAAAAATCTTGAAAAACATATATATGACATACATACATGTTCACAGAAAACAAGATATTCACATCGTGTGTCATTTCAACTTGGATTTTGCCAGCAGTCTGAGGTGAAAAGGATGTGGGCTTTGGAGCTAGCCACCAACTTTGGACTCAAATCCCAGCCGGCCCATGTACAGACTGTGTGACATTCGGCAAATGCTTACCTTCTTTGAACCTACTTTCCTATCTTTGTAATTAAGAACCTGACAAGTGTTTTATAGAAAGTTTTTTGAGGATTAAAAGTTTATATATAAAAATATACAGCATGTTGCCAGTCAAGGAACAGTGCTTTAAACATATCAGGCTCTGTTTTCTTTCCTTTAGGAGAATTTCTTCACATTTTAAATCTGTTATAATTGGAGAGTCAAGAATACTTTTGTGGAGAAACCAGCTCCAAAGAGTACAGATAAACTTGAAAACTGCCCCAAATTAAGTTATTTGAGAAAAGTTGTGTATTTCACTCTCTCATTTTAATTGATAAAATTAAAAACAAGTAGATTGGATTCATAACTTCGCTGTGAGGGTATCAAGCTAAATTTTTAAAAAGCGGACAGGCAGTAAAGTCATGAAACAACAATTAATCAAATATTTTTAAAGAGCTATTTATTTGAATAATAAAAGAGAAAAATCTTCCTTTTAAGAATTGCTACTACTTAACATTTTTATTTTTATTTTTATTTATTTTTTTTTTAATTTTTTATTTTTGATAAACATATATTTTTATCCCCAGGGGTACAGGTCTGTGAATCACCAGGTTTACACACTTCACAGCACTCACCAAATCACATACCCTCCCCAATGTCCATAATCCCACCCCCTTCTCCCAAACCCCCATTTTTAAAGAATCCTTTTGTGTTTAAAAGACAATGGGACAGTCTTTAATTTTTTTCTGTATCATTTATGGAAGTTTAACTGTACATCGTACAAATGCTCCCAGTTTCACCCAAATCTACTGTTAAATTACCTATGTAATTATTCCAGTAGAAATCATTATACTTTTTTATTATTAATTTTATTAACACTTTACTGGTGGGAGTGTGGATGTCTCTTTAAATGTGGTTCAGAGTTGTTAGTACGACAAAGGAACATTGCTGCATTATTTTTAAAGGGGGTGTATCATTATTAAAAATAAGAAAAATTATCAGTCACTAACAATGTAGACAAAAAAGAAAAAAGGTCATGAGGGCTTACTTCAAGACATACTTTCCAATGACCCCAATGACAATATTGTTTTATTCATACTTCCATTAAAATGAAATTTAGTCAGTTGTATATTCCACCTACGATGAGACTATGATGTGACAGCTCTTCTAGTCTTTGTCAACAAGAAGAGTTGCTCAAAGTTATGTACTGACATACATAGACAGCAAAGTGGGGCGGGGAGACAATCCTTGAGGATGTTCAAACAAATGTTTTGAGGCTAATATGAGCATAGAAAACTGTATGTAAATGGAACTTACAAGTACGTATATCTTTTCATTGGAAATTTAACTTTTATCATTATTATATACTGTACTTGTCTATGTGTCATATAATATTATTTCCTATTCTCCATCACACTTACTTAAGTAAGGATTGCAGATGGGATAGAATTTTTAATACTTCAGTTAACTCTCAGTACATAATTCTCATTCTTTCATTTCTTACTACTTTCTTCTATTGCTATTGATCCTCCCACTATTTTCAAATCAAAATAAGTCATTATTGAGGGCAGCTTCTGTGCAAGTATTTACACCTAAAATAAATCAGCTTGAGGTCTTTCTCACCAAGAATTTCCAGAAGAAACTTGGGGGTATACAAACTGTAAAAATATCAAAGTTTATTCAATTTTATTGGGGCAACCATAACACGGGCCACAAAGTAACTTATTAATTTCTAGTTGTAACAAATCCATCCCTTGCCCTGCCTCCCACCTAACTCTTTTAAAGTAATTCTTCAGTATCAACTTAAAGTCAACATAGAGTAGTAATCACAATATTTTATGGGAATTTATTATATATAACCTACTCTACTATTTTGGCAGAAGAGAGACTGACAAGGGATGTGAATTAGGGTATAACTCTCTGAGTATAAATTGTGATTTCTGTCTTCTTTTGACATTCCAGTCTATGTGGCGCAAATATCCCTATTTTTTCCCAAGGGACAAAGAAACAATTTAAAGAGATGAAAAATAACACACTTCATTTGCCTTAGGCTTAATTAGAATTGGCAATAGAGGAAAGCATTTAACCCAGGTAAACAATTTCATAGAGGATGTTGTAAAAATCCAGTTATTTTAAAGAATATTTCTGCCTTTTCCCATACTAAAACATTTTAAAAAGATAACACGAGGCTATGAAATAATGTTAGAAGCTCATAACTGCCTTCTAGTCAATGAAAATATGATTTATAACTGTTTATGAACAAGCTATGTCTCCACTTTTTTGCACGCTCTGCTCTTTCCTACACTAGAGAAAGATATCCAGACTTATTACATAGGTGCCTTGGCGTATTATCATTGGCCTTTGTATATTTAATGATCACTTAGTTATATTTAAAACATCAAATGTCACGTCAAACAATGTAATTGAAGGGTTTTAATTCTATTTTAACTTAATATTCGTTGTATTTGATATTGCTTATAACATCCAGAAAATTAGAGTCTGATTATGTTTTTTATATGAGAACTCTGATTTATAATGGTATTTACTAGGGTGATATTTAAATGGAGGCAAACAAGAGGAAAGAATGGTTCAACTCTCCTTAGCCTAATGCTTCTCCAGCTTTAATTGTGCAGATGAAGCACTTTAGTATCCTATAAGAATGCAGATTTTCATTCAGTGGGTCTTAGGAGGGACCCAAGGTTCTGCATTTGTAGGCTGCTATTCATGGGCCAATGTCTGAGGGGCAAGTTTCTAGAGAACCTACACAAGTTCTAATTGCACCACACTTCACTCTACTTCCTCTGCTCAATGAACACCAATATACTCTCCAATGCTTGAAAGTTGATGGGAGTGAAATTGCAATGAGGAATAATTAAAAAAAAAAATGAATCCTTTGGTGTTATGTATTCCATTTGCACAAAAAAGCAAAAACAGAAATAACTCAGGATTTATAGAATAGAACATCAGACTTACTTAAGGCCATCACATAGATTTCACTAGAGGTCACTGAAATTTCCCTCCCAAAATATAAACTATATATTCATTTGTAAAGTTACTGATTGTCATTTTGTGGCAAAGCTCCTGACAAAACCACACACCAAACTTAAGGTTTAACTTGACTTCTCTTGTGATATAATAATTTTTAAGAAATAACCTAAAACAAAGTAAAAATTATGATTCCTTGGAGATCAAAAGAAAGAGAAACAAAAAAAATTGAGCTGTTAACTTAGAGAATTTCTTTTAGTTAAAAAAGTACTTTACATACTTTCATTAAAAAATCTACAAACATTTCCTCGTTAATGAAACTCTTCTGAGTGGCACAGATCAAGGGCACACACATGCTTAAAAGTAGATTTTCACTACTGATAGAGCTCTGACACTCGCAAATTCTATGGTCCATCCCTTCATGTACTTTAAGAAAAGATTTTTAAGATAAAGGAGAGTCAAGAAGCATTAAGGAGAATCAGATAAGAAATAAAGGCACTAACAAATTTTTATGAAAAAAGCACCAAATCTGATTCTTTTTCAAGAAATTTGCATTTTATGAAATAAAATAAACATTTTATAGGAGGTTTGGAGAAAATTTGCCATTTCAGACATCATATCTTTGAGACAAAAGAGTTGGAATTTTGCTCTGTTAGAATGTTTATGGATGGGTCTACTTTGACAATTTAGCCTGTCTGATGTGACTTTCACAGTCTGTTGGCAGTTTGTAGGCAAGCCACCACACCTGTGACTCCGTGGTTGATTAATGAGTCTTTCAGCTCATTGCTACCCTCTGAAGGAGGGCTGTGGCCTTTCTGAGCTTCACTGGTTTATTCGCCTTAAACTGCAGTCCTGCTGAGGTATCTTCCATAAGAAAATCACACCTGGTTAAAGCTAATGAAAACTGCAATATGTCATTTTCTAGACAAGTCAAAAAGCATGTAAAACTAGACAAAAGATGTATTCAAGTAACATGAATGTAGTTTTGTCATAACCTGCCACTCCGAAGAGTAACACGAGAAAAGCTGTCCTCAATGACATATTTCAGTGTCAACTTTTAGAGTGAGAACTCTGAATTCTCTGTGCTGTACGATGGCTCTCTACAATGCCAGCTCTTATGCTAGACACAATATACATTTTCATCAGACCTGGGAAGGTTCTAGTTCATTACCGGATAGCCAATTAACTCTGATTATTGATTAAGTGGTGAATCTGATTGGAAACTTTAGAGCTTGTTTCAAGTTCTTCAACATTGGTCGGTCCATTTTAAATGTGTGCAATAATCTTGCAACTTCTTGAGTGCAAGGCAGCACTGAATTGCTTTCTCCCCAATCTTGCTTCGGAGATTGAAAAGACATTTAAAGCTTTTCCCCATCTTAAAACAAAATGTGAACTAGAGAAGAAAGAGGAGGAGAGAAGAAGTGGTAGAGAGAGAGAGAGAGACAGGGTAAGGGAGAGAGGGAAGGAGAGAACTACAGAACTCCAAAGAGCAGATAACCTGAGGTCTACTGCTTGATCAGTCTAGTACAGGGTAAAGGAGTCGGAAATTAAGGAAACATGTAAAATGCGAAACTTTTCTCTTCATGGTTTCATACCATAGTTTTTTTTTTTTCTGAAGCCATATGAATGTTCCAAACATCAATAATACTTAAATAAATACTAAAATTCTTCATAAAGCTACATACTTGTTCTTTATTTTGAGTTTTGGATCAGCATTCCCTTCTAGTAGCTACATACACAATACAAAGGGTTAGATATCTTTTTTTTTTTGAAGATTTTATTTATTTATTAGAGAAAACACAAGGAGCAGGGGCAGCAGAGGGAGAGAGAGAAGCAGACTCCCCACTGAGCAGGAAGCCTGACATGGGTCTCAATCCCAGGACCTCAGGATCATGATGGAAGCCAAAGGCTGAAGCCTCCTAGGCACCCCAGGGTTAGCTATCTTTAAGCGGCAGATGGAAACACAATACTCCCAGTACTACTGACAAGTGAAGGACCAAAAGTTTCTATTCGCAATGACCATTTTCTGATTCATGGTATTAACTCAACTGTTATATCATTGTACACATTATCAGTGAACAGTCCTCTGAACTGGAAGGGCACACCTGCATTATTTCAATTGCACTTATTCAGATCTCTACCACCATGTTTCCATTCAACTGAAATTGAAACTGATCGAATAAAGAGTGAATACTATTTCTCTGCATTTTACCCAAAACATGAAAAGAAATACTTTATTTTACCATGCAATAATCTGAAAAAAATTCATCATTATCATCAGTATCATTGCTATTTTTCCAATTTCCTATTTAATGCCTGTATTTAGAATTATGGAATGAAAAATATTTAGTACTCTACTAATCTTAATTTTTAACTGATTCTTACTTAGAAAAATTATTTTGGCTCGTAAAAATATTGATTCCTTCAACAATGTCAACAATGACTTTTTAAGCATTTACTAAGTGATCATTTCAACAAATTTTCAAATAGTTATATCAATTATTTTAATTATCCTGGCTACAAAATGATATCACATGGAAAACTTATCAGAGTATCAGTAACTGTACCTCATCCCATAGATTCATACTTAATTGATCAGGTGGAGGCCTAGCATTGTTTTGTTTTGTTTTTTTAATATTTCCCAAATAATTCTAACGTATATCTAAGATTATACTGCTCTCTCTATATATCATGTATATATAGTTTATACTACGTATATAGAGATTATACTGCTCTATATACTGCTCTATGTAATAACCCTCATGTTTATTTTGTTGACTTCAAAGGATAAAAAAATTTAATCCTACCAGAGAAAAGAGATTTCTCAAATTAAGTTGGAAAATGGAATCATCAGTTTGTGGAATTCTTCAGCCTATTATGGTTTATAAGAAAACATGTGGGATCATTAGTCAAAAACCCTGGGCTTGCGTCATGGCTCAGCCCCCTCCAAGACTTTAGTAAGTCCCTCAAGACAAATGCATTCTGATGTATAAAATGAGAAAATTAAGAATTCATCTAGCTTTAGAAGGATATTCTCAAGTAATTTCCAAGAGTGCAGAATGCTATTCTTAAACCTAAACAGAGTAGTTATCTGATTATATATAATAAAGGTAGGATTTAAGTCAAGGTGAGCAAACTTCATCACTGAAGCTATCATTCCCCTCTCCTGTCTGTGGCAGACATTGCTTAATGATTATATCACCAGAGGGCAAAAACAAACAAAAAATTGTTTTCCTGGAGTTTGCACTCAAGATAAAACTATTTCATCTCTGAGTGTTAAGTGCTTAATAGCTCTTTCAAGACTTTTGGACATGCCACCTGAAAATAAGACACTTTGGTACGTTGATTGTTTTGAGCTTAAAACACTTGAAAAAACAGAGGTGCCTGGGTGGTTCAGTGGGTTAAAGCCTCTGCCTTCAGCTCAGGTCATGATCCTGGGGTCCTGGGATGGAGCCCCGAGTCTGCTCAGTGGGGAGTCTGCTTACCTTCCTCTCTCTTGGCCTGTCTCTCTGCCTGCTTGTGATCTGTCAAATAAATAAAGAAAATCTTAAAAAAAAAAAAAAGGAAAGAAAGAAAGAAACACTTGAAAAACAGCAGATGTGGGGAGGGGCTTTCCCTGAACAACCTTATCTGCCTAAAGCCAGATCCTCCAAAAGAAACTCAGTCGTCATAAAACTCATCCAGGAGAGTTTCATCAACCAGAGAAGATTAATTCTTACCACAAAAGAGACTAGATATTGACACCATCCCCAGGCAAACTATATCACCCACTATCATACCTCCCATCTATTCTTCTAAAGGCGCATTCATCTTTCCTAAGTAGCCTAAATTTCCCTCTTTCCTTTCCCGAGATTAAGAGGGTATATAAGGTTTCAAATCTCACCATTTTTTTGAGGTATTCACATTTTTCCCCATAATGCCCCGATGCACACTAATATTAGAAATTAATATGTTTACCTTTTCTCCCATCTATCTGCCTGTTGATAGTTTATTTCATAGATCCAACTATCAAACCTAGGAGGGTAGAGGGGAAGGAAGTGTTTCCTCCTCTAATTATTTTTCTTAAAGAGATGATGTCACAGAGTAGTTCAGCAGGATACTAAAAATGTGCAGGAAGAATCAAAAATTGTTAGCACAGTATAGAAGCAGAGACACCATGACTCACAACATGTGAATAGATCCTAATGGCAGGCATAGCTTCATGGAGGGATGGCTACTCCTACTCCCCAAATAAACCTTTTTGTCATGACCTAGCTTTTGATGTCAATTCACCTAGAGGGAGAGAATTACCAGATCTGCTTGAAGTTGTAGTTTTCACTGTACATTAGTAAAATGAGTTCTGGATTTTACCAAAGTCTCTGTTGAGTTTGGTTACTGTGAGCCAATATTGCTATATGAAGTAAAATTGTCAAGCTTTCAATGCTCAAGACCAGATCACAGATTAGGATGGAAATAGCAAGAAAACCAAGCCCTGCCCAAGAGGTCAGCTGGTTCTCCAGCAGGGAGGCAATGAGGAAACACTTGCAAATATAATTGAAAGAACTCAAATAATTTTTACATATTTTCTTACACAAACTAAGGAAAAAGAAGTTTTAAAAAGAGCCAAAGCCTTCCCATTTTTGAAAGTTCTTTGCATTTAAAAATAACGATTAACATAAATGTTGTAATGAGGTAATCAGGGTGGGAGTCAATGCTCTTTGAGGACAGGGCCCCCCTCTCACCCAATGCTAGATGCCATCTCTCATGATAAATCCTGTACCAAAAGACACACTAGTCACACCATCTGCTGCCTCCAGGGAGATAAGTTGCACATTTCAAAGTATGGCAACATTCCACTATAGCATAATGAAGAAAATGAAAAACATATTAGCAAACTGAACACTTTGGGGAAATTTCATTTTCAAATTGTGTGCTGTTTTGCTTTTAAAGAAGTAAAATTATTAAATAAAATGTGTGAGAGGAAGCAAATATTCTCCCTTGTAGCAAAATTATGAATGTTTTTCCTTTGTGAAAAATAACATTATTTCTAACGAATGCATTAACATCACACATACCGTCCACATTCGCAGAGTCGTTCTGAGCAAACATCCACAGCTGACATGCACGTACTTGTGCTAAAATCCAATTCCAGTTCTAAAATCTCTGTTAGATTATTTGCTAAGTGAGAAAAACTGAACAAGTAATTGGGAAATAACTGCACTTTATTTCTGCTCCAGGAACACTTTGGGGTCTAGAAATGTCACTGAGGCCATCTCAGACCAGCCAGTTTGCAGCAACAAACCTGAACACACTTAGTTGGAAGCATCACTACCTCTCTTGGGCATTCCCATCACTATCAGGCAATTCTACCATCCTTGGAAAAGCCGAAGCACTGAAGAACCGTGCACAGCCCCAGGACAAGCTGCAAGTACACCGAGAGATTAAGAGCAAGACAAATCAGGTGCACTTCTCATACTTGACCAAGGCCAGTATTAAACTCGCACAGCTTGTCTGAAGAGCCATCAATCATGTACCAAGAGTGCCCTCATGAAGGTATGTCCCATCCAAGCCATATAAATAGAAGGCAAATAGAATTTTACTGACAGACTACAAGGCCATTTGATCTATGAATTATACAGGCCCTGCAATTGCTTACACATGCCTGAAAACCTTCAGGGTTAGGCGAGGCCAAGGATTCAAAAGAAAGAATCTACAACTCTTAATATTCTTCAGTGATAAACTGAAATAGGACAGGTGCCCCTTTCTCCCCGTACCATTCCTCACTCAATTCAGCATCTGACTTTGTCCTCAGCAGCCTACCATTCATTGTGCCTACATGTTGTGAACAGAATTTATTTAAAAATGAAAAAATGTAGTAGAGAGACCATTACCCTAGCTGAAATATCTCTGTTGTGGTACTATCTACCTCAAACCCTCTCACTAGACTGCCTCTCACTTGGCTACCTGGCTGACTCAGGTTCAACGGTCAACACACAGCTTAAGTAGGACCATGTCCTGGGTGAATTTGCCGAATGCTCCAGCATTTAAGTTAGCTCTGCGATCTTCCACTGTATTTCAATGGTAACTTGCGTGAACCTTTAGTATAGCTCCAGCCACTGATTTTTTTTACTCTGTCTTCTCCACTAGATTCTGAGTTCCTTGACAGCAGGGGCTGTGTCTGGCTCATTTCTTTATCTGCTACGCCTAGAATATTTGATGGATGGATGAATGAACAAACAGTCACAAACCCATCTATTTACTCGAAGTCTTGCTGGACTGAATAATGGGATGGAAGTGTTCTTATAATCAACACAGTGTATTTTGCGGGTTATAGAATACCTTACTTTCTTTGCTGCCAAATGTATTCTCTGAATAGCGAAGTAACGAAAGTCTGGGTTGTCCTTTATGATCTGGGGTGAACTTCAGTCCTGGTCAGGCAATGAGGAGGAGCCCCTGCCCCTGAGAACCAGTGTTCAGATCAAGTTTCGTCATGGATGCTGGTACACTCAACTCAGAACCCATGTTTATATCCTGCTTTCTTAGTAACTCAAATCTATAGCTGAAAACAGGAACAGGTAGACACTCATGGGTTGACTGACCGTTAAATATTGGCCCTTTCTGGTCACACCTGTCCTGCCCCAGATTCATGAATAACCAGGCTTCAGCTTCCTGAGTTTACCTTCTACCTTGAGCCCAGACCATGCATCATACAGCCAACACTTGGTAAAGAATGTTCTAGACCTAACTTTTCTCATTTCTGCTTTTTCTCCTCAGTCCTCCCTTCCCTCTTTTTACAGTTATCTGGACACTTAGATTGTGCCTTAATATTTTATCCCTGGCCACA
This sequence comes from Mustela nigripes, assembly GCF_022355385.1. Taxonomy (NCBI): domain Eukaryota; kingdom Metazoa; phylum Chordata; class Mammalia; order Carnivora; family Mustelidae; genus Mustela; species Mustela nigripes. The sequence goes on from NC_081568.1 coordinate 117,012,655, forward strand.
AGTTTTTGTTCTACCTTACTCTGGCCTGTGCAAAGGAGAGAGCCAAACAATAGCTCAAAAACAGTTTTAACGCATACTTATAGAGCGTATTCTATGCTCCAAGCTTTGTGCCCAAAACTTGCTGAGGTTAACTTCTTTGATCTGCACATTCATTAAGAAACATGCTGATATGATTTCCATCATGCAGGCAAGAGAAAGGAGACTCGGACAGAAAGACTCAAACCACAAATTGCCATACTTCAGAATGGGCAAAGGGATGGTGGGATTATAAAAAAAGGCATCTGTGAATGAAACACCCAATGAAGGAGGGTCTGAAACTGGGGCTAAGGAATTTGGGTTTGGTGCAGTAGGCAGTGGGGAGCCACCATTAAGTTTCAAAACAGAAAATATTTCCGTATATTTCATTTTACTTTTATCTCTTTGAATATTTGGTAATTTATACACAAGTTTGCCCCTGTCCTTTTATTTACCACCTCTATCCTAGCAGCAGCAGGGAGTAATCTGCACCCATGTGACAGTGTAACATGGAAAAACAAAACCAACCCAGAGAATCCGGAAGGGCTAGCTGAATTGAGCTGTAATCATTTGGCATAACACTCTAAGTTATTCAAAACAAAAATCACATCTTTGCATTGATGAATGACAAAAAATAGTCTGGTGAAAATGTAGAACCCATGATGGTGAACACAGACTCCCTCTTCACAGTGAGGTGTGAAAGGAGGTGTTTGTTGTGTACACATATAGGGAACCAGGAGAAAAGAGCTAAACAGAGGTGGTGGCATTAAATTATAGACACACTCTTTCTGTGTCCTGAAATGATAATGCTATTCTCAAGTGGTTTTGATAATGATGGAAAATGTTAAGGAGAAAAACACACTAATTGAGCTGAGATCAATGGACTGGAAGTTAAGGTGAGAGAAAGCAGGCCATCTAGCCCTCAGCAGATGGGGCACTGGCTTCGAGAGGGATAGCGCTCAGGGACAGAAAATAACGGTGTAAGAAACAGGCAGGCCGGGGGCGGGGTGCTTCTGCTGTCCAACAACACAGATGAAGGGAGATGGAAACTTTGCAAAGTGATTCAAGATTTCTAGGCTGAGGCTCGAAAAATGTCAGTGCCACAAGTAGAAATCACACGACTCTCAAGAGGAGGCAGTTTTCAGATGAAGGTCACTATGATGTTCGGCCTTCTAGTTGAGGTGAGAGTTATTACATTAAAATATTATTACAGTGACAATCTAAGTGTGTGTGACCCGGAGCCTCATTGAACAATTACAACTGGAGCTACAGAGGCTGCCAAGGCATAGATTTAGAGATTCACGTTGGTGGGCCTAATCCACTCTGAGGACTTGCCTTCAGCTAACAGAACATTTTTCTTTTTTAAGATTTTTTTTATTTCTTTATTTGAGAGTGAGAGAGAGAGAGAGAATGAGAGAGAGAGAGAGCATGAGAAGGGGGAGGGTCAGAGGGAGAAGCCAATTCCCTGCAGAGTAGGGAGCCCGGTGCGGGACTCGATTCCGAGACTCCAGGATCATGACCTGAGCTGAAGGCAGTTGCTTAACCAACTGAACCACCCAGATGCCCCTAACAGAAGATTTTATTAAAATAAAATTTGGGGGGCACCTGGGTGGCTCAGTGAGTTAAGCCTCTGCCTTCGGCTCAGGTCATGATCATAGGGTCCTGGGATCGAGTCCCGCATCGGGATCTCTGTTTGGCAGGGAGCCTGCTTCCTCCTCGCTCTCTCTCTCTGCCTGCCTCTTTGCCTACTTGTGATCTCTTTCTAATAAATAAATAGAATCTTTAAAATAAATAAATACATAGATAGATAGATAAATAAATAAATAAAATTTGGATGTTTTCCCTGAGGGATACTCTCACCTCTCCCCGCATTGTATTATACCTTGCCTTCACAAATTTTATATTATTTGCCCAGGCTTGAATGCATCTGATTTTGAGATGTAGGATAATCCCTTAAAGCCAGAGAAGTGATTGAGTTTGCTGCAGAAAAAAAGGCAGAAAGGATAGAGAGAGTGTGAGAACAAAAGGACCAAGGCCATGAAGACTGTAGCAATATCCGAGGAAAGAATAAATCAGAATACCTGTCTTAGGAGGAATGCCAGAAAGGGATATAGATGTAATTGGGGATGGGGGCAGAGGAAATAATCAAAAACAGGGGGGAAAAATCTCAAGAAAATCACAATAGTGAAGAGGCATACTCAATATGAAGAGAAATCAAAGACTCACACATAGACAACTCATTTCAGAATGACAGGGGTGGCAGGAATGGTGAAGAAGATGATGACTTTAAAAAAAAAAAAAAAGTATCCAGGGAAAAAAAGGGGGAGAAAGAATCCATCTAGCCTCAAATTTCTCCTAGGCAGTACAAAACACAGGAAGACACAACTTCTTTATAAAGTTGAACATAAATATATTACACAACCCAGCATTACCATCTCTAAGTATTATCCAAGTGAAATAAAAACCCAGGTTTGTGCAAAACCTACACACAAATGGTTACAGAAGCTTTGCTTACAATCACCAAATACTGCAAACAACCCAATGTCCTTTAACAGATGAATGGATCAACCAACAATAGAACGTTCTTACAGTGGACTACTATTCTATGGTAAGAACAAACAATATCGAAGAATTTCAAATGTATCATGCCGAATAAAAGAAGCCAGATTGAAAAAGTGACATAATATATCATTCTATTACTAGGACGTTCCTGAAAGAAGAAACCTTTAAGGACAGAGAACAGATCAGTAGTTGCCAGGGATTGAGACAGGGGAGGAACTGACTACAAGGGAATCTTTTGGAGTCATTTTGATAGTGATGATTGTTAAACAATTTTATGCATGTTTGAACTCAAAACTATACACCAGAAGTGAATCTTATTCTATGTCAAAAATAAACACACACACACACACACACACACACACACACACACAACAAATCAATTAAAAAATAGAGGTTATAACCTACGACAAAAAAGTGACCAATGGAAGGGCAGAGCTTGAAGAGGAGGGGATAGGAGTAGGTAGTATAACTTAAATTCTGTATTTTTAGTTGCAAGGAATCAGTAATATTAAGTTGTTAATTTTTTAAAAAATTAGCAGTGGAGTATATTCCTTAGATTTGTCAACTGACAGAAATAAAAAGAAATGGTTCAAATGGTTATAAGTGAATGGGATTTCTGTGAGGAGAGCTTTTCTATTTCCTATCTTCTTCTACCATTTGAAATAATACATGAGCATGTATTGCTTATAGCTTATCACAAAATAAATTTCAAAGTTTATCAATATAGATATTCTGGATACAAAAATATCTTGATTAAAAAACATTTATTTTTTTTTTACCAGATCTCCTATTTGGGGGGGGGGGGGGATGAAATTTAGAGCTGCATCCTCAGGGTACATAAAGGTGAGAATTTTATTTACAATATAAGGTATCCCATATCCAATATAATATAGGTATCCTAGCTAGTTTCATATACAACAGACCACAAAACTACTGAAATAATATCATAAATGTTAATATATAAAGTGAACATTAGTTGTTAAGATTTGTTGTATTTCATTATATTTAGTAAACATTTAAATTTCTTCCATAATTATGTCTTAATGAAAATCTTTTCATTGAGATCATTTCCTGTCTTTATGCTGATACAGTAACATAAACAGAAATATTGTATGGTGACAAATAAGCCTAAAAAGTAGTTGATGGTATTTTCATCTTTAGCCAAACTCCTGGCTGAACCTATGCGAAGACCTTTTGTAGAAAAACATCACAGAGGCTTTGGGGTCTGAACAGAATTTGACAGGGGAACGACTTAAAGAACAGTGATTGAAAAAGGAATGCACTCCATACAAGAAAGTTTTTAATAGCTTCTGATATATTGTAAGAACTCCAAAGTGCCAGTATGTGAATGCATAATTAGGTAGGCGAAAATTCATTACAAAGTGAATTTTGGTTCAACTTGACAAGTGAAAAATTCTCCCATGGCTGCTTTTGAGAAAATTATTATACCTTCCTTTCATCAAAATGTTGCCAATTCTGCGTTTCTGTCAATAGCATTTAACCTGTTTAGGTAGTCTGTTCTCTACTTCATTAAAGTAATGGAGAACTTTATTTAAATCACATTCCTATTAACTTACACAACACATGCTCATATCATCTCACATACCAGAGAACCACTGTTTGCATCCCCATTCTTGTAGCCATGGAAACAGGTGCCACCCACATCTCCTGCTACAGTTAGCATGGGGACAAACGTCCCTAAGCTGTCATTCCCCTGCATTTACCATGTGTTCAGGTCATACATCTCCCAAGCAGACTTTTGCCAGTGTCTGAGAACAATGAAGGTACAAGGTCCAGCCCATTCTTGCAGGACAGGAGACTCTTCAAGTATGTGACCTTAGCTCGTGGAGCTCTCACTGGCCTTGTCAAAACGTTCTTAGAACTACCCTGCCACCCATGACTCTTTCTACCCAATCCTCCTTCCCCCCCTCTCCTTTTGCAGCTATCAGATCAGCAACTTGGTCTGAAGGTTCACTTGCCTCCCCTTCCCCCCTCCACTTTATCCTTCATGCGCAGCTCTCCCAAAAAACTTCTTGGACCTCTCATCCTATCTGGGATCTGCTTGGAGGATTTGAACTGACACACTCATTCTGAAGGAATGGTAAGCATTGTTACTCTCCACCTCAAGATCCTCTGAGCCATATCATCTTCCAAGGGAACAGACTGTACTTAACTTTTATGCAAATTAGGAAGAGACTTAAATGAGCCCCCAAGCTTCCTTGTGAATGTCTTTTATATTTGTGATGTATAATATCTTTCTCAGCCTCTAGCCACAGTCTCCAACCTGGCCTTCACTCTTTGTGACTATCCTGTCTGTCTACTTTGGAGAGAACTGGTGAAGAGCAAGGACGGGAACCAGAATTAGCACTCTGTGCCTAGGTTCCTGAGTGCCCTTACTAGGAAAACTAGGGTTATAGGGTCCCTCATTAATAAGGTTATCTTCAGGATCTATAGTTAAATATGTGTATTCAATTCACTTAAATCATGCTAGCCAGGTGGCAAATGCTCTCCACGTTTACCCTCTTTGTTATCATCAGTAGTTTTACACTGAACCCACAGCTAATTAACAAAATTGACCAAAGGATACAAATTTCCAGGTAAAAGGTGAAGATCTAACATATGGAGTGGGGATTATAGTTACTACCATATTATATACTTGCAAGTGGCTATGAGAGTAGATCTGAAATGCTCCTCCAACAAAAAGGCTATGGTGACGATGTGCCATGATGAAGGTGTTGGTTACCGCTATGGTGGTGTTCATTTTTTACAGTATGTACATGTTATCAAATCAACACATTACACAGCTGAAACTTACACGATATTATGTGTCCAGGGTTATTTCAATGAAACTGGAAAAAAAAAAATCTTAACCAGCAATATGGTGTCGGAGGTAAAGCACCACATACGGAGTCAGAAGACTTCATTCTAAGTTCCAGATGCCACTTATCATCTCTGCCCTTAGTGTCTTTTAATGTTTTGCAACCTCACAGGCACCTGTGTCTTATTACCCAGTTCTTGGGAGGATCAGAGAAGATCTGTGAGAATGTACTTTACGCACCGTAAAGGACAACATGTAGAAGTTACCAAATATAAAATGATACACAGGTATTGGATTGTTCCATTCACTTACCACAGCCCGGGCTCCCGGAAATCTTGATCACCGTGTTAAATTTTTATATCCTAAATACACTTTAGACATGCTGCTTTGGGAGTTAAGGATGAGAGGGAAGCCTGCTCCTGCTTGAGAACATGCCAATGAGGGGTGGAGAGTCACTGAGTCTCTGAGGCCTTGCCTTTGGGGCGAGGTGGGAAGAAAAGGGATTTTTAGGGAGCCAGAGCATGACAAATACCCAGATTTTAATGCCATGGCTTATATAATATACGTAATGGCTTGGAGGTGTGTATTTCTAAAATCAGCTTCCCTTTTTTCTTAAACCCACCTCTCCATAATCAGGCAGCCGGCTGCTGCATCCAGAATTTACTGCTGTGAGCAACCATAAACCTTGTGTTAATGGCAGGGCTGCCCGAGGACAGACGCTGCTGAGCGCAGTGTGTGCAGTGAGAGGCCACAGACAATATTTTCTACTCTCCACACACCCCAGGGCACTCACATTATCATCTGATACAGCTTAAAGGTCCTTTAATAATTATTATTATTATTAAAAGCAAACAATCAACTCCACAAATCAACAGCTCTTTTCAAACAGTTTCTAATCTCTGTTTCCTCTCAGATGTACGGTTATTGTCCACCTGGAAAGACCCCAAAGTGATAGCCAGAAATCTGCCACCACCACCCCTTCTGCTGTTCCTGCCATCGTATTTAATTGTGTTTGCTCAACTCGAAGCCAAACTCATATGCAGTATATTTAGATGGTTAAAATAGCAGAGCATTCCTCTGTATTCACAGATTATTTTCAACACCACAATTCTTGGGAATTAGTCTGGAATAAATAAGGTAAAGCAACATAAATTTGTTCCAGTGACAAAGAAAACAATATCAAAATGGCAATCTGGAGATTCGCCATGAATGAGGGACTATACGGTGTCCCTTCTGGTGAACTCTCCTGCAAATGCAATCTCCGTCTCATTCACTAGTGTGGATTTATTTTAAAGTGAGTGAGAAAGCAAGCAAGAAACTAATAGTAAGAAACTGATTCAAAAGATCAATGTACAATCACTGTACTTGCTCTTACATAGCATTAAAGGTAAAGACGTAGAACTGATATATATGTTGATTTTCTGAACCTCGAAGGAGCCTTTTTTCCCCACAATGGCAAACTTTCTAAATTGAAAAACATCTATCATTAATATATATTCAGGATCTCTCTGAAGTCTCAGCTACTATATTTTTTTCCAAATGCCTTGAAAATCACAAATTTACAAAGGCTTGGTTACTTTTCTCAGCTAACTCTATCTTAAATTTTTCAACATGTATTTTTAGTATCATTTAATAAATACAAACCCTATCACTCAAATGTCAAAAAATTTCTGAATCAAGGAGTAAAGAACTGACTTTGTTGCTCAACAGGTAATGACTTGAACTGCATCAGTTAATTAAAAATAAAGACCAGGGGCGCCTGGGTGGCTCAGTGGGTTAAGCCACTGCCTTCAGCTCAGGTCATGATCTCAGGGTCCTGGGATCAAGCCCCGCATCGGGCTCTCTGCTCAGCAGGGAGCCTGCTTCCTCCTCTCTCTCTGCCTGCCTCTGCCTGCTTGTCATCTCTGTCAAATAAATAAATAAAATCTTTAAAAATAAATAAATAAATAAAGACCAGTGTTCCATGCTTTTAATCTGAGCTAAACATCACATAATAATAAAAACAGGCATTTTAAACATACAGAGCTTTAACTAGATTTTCATTTAAATTGGAAAATGTAGAGAATGAACATGCACACAGATGACTTTCTTGAGATTTTCCACAGTAGACTTTTCCTATCTACATTAGACTCTTGATCCAACCTCGCATTTAGAGAATGCCAACTTTGTGCTTGTCTGTCAGGGGCTGACTTCTTCTCTGTACTCTTATTTCTCATTTGTCTGTTAATTCAGCAAATATTACTTAAAAGTTATTGTGTGTCCAATGGCTGTTCTAGGTACTGAAGACATGGTTTAAGTAAGACAGGGAAGGTGTTGTTCTCCTGGAGTACATATTCTACCCTGGGAGGCAGGACTAGGAGACAACAACCAAACAGAAAGATCTCAGCCAGTGATAAATCAATTAAGAAAACACAGTAGAGAGGTGCCTGGGTGGCTCAGTAGGTTAAAGCCTCTGCCTTCGGCTCAGGTCATGATCCTGGGGTCCTGGGATCGAGCCCTGCATTGGGCTCTCTGCTCTGAAAGAAGCCTGTTTTCTCCTCTCTCTCTGCCTGCCTCTCAGGGTACTTGTGATCTCTGTCTGTCAAATAAATAAATAAAATCTTAAAAAAAAAAAAAATTTGTCCTGGGGGATGCCTGGATGGCACAGCTGGTTAAGCAGCAGACTCTAGGTTTTAGCTCAAGTCAAGATCTCAGGATCAGAGAATCCAGCCGTACAATGGGCTCCACACTTGGCATAGAGTCTGCTTGATATTCTCTCTCATTCTCTCTCTGCCCCTCCCACTTGTGCTGTCATGCTTGCTCTCTCACCGTCTCTCAAAAAAACAAATAAATAAATAAACGAATAAATGATTTGTTCTGCCTTTGGAATCCACCTAGAACCAGCTTGTGGGACGAACAGCGGGATTGTCTCAGATACAGATAATGTTGGTACCACATGTCTGCATGGTCCTTCACATGGTCATCTCTTGTGTATCTCCTGAGTGGCTCACATGCTTATTAGATGCCCCTTCCCTTCTGCCCATTTTCTCAGTCATGCCTCTGCTGCCTGATCTCTGACCTGACACTTGTTCTGAGTCTCACTATTGGCTTAAGCCTAGAAACTAAACTCAAGTGTAACATCAGGTATAACCTGACTGCTTCACTTACCATACTAGCTCCCTGATAATTCTTAATGACATTTATTGTCTCCTTACCTGAGCAATGACATGACTGCTATGTGCTATGGGCATACTTTTAAATTATATGTTTTATTTTCAACTTTCAAAAACACTGCCATGTCCTTTAACATTCTTGATTATGTCAACAGTCTCCATGAAGGAGATACATAATTATCATTACTTCACTTTATTTAATTTTAAGATTTTATTTATTTGAGAGAGAGGGAGAAAGCATAAGTAGGGGGACTGGCAGGCAGAGGGAGAAGCAGGCTACCTGCTGAGCAGAGAGCCCAACTCGGGGCTCGATCCCAAGACCCTGAGATCATGACCTGAGCCAAAGGCAGAGGCCCAACCCACTGACCCACCCAGGCATTCCAAGTTCATTTTAATGATGAGGAAATTCAAACTCAAATAGTTTTAGGTAACTTTCCTAAGGTAAGCTTATAATAGGGACTAAGAACTCAGCAATCCTGCTTTCCCATCTCCATCCTGTTCCAGGAGTGTTCTGGAACACTCTAGGCTTGTTCTCTAGAGAGTAAGTCTAGACGATTTCTACGCTTGAAGTCTCTAGAGGGTAAGTCCACAGATGGTCTGCTTATGCTGTAAAATTTGAAGACAGGCATAAAAGACTTAGACGGTAAATAGAAAGGACTCCCTTCTCCTCAACTTTTTTCATATGTGTATTTGAGTTCAGTATTGTTTATAACACTATGTCCTCAGACAACATTTGAAGCCCCATATACATACTTGAACCACAGTGCAGGGATAGATTAGTATAAACATCCTACCAATTAAAGAAAAAAAAAGAACAAGTTTAATTTTGCCAGGTCTGAGAAAAAGAACTGAGCATATTCAGCAGAACTGCTGTAGGTTTTCTTTTGGCTCTGCCTACCTCCTGAAATCACAATAGTTCATAAGAAATATCACTTGTGGGGCACCTGGGTGGCTCAGTGAGTTAAAGCCTCTGCCTTCGGCTTAGGTCATGATCCCAGGGTTCTAGGATCAAGCCCCACATTGGGCTCTCTGCTCGGTGGGGAGTCCGCTTCCTCCTCTCTCTCTCTGCCTGCCTCTCTGCCTGCTTGTTATCTCTGTCAGATAAATAAATAAAATCTAAAAAAAAAAAAAAAAAAAAAATCACTTGTGAATGTAGGGTAAAAACCATAACTCATTCTAAAGCTCGGTGTTCTGTTGTCTCACTCTCAAATGTATGGTTTTAGATAGCCATGGTGTCAGAAACCCAATTCACTACTTAAAAACAAAAAAAAAAAAATCAGCATTTTCAAGTAAGTTCAAACAAAAGAGTCTCTTAGAAAAAAATAACGGAAATGATTTCCTTACCTGTTCAATTAATTAAGTCACATAAATTACATTATTAAAATAAATGGGAAAGTCCTAAAAAATAATTAAAACTCTCAGGTGTCCTACATCCTTCTAAGGCAGATTATGTTCATTCACTACAGCTCATAGTATATAGCAGCTTGAAGTGGAATACTTTTCATACCATTCTTTAAGGTTCCAAGGTTCTTATTAAGGTGATAGCCTAGCTGTTACTATTAAATATGCATGACCCTTTTCCAAGAAAAGTGTTTTTAACTGATACTTCTGACTAAATCTGTGGGAGTCCTTTTCTCCCAGCTGACTCTTGCATGTGCTCTCTCTCGGGGAAAGAGACTTTAGTAGGCATTGTCCTAACTGAAATGTATCTAAAGTTTTATACAAAAATAACATGGAATTTTGTAAGAAATTCATCTCAAAGTGATTATTATACATAGCAAATGCAGAAAGGTTTGAGGGATGTGTTGCCCCCAAAGTACAATTTGGTGGATTAGAAACACCAATTCAAAGCTGAAAAAATTTAGTAATACAGAATACAGTTAACCTACATCAACTCTTGAAATTTTACAAATAGCAGGAGAAAACTGATTCCTCATTCCTAGTTTGTTGCCAGATAGACATGTAACATTGTATAAACATTATGTAACCACAGACTCAACAGAAGACCTGGTCTCTCCTCTACCACTCCCACCTGATGTCTCCCAGGCAACTTTTGGAGAGGATAGGAGCAGGTCTGGGGGACTTTTCTCAACTACTGCCTGCTAGGTGCTAAGCTTGCTGGGAGAAGGCTATCCTTGATGGGAAAGCTCCATTGTTTGGCTTTGTCCATGATGAGTAGGAAAGCTTCATTCAGGAGTGAAATATTAGGAACACCAAGTGACCATACACTTAAATGACAGGTTTTACTGACAATAAAGCTGCCTTTTTTAAACCTCTATCTGGGAAATTATGGGAAATACCAGGTATCTCCCCCCTTTGTATTTTCTCATATGTTCCCAGATTTGTCAAGGATGACTTGACGATTCTATTATGTCACAGTCATTATGGTCTTTCAGGAAAAAATGGTATTTAATATTTGTATTGAAAAGATATAGAAATACAGTCTACATCATAAAGATTATATAGAGAATACTTCTCATACTGAACTATAAGCAAACAAATGATACTTGAATAAAAAAGTTGCACACATATTTATCTTAGATGAAAATGTCATACCAGATAGAGAAATCCAATTTTTAAAGATTACACCTTATGGTTTTCAGTCAAGACTTTAAAGTATTTTAAAATCCTTGTTAATAGATCCAAAATATAAAGGAAATATTTATACTTTCATACAAAATAAATTGCATTTTTAATGCAATTAAATTGAAATTTATAATTTCATACAAAAATCACGGTACCATTTTATTAGATTGTCCTGGGCTGTGTGTGTATATGTGTGTACATGCATGCATGTGTGTATGGGTGTGTGTATAAAATAACATGTAACAAACTATAGCAACAAAGTACCAAAATAACTGGCTTCAAAGCAAAAAATTCAATCATGATGATTTTAGGATATGTTTCCCTGATTAGACTGCTTGATTTGGCTTGGCATTTTGTATGCATTCATTAAATTATTATCAACAAATACAAAACAGTACAAGGATATTCAAGTTGATAACTTTTGGTGTGCACAATGCAAAACTATTATAAACACGAAGTCAAACATATTTAAAATTTGGACTAAAACGGACTAATTTCATCTCAGAAAAAATTTTGTACTGCCTTTTGTAAATACTATGGAAAAACAGCATTTACAAAATATACAGGGTATACTTTCATACAGTCTCTCTTTATGTAACTAATATATAAAGGATATATATATGTATATATACCCTTTTCCCCCAACCAGATCCCCAAAATCACAAATCTCATTACCTGTTTTTGAGCAGTACACTGAAGGTCATCTTATCCAGTCCCAGATAATTTGGCAGCAAGTTTGACCAATTCCAGTTCCATTTTGTGATGGCTGACTGTTGATAAATGAGAACACGCTATTGTTAGTTATTAATCAGAGTTAATATGATCAGTAAATTAAAGCTCCAGCTGTGATAGACTAACTAAGAAGGAGGGGGGTCCAGAACAAGGACTTAGACAGATAACATCAATCATGTCCACAGAAGAAGGTTTTTATTCCAATAAGACAGCAATTAATTTATAAATCCATTTGGGGATGTAGTCATTATTTATAAAAATATAAATCAATTTCTTGAGTTGTTATTCTTCCCAAGTGCTAATGGCATTTGCCCAACAAGTTTCCCTGAGAGGGTGACTCTTTGAGAAGAAAAGTGAAATAACTGGCAACTTTTTCATCTATCGAGTGATAGTTTTTATTCTTTAGCACCCAGAAATTTGATGAAAAAAGACTTAGAAGTGCTATGACTCAAAGTACAAGACACCACTTAATTAGAGTGTGAAAATAATGCTATTTTTGGTTAAGAAAATAATTTAAAGGGGAAATTAGAACAACCTGTAAATGTAAATAACATTCTCTTTTCTCATTTAGTAGGTAATTTCACAACAGAGTAAGGAGAAAAATCGCTGTGAAAGATAATCTCATAATTCACAACAGAATAAAACATGCCATTTATTTAAACACAGTGAGGCTAATTTAACAGCTACAATGATTATTTATGGTTTGGAGCACTCTAATGCACAACATAGAGAAGCAGCCAACATATTCAAACTTACACAATATATTTGGTTTTCAAGTATTATAGATGCTTGCATTCCTTAAAACTAAACAGTTTTGATAATAAGAGTCCAGGCCAATGTTTAAAATCCTCTAAGAACTATGCCCTGTCACCTGCTGATTAATGGAGCACCACAATCCTGTCATAGAGCAGGAGAATTCTGCCCCAGGTTGTCAGCATTGAAGGTCTTATTCTACTACAGTATTGATGAATGTAGACTAGGGTTGTAACAGGCATGGCAAAAATATTATCTGCATCCCGAATTAGGCCATTGTTTTAATTCTTATTTTCCTCGGAGCTCTAGGTCAAGCAATCCTTCTCTTCTGCCCTGTTGGTTGGAAGAGTCTGTCAGGAGACTTTTCCCTTTTTTATTCACCAAGAGAATAAACAAAGCAAAAACAACTTTAGATTTCAAATGCTTTGGCTTTAATTTGACCTTTTTAATGTAATGATTGAAGTAGGTAGCTTAAACAACTGCATATTCTGACATTAAAAACGTGTGGTATTTATTACATTACCTTTATTCCAAATATCCAGACTTTAAGATCATTTGCAAATTAATTTGAAATGCAGGAATATGTTTAGAATTATAAAAAGGGAAATCTATCTCATGCCACTTAAAATAGGAGCTCGAGGCTTTATTTATAATTAGTTGTAAACTCTTATTATTTCTCTGATAAGTTAGATAAATTCATAAAAATTGCAAGGCGTTGAGTGGGTGGATTGGGGATGGGGGCGAGCAGCAAGGGAGGAGACCATTACGAAATGCCTGCTTTTTCAGGCCTTTTCTAGACACAGCCAAACAGATGTTCCCTCTGCCCATGGTGAACTGACCTGGTCAAAAGTTAAATTATACAGACCAAACATATGAATCAGTTTGACAACGAGAAAGAAGATAAAATAACTTTTCCAAAGTCAATTCATGCAGACCACATAAATAAACAAGGCCCTTTGCTTCCCGGGGGGGGGGGGGGGGGGCGGAAAGCTTATAAATACTCAAACACAAAGCACTTTTTTCTTTTATTTATGTGAAAAAAACCCCACATACCTGATCTAGCATGTTTTCACTAAATGCCTTGTACACCTGGAAAGGGTTAAAGGCAGAAGGCTGATCTTCCACACTCCTCAAGGTCGTCTTTAAAGGTCTGATGGGTAATGGCTTTTCCTCTGAACCATTCATAGAAAACAGCTGTTCTTTTAAATATTCCTTCAAGGGGAAAAAAAAAAAATTACAAGTCGTGATAGTGGGAAGCATATATTCTCTTTAAAAATACACTGATCAATATCCAAATCTACCCTTTCAGCACATTTGCTCGATTACAGTATATTATTGCCTCAGGACAAAATACATTTTCAGAAGAAACATAGCAGAATACCAATCAGCATTGCAATAAACCCATCAAAAACAGGTTCACCTAATATACAGGATAGATCGGAAAATCATTTAACAAATTCTCACATAATGAATGTATGCTTGATATATCAGAATCTTTTAAACAGGCATTGTCTTCTTATGGGTTCACGCGTTAACATGTCTGGTTACCAAAACTTAACTCAGATGCATGATTCCTCACAGTACAAGACTGCTCGTTCATTCACTAAGCACAGTTGTTACCTACTCTCTGCTCAGCAGAGTGCTAAGAACTTTGCTATTTCACTGCAATCTTCCTTTATGTAAATTAATTATAATTCAAACTTCTAAACTCTATTTCCATGCTGTGGACTGAAAAAATATCAAGGTTCAAATGAAGCTCAATGTATGTAATTCTAATCCCCCAACTGCCAGTGGCAGCCTGGGCAAAAAAGTCATTCTACTGCTTTATATTTCCTTTTCCATTCATAAGTAAAAAAGGTGAATGTTATTAGACTCTTTCTGGAAGACAACCATTAAAATGATGTTAAGGTTCCTGTGTAAACCATCAAATACTTAGTATTAGTAAGTCATTTAAGAAATATAATTCTCCAGTATGTCAAAATATAACTTTTACTTCAAGAGTAGGACCAGAGAGAGAACATTAGAGCTGAAAAGAACTTCAGAGGTCATCTGGAAAACCCTTGCTACTTGAAGTCCGGCGCCCAGACCAGCCCAGTCAGCCTGGGAACTTGTTAGGAAAACAGAATCTCACCACCCCAGGAGACTGGCAGGCACGTGAAAGTTTTTGAGTAACTCTAGCCCACACCACATTCTGCAGTTGGCTCTGAAAGGTCACAGATGAGCCTGAGGTTACACAGGGGTGAGTGGTAGGATCTGAGTGAGGAGCCTCGCGTTCCATCTTGGTGCACTGTGCTTTCTCCTCTACCTCCGTAATATAATTTCCTGAACAGAGAACGCCCACTGTACTCATCCAGGAAGGTAAATTTTAGATCCTAAAATCCTCAACATCAAAAGCAACCACTACCTAACTATGATAATCACTTCTTAAATTTGCTCATTGTGGACCACATCTCCTTAGATGAATTGTGTAGCATCATCCACACAGAAGACTCCTAAGTATTATTAGATTAATAAAACCACCAGAAAAGAAGGTTAAGTCTAGATTTAGATTTTTTAAGATTTTATTTATTTATTTGACAGAGAGAGATCACAAGTAGGCAGAGAGGCAGGCAGAGAGAGAGGAGGAAGCAGGTTCCCTGCTGAGCAGAGAGTCCGATGTGGGGCTCGATCCCAGGACCCTGGGATCATGACCTCAGCCGAAGGCAGAGGCTTTAACCCACTGAGCCACCCAGGTGCCCTAGATTTAGATTTTTATACAAAAATAAAATTTCTCTCCATTATGGTTTCTGAATGAAAAAATTTAAAAAGGAGTAAAAGATTCTAACAAGAACTGCTTTGTTTGCTAATAACAATCTGTTTCAACTGAGTTCCCCTTACACCGCTACATTTGGCTTTTTTGTTGTCGTTGCTCCACAATTCAAGAAAGATCAAGTGCTATGTTGCAAGTTGGGAACACAACGGTGTTTTCTCCCTTCTTAATTTCGCTGACCTTTCCACTATCTTGTCACTCTGGTCACCACCCCTTCTCAAAAACCCGATTTTTTGTGCTGTCGCTTTAACCGGATTTACTGCTAAGGTGATTTATTTCTTTAGAAGAGATACGTTCTTCTTTGAACATCCTTTCTTAAACCCCCTCCCTGTGCAGTTACATGCGTATTTCCCTACCCGCCATTTCATGAGGTCCCATGACCTCAACTACCACCCTCAGCGAGGCCACCAGAATCTCTCAGCACGGCCTCCCTCGTCTTTGCCCGTGGCCGGGTTCTTCAACTACCCACCGGACTTCGATGCTCCGACATCCCCCCGTATCTCAAACACCCACACTCTTCAACCCCTTTCCTCGCGTAATTCGCTAGGACTCGGTGGCACACTCAATCGGCCCCTCGCCCAGGCCTGCGCCTGTAAATGCCCGCGTATTTATGCTCCCGTTTTAAGCACATTCAGCAGGTCCCCTGAAAACGCCCAAGACTCACAGCGCGGCCCCGCAAGCGACCACGCCTCCCGGCGCCACTGCGCCCCCAGCGTCACGGCGCTTCCGTGGAAACGGCGCTTCCGTGGAAACGCCGCGGCGAGGGCGACGCTGGGCGCCTAGTGCAGGCGTTGAGTCTGTCGCGGGCTACCGGCTCTGGCAGTCCCGGGGCAAAGGGCTCACTCCTTTGGTCCAGCCTCACCTCCCAGGAGGCCACTTCCTACCTCGCCGCCAGGCTTCTCCCCGCGCACAGTCAGCAAGCATTTAGCCCGACGTGCCACGTGATAAGCAGTGCGGCCAACCGCAAAGGACCTCGGTGGTAGGGAAAGATCCTCGCTCGGAGCTCAGGGCCTCGGGGGTCCACAAACCCTGCCCGGAGCACAGCCTTTCGATTTCCTGACTAGAACAGGCGGCTGCCAGCCAGGAAATATCCCGGCTTAATTTTGCTTACTGGTGATCACTGATCTTTTTCACGTTAAGGGCTTTTAAGGAGTGGACTGGTCTATCAGGTTGGCAATCTCTCCCAGCCGTGACTGTTCTCAGAACTCCGGGAACGCCACGTTCCTAAAAATCTGAGGGTAATCCTCCTGCAACATCTGTTCCTCAGTAATCACCATGGTTACTTAAGCCCATCTGGGTGGCCATGTGGCCAAGCCAACGAAAGCCATGATTTCACAACGGTGGTCTTTCTCTTCGCCAAGGCCAGGAGCTCCTGAGATCCCCACATAGAAACCCTAAACGAATTATGAGGGACCGTTAGCAAAAAGGAATAGGTTGTGTTACTTGCTAAACAATTATATACTGCGCTCTAGTGCCTCAGGGACAGGGCCATTTCTCCTAACAGCAAATCCCTCACACCCTCTCAGGCGATCATTGAATGCACTATTACATCACCTGTTTATTGACTGGTTGATTAGCTCTAGGAAAGCCAAGAAACAAAATTTACTTGAGGTAACTTTCAGGTAAACGGTAGCCGAAAGAACATTTATGTAACTGAGTTGTAAAATGCTGTTGTAGGATTTAATTCACTCCTCGGAAATTTATCGTTTTTAAGGCCTACCCCAATGAGATAAAACACTGTAGCTTCCCATTACTCACACTTTAGAATTTTTAGTATTCTGAAAAATTACATTCATGCATTTGCAGCTAAAAAACATGATTCTAATTCACATTAGATGTCACGCTCTAATTCAGGTACAAATGCTCAAATTAAAAACCTGATGAAGTTAGTACACTTGTATTGTTCCAAGTCCACAGCTGAGATACCCGCTCTTTACATTTTTGCTCAAATGGCCAGAAACATGCAAGGTCAGAGGCTTAACCCAGCAGAGACGCATATAAGCATGACATCGGCCCTAACCAGTGCCCATGCATTAATGCATTTTCTTGGGTTAATCGAGCTGCGCCCTAATATGGTTCAATATTCTTCTCAAGTTTTCTCATTATGGAAGAAATCTACAGCTTCACCTGACAAGTATGACGTCTGTAGGAGAAGTACCTCTCTCTCCGGAAAATTCATCATTTCACAAACAGCAGATCTTAACATCAGTTTAACAGTCACAAACACACAATTCCCAAACTCCAGGTCTAGTCTATACAATTCAGAACTGAACTGAGTTTATGAGCCGTGTTATTGTTTAAACCATATAAATAAAACCTACATTGTTTCGGTGAGGCTTCTGCTATACAAATGCTGAACAGCCGGGGCTGAATAGATTCTATTAATAATGCAATATTGAGTTTGGTATTGACTTTAAGAAGTATTATCACCTCCTTGACTAACCCTTAGCTGCCAGCAGACGCTGCCTCAGGCCAGTACACACCTAATTGCTCGGTAAAAAGGCCGTTTCCCTACCTCATTGAGCCGCATGATGTGATAAATTTGCCGCAGGTACTCGCTGCCACCTGGTTTGTGGCAGATATCCAGGACCATCATGTTTATTTTCTGCTCAGTCGGTTCAAGAGCACTTTCTCCTTCTTCTAAGGCTGTGCTTTTCTCTATTGTCATAAACGCACTAAGTACAAAGAAAGCATAGAAGTATCAGTGGTGAAGAATTGTAAAGATGGAAAATAATCAAAGAGATTGAGCGCAGAGAGTCGATGTAAATCTCATATTCAAAGCACCATAAAGACTGCTCAAATAGGTAAGCTTTCCCAAACCGCCCCTGAGCATAGAAACGGAGCCGCAGAACTAAGCACCTGAAAGCATTTTAAAAAATTGAATCGTTTCTTTAAAACAGTTCTTTATTGCATTTTTACTCCTATCTATAAAACATTTTCCCATTACTGCAATTGTTGAAATTGCTATAATCATGGGATGAAAACAAAACATTTCTTTTTAAGAACATGTAAGAAATAATTTGTATTTTTTCTTTGAGGATAAAAAGTATCTTTGATGCCTGAAAGAGCTTTGGTATTATGTCTTTTGTAGATTCCTTTTTACACCTGTCTTTGGAACACATTAAAGACTAATTAAAGTGTCAAAAGGGGAAGCCTATTATGCTAAATAAAGGCTGGGCGCTCACTGGCAGCATGCTTACCACTGGATATTTTAAATTGGCCTTTTGACACTTGTTGCCTTTAAAAATATATGGCCTCTCCCCTCACACCACCCCCAACCTTGTTTTCTTCTTGGTAAGGATACCTAGCAAAAGCGACTACCCTGATTATTCTTCAGGAAAAGGGTCTATCATGGCCATCCTGGAATATGCAACTTGTATTTGTGAAACATTTCTTGTTATTAATAAAACATTATTCAGATAGTAACGTTGAATGACATAAATTAAAAAAAAAAAAAAAACAACTCCAGACATACCAGTGCAAAAGAAATCATGATATTCAACATACATGATCTATATCCCATACCACTTTTCTTATTACATTGCTGTTAGGATTATGTTAGGCTTTGCAATCTAAGTATTCTTAAGAAAATGCATGGTTTTCCACTGTTCCGCAGACTAAATGAAATTTACTGTGGTGTAATCAGCTATATACTGTAGTTCATTACTGAGATTTTGCCATGATTATAAAATTAGTTCTGCTAAGAGTAAGTGCTGCTGACCTGAAGACTGAACCAAATGATACCCAGCTGCTGGACATTAACTTTTATATTGCTTCCACATGTAGCTTCAAAACATCTTTCTTAAAAAAAAAAAAACAACTTTACAACTGTGTAAAGCTTGCAAAAAATAAAGTGAATCCTACTCTTAGACATATTCGTTAGCTACAGTAAATCTTCAAACAAACAAAAGAGACCCTGTTGCAATAAAAGAAGTTTGTAAATATCTTTTTAAAGCTGCATACAGGTTGCAAGCAAAATTTGTCAGGTTTTGTACAGGCTGACATTGAAAAAGTTAAGGCCCTCTGACGAAAGAGTGTCTCAGTGTCAGCCCCTGAATTGTATCCTTTCCTGTCCATCACTGTGCAGGTGAAGCAAATGATTGGATTCAGTCAATGCCATGATTAATGAGTTCCTCTCTGGATTTGGGACTGCCTATCAATCATGTCATTAGGGAGAATGTGCCCTGAAAGAGGCAGACCTTAGCCAAGGAATAACTGCATTAATCTTAATCTGTATATGCACCCAGCCAGCCAAGTCAGGGTCACCATGATGAAAAACAATAATCTTCAACTCGACAAATTACTTTGCAAAGACAGACATTTCTTTACTTTTGGGGCTGTGTGTTCTCCAGAATCCAAGTTGACTGTTTACAGCTTGAGTGTTACTACAAAGTGAAGGTTATTTTAATGAATAGTAATGCTTTCAGGCAGTAAGCAAGACAAGCAGTGCTTAACAGCTGCCTGCCACCTTTTCACTACAGGTCTTTTCACAATTTCCATAAAATCAAAGTTAAATCTGAATGCTAGTGAAAAGAAATCTACCTAAAGGATATTGTGTCGTTCCAAGATAATCATCAGGGGGAATTAAAATTTTGATTACCCTAACAGAACTATTTCAGTTTAAATGGTTACATTCCCAAACTTAAAACAATTATGGTAAAGCCAATGCAGCCCCTCACCTATACACAGACATCGGGGTTTAAAATACATTTTCCTTTATGGCATAGATCTGGAAACAAAATGATCATTGATTCGGGAAAACTATGCAGAGGGAGAAGTTCACTTATATAATAGATAATCAATCTGAAATCAGAATCAAGAAGTACATTCCTACAGTGCCCATTAAATCCTGGAAGAGATGACCTAATGTGAGTTAATAAGTCAAATCTACCGTTTCAGATACATATAAGAAATAACTTTAAATCTGAACTCTTACATATTTTCCAGAAACTGAGAAAGACATAGCATTGTGCTAATTACATACTCGTACACATTCAGGAACTTTGAGGACTGTAAAACATTTTTTTTAAATCAATATGTAAAATATTTTTAAAAGATCAGCAATTCTTCATTTTGGATGCATGTTGCAGCAGATAACTAATCAGTCAAATATAGCTAGACAAATCCCTATATAGGAGGTATCAGATGTGTTCGTGCTGTTTATAAAGAATTTAAATAAACTTTAAAGGAAAAATTTTATTAATTTTATTAAAATTTTATTAATGGAGTCCCGTATGTGGCCCCAGGTATATATATAGCAGAGACATGACTTTACACTGATCTTATTGATAGAGGGACCCCTAAATCAAAAGTATCATAAATTTAACTTTATAATCCACTATTTTTATTCTTTTCCCCCCCTCTCTTTTTGTAACCAAAGCTGAGGATCTGACATCTGGCCTTAATCTTTCATTCATTGGTTTCAATAGCCGCCAGTTGGTATTGAATGCAAATGTAAAGATTAAGAAGGCTGTTTTTAGCATTACTAAGCATTTGCCTGACTGCTGTTGTTATTCCTACCCACAGGACACCTCAGAAGTAAATTTCTACAAGTCCCTATGACAGGACCAGGAAAATCACCATTACTGAGATTTTTCCATTTGGATTAATATGAAGTCTTACTGATTAATACAAACCAGAAACGAATATTCATTATCATAATACCAGTGAGTGCAATGTATTTTAACAAGAGTTTATAAATAATAAATGCTTACTAGTTCTAAGCTTGATGCTAAAAACTTTATGAATGTTATTTAGTTTTTCAAAACCACTCCCACCAGCTTGGTACCACCACTGAAAATGAGGTTTTGAGAGATTCCATAATTTGCCCAAGATGGCCTGCTCACAAGGGATTCATTTTTGGCCATCCGATTACAAAGCCTGAGCTCTTTGTCACTACCACATACTAAGGAAAGTAACAACTTTTAGTCGTTTCTGGCAGAGAGTTAAAATAGTATCTGCTAGTGACATGAGGAGATTTTAAAAGAATGGGCGGACAGTGTGTGTGTGTGTGTGTGTGTGAGTGGTCTGAGAAAGGGCTGGCTTAGTGATCTGTAGGCCATATGAACTATAATTTCTTTATCAATATCATGCAGTTCAAAAGTGAAGACTAATTTTAAGACAGGAGTACTCTATGTACATATTTAAATTCATCAGGGACCCTTAAAAATCTTAGCAATACCACAAATCACTTAGTTCTTGGTGACAAACCTATGAGGAGGCTGACATTTTCATACAGAAACAGCTGGGTGTGTTTATAGCTCGAGTGTGATATGCCCCAGTTGCCCTCTGGGATTCTTACATTACCAGATGAAAAATGTGTACCTTTTTGACAATCAGGTACACAGAAAGCAATAAAAAGCCTTTTATATCCATTAATTCCTTCTTAATTTAATCTCCATGGCCAATCCATTTACAAAATGCTCCAGGCTATCCACGAGATACCTGTTTGTGCACTGAAAAGGAATGAAACAAAATTCTCTCGGGTTTAACTACCACCCTTTTTATCAGAAACCTTAAGATGGTGACTAAACAGGTATAATGTTCCAGCATGTCAATGGGGTTCAAATTTTAATAAAACAAGGAATGTCTGATAATCCTGTTTTTAATGGGATATTTATCTTTTTCTGTATTCGTCAAAGTTCCCATGAAGTTAATAAAACAACCACTGTTGCCTATCTCCCAGTCTTTTGTTGTTGTTTATTGGTGATTTTGTTATTGTGAATGTTATCTGATGAAATTCAGTGAGAGAAAAACATCGCCTTACCATTCGGTGCTCAGTTTCCTTGCTTTCACCAATTGGCTCTCAAGCCAGTTGGGTTTTTCCTGCTCGATGCTCTGTATGACCTTCTGGGTCATGCGATTAGGGCCACTTGTCTGCTTTCCCATGATGCTTTCCAAACACACACAGATTAAACCAAGTTTCTCTTTACTCCCTCTGTCAAGGGAGGCACCTGTTAAAAGTTCCACAGTGTTTCCATCCTCAAATATCCGACATATAATTACAATCAAGTTCCAGACAAGAAGGCTAGCTTTCTTCAATTCAACAAAGTTTTTTGACATTTTTCTCTCAGACAGAAAAAAGAAGTATTTAATTGGGGGAGGCAAGCATGCAATCACCGTAGGTAACTTGCTGATTACAATAGATACTGCCTGAGCAGCAAGCCTTGTGAAGCCTGGGGAAGAAAGGAAAGAAAAGGTATGATTAATATTAGCATTTGCATTCCGTCACTGTGTTGTTTTGAGTGTTGCGTGGGGATGTCTAATTTTTGTGGAGAAAATTGTCGAGAAGAGCAAGTGCTTGACATATTCCGACAGAACTCCACTGGGGTCCCCTCCGGGGCTGCCTAAAATTCCTCAAATCTCTAACTCACTTTTTTCCCCCCTTTCTCAAGAATGAAGATTAGAACGTTTAAAATTATTATTTTATTTATTTATTTTATTTACTAAGATTGCAGGTTTAAAGGGCTCAGGTGTCCTATTAATGAACAAATGTATAGGCATTCCTGTTGGACCTCTTTGTGGCTTTTGGTACTTTCTTAAGCCTCCTTCTCCTTTGGAATCCATAACAGAATCATTCTAGATCTTGCTGTCCCTGGCTCCCCTTCTACTTTTTAGCCCAAATGTCACCTCCTCAGATACCTTCACTCACCACCCCATCCAAAGCATCCCTCTGTGCTCTTCCCATGCCAGGTCCCACTTCCTCTCCGTTATCTACTTTGTCACCTAATAATTACCTATTAAATTGTTAATGATCTGTCACCCTCCACTAGAACATAAGCTCTATGAAGACACTACTGTATCCCCAACATTTAGCACCTCATATATCAGCTATTCAATAAAGATTTGGTGAATGAATAAGCCAACAAACTGTTTCCCATGCTAGTTCTTAAATGCAGTTATTGTTAAGAAGTCCTTGCCTTTGAATGATGGTTTCACACACTCTCCCTTGCCTGGTGTCATTTCTCTGAAGGATATACTGATGCTCCCTCTCTAGATCAGGGTGTCTCAACTTTGGCACTCATGATATTTGGCCTGGATAATTCTTTGTTGGGAGGAGCTATCCTATGCAATACAAGATGGTTTAGCAGCATATCTGGAGTACACCCACTAGATGCCAAATAACATTCTCCTCAGTGTGACCACCAAAAATGTCTCCAAGCACTGCCAAATGTCCCCTGGGAGCAAAATCTTTCCCAGTGGAGAACTATTCTTCTAGATGAGTCTTAGAATCTTCAGTCTTGGCCTTTCTCCAGGGTAACAATCCTACAACTACAGCTTCCTATTGGACATTTCAGTTCTCTGTTCTAATAATCATTAACTCATTATAATTAAGATCAAATTAATTGTTGTCCTCCCAAACTAGCTTGGCCTTGCTGACCCTCCCCTTCCCCCTCTCTGTTCCCCCATCCCTTCAATTCTTCCTTCTTTTAAAATCTTTAAAGTAGTCTTGTTGATCTTTCATTCCAGAAACCACATTGATAAATCCTCCTTCCCCTTCATCTCTGACATACAGTTTCACCTCACTGTGAAACATGGCTACTGACCTATGGAAAACCCTCCTTACAAAAGGTACCTGGACTGCTGCATTGCTCTCCTAACTCATCTCCCTGCTCTGGACCATGCCCAGCCTCTCTCTTGTGTCATGAAGCCAAATTAACATACCATAAAGTGTGTTATCTAATTTCTCAGCCATGGTTGTTTGAGCTGCTCCCACTGTTATGAGATCAGTCTCTGGAGTGTTGCAGTCAAAACATTCCACAGTCCGGCCTCAGCCAGTTTCTGTAAACCTTATCTTTATTTTTATCCTCGCTGCTTTTAGGCTTCCGCATATCTCATTACTCTCACATGAAATGCCCTCTGTTTCCATGGGTCACCCATTTTTTTCAACTCTTGGTTCAAAGTCCTCTCCTCCTACGAATTTATTTGAATGTCCTATCTGCATGACCACTTTGGTAATTAGGTCTGTAATAATGCCATGCTGTCACCTTTTGCATTATCATCTATTATCGTTTATGTTATTTATGTCTTCATGAGTTGTCTTTTCAAACAGACAAAAAGCTCCTCAAGAGCATGGAAAACCACCCCATCGATCTTTGATTATCCCACAAAGCCAGGCGCGGTGTTTTAATCCACTATATACATAACAGCATTTGAAAAATTAAATTGAGTGACAAGCTAAAAGAAGGTAGCTTTGAGTTCTTCAGTAAAACATTCTTTACTGCTTTTGCTAAACAAAAATACTAAAACAATGTGAAAGATTTTTCAAGATATTTGTGACATTTAAAGAAGTCACTCAGCTCTAAAAAATTACAAAGCTCTTGGAAAACATGTCTTGTCTGGTGACTCCACAGAAATTCATGACAACTTAAGAATCATGATAAAAATGAACTGGAACCATCTTCATAAGTCTGTTAAAGTGGGCCCAACATATATTTGAAAGATCTCATAAGATTATTGTGTTCAGTAAAATAATAGATTCAAGAACACCTAATTCAGTACTTGGTAAAGAATAGTTCCCTGATAAATGTTTTCTTTTTATCCAAATGAGTAAGCTTGAAATAGAGATAAAACAAACTAAGAAACTCCTTTGTGACCATTCTTCCCTGTGTTCTTAAATGATTTTAAATGTTTATTGTTCTTCACATGTTTGTGTCATTTATTCCCTATTCTACTCGCAGGTGTTGACTTAAAAGATTTTATCTTGTGTTCTGTTTATTCAAAAGAGAGTTTAACTGCAGATACCAAGGAAACATTTGACAATCTAAGAAGATATCAGATAAAGATTACCAATTCTCTTCACACCTGCACTTCTACTGATATTTTAGAAAATCTGAGGACTCCAGATACTCAGATCCCCATACCTTATTAAAGCTTAAGGCCGATTCCAATCAGAACCTTTAGACTAATAACAAATGAATAAACCCAAATCATAGGGATTCTGTGGGAGTCTGTGATGATGTTAACAATACTCCAGGAAGGGATCTTTTAAGAATGCCACACATTAATTCTTCTGTCCTTATTTAAATATTCTGGCTTCTATCTAAGGCATATATATGTTACATGTTAGAAGGGCCAATTTCAGAGCTGACAAAGTGAAAAAATGTATGTCTTAGGATGGATGCAATGTGATATGAATATTTATGTATTTATCATTTCTTTCTTCCTAGACAAGAACCACTGGTTGTTAATAATATATTTTGTGATTATAAAACATGCAGAAAGGAAATTTACAATGAATGAAGTAAAGACAAAATAATATCTTAAAGTCACTTTTAAAATGTTATTTATTAATGGTATAAGACGTCCATAATAATTTCTTGACTGAGGATAATGTCATTTAATATGCTTTATTATTTTTAGAATCTGGGCTTAACATTTTGATACAGTGAGTCAAAGGACAGGTTCTAAGTTTGGTTTGTTTCCCTACTTGATTTTACTGGCTCTCTTAGGTGAAAAATCTACTACATGAACCAATGTAGATCCACACTGTAACAAGTGTATCAATAACTGTGCTTGTGAAATCATGGCACTTGCTTTTCAATATCAATCATCAAATAGGCAAAAGCTATTGGTGACATTGACTGCTAAATATTCATTAATCATAATGTCAATGGTTATTCTTGAAAACAAATAGAAAAATATTTCATTTTTGTATTTTTAAGAAACACATTCAGGAATCACTGAAACTCTTATTTGGAATATTTTCAGTTATGTTAGAAAATTCTATTTCTAGGTTCTGAAGTGTGTAGATAGGATATTTTTATTGGTGATACTGCGTTTTATAAAAATATTTCTGGTTTTTATAAAATGAACTATCTTAATAACTTCTGATACCATTTTGTATATTTCTGCCATCAGTTTATCTCCCAACAATCTGCATGCAAATGATATCATGAATACATTTTTTTCTCTTTCCTCTCCAGAATCCACTCATTTAAAATAATTACTCCAACAGTTCCCCCATAAAGCATTATTTTCATTTATTTATTTATTTTTAAAAGATTTTATTTATTTATTTGACAGAGAGAGATCACAAGTAGGCAGAGAGGCAGGCAGAGAGAGAGAGGAGGAAGCAGGCTCTCCCCACTGAGTAGAGAGCCCGATGTGGGGCTCGATCCCAGAATCCTGGGATCGGGACCCGAGCTGAAGGCAGAGGCTCTCACCCCCTAAGCCACCGCATCAGTCTCTCTACTCAGTGGGGAGAGCCTGCTTCCTCCTCTCTCTCTCTGCCTGCCTCTCTGCCTACTTGTGATCTCTCTCTGTCAAATAAATAAATAATAAAATCTTAAAAATTAATAATATATTGGGGAGGCTAGCTGGCTGGCCTAATGCAACTCTTAATCTTGGTGTTGTAAGTTCCAGCCCTACAAAGGGTATTAGAGATTACTTAAAAATAAAAACTCAAAAACCTAAAATAAGTAAAAAGTAATATTCAGCCACAAAAATTTCTCTGGTATATCTTTCATTTAATTGCTGTCAATGAGGGATGCCTGGGTGGCTCAGTCAGATCAGCAGCTGCCTCTGGGTCAGGTCATGATTTCAGGGTCCTGGGATCAAGCTCCGCATCAGGCTCCCCGCTCGATGGGAGTCAGCTTCTCCCTCTGCCTGCTGTTCCCCTGCTTATGAGCTCTCTCTCTCTCTCTTTATTTATTTATTTAAATAAATAAAATCTTTAAAAGAAATTGCTGTCAATGAAACAAAACAACTACTTTGGGTATATCTGTTCTTTGAAACATAAGGGAGCAAATACCTAAGCAGAGCTGTAGCAAAAGCATCTGAACTTTCATTCAACTCTTTGGTAAATCTCTTACATTGTATGATTTATTGTCATATTTATTTCCTTAAATCCTCACTATTTTCTATGTAACAGTATTTACTGACAAAGTAATACAAAAATGCATTTCAGTTTGTCACCAGAGTGTTTTCTGTGTTCTCTCATTTTCACCGTTTCAGGAAGGACAAATATTCCCTTAAGCTAGTGACTATTTGTCTTTTAATAAGTTAGAATCTAAAAAAAAAAAACCAAAAAAACAAACCACCACCAAAAACAAAAAAATGACTCTAATCATTTATCATTGCTTAGACAAATACTATAAAGTACTCCATTAACTATCACTTGACTTAAAACATCCTTGAAAACAATTACAGAAGTTTGTCTTCATGTTTTGGATACTTAGTTTTGAAATCTTTTGCTAATCAAGATGATTTCCAACCACCTTTAGCTAGTATCTTAAGGCACGATATGTACCTAAGAGGGATTCTTGTTTAACAATAATGTATGGGAAGTCATATTTCAAATGGTTTTCCCATATATTTCCTTTTCTAAAGTCTTTTTTTTAACCAAATCTGATCAGATCATCATCATTTTTACATTATAAATACAGACAAAGAAAATAATGGAGGAAAGTGACTGCATAAACCATTTTGCACACTCCAGGTGGATATGACAATAGGAGAATACCATGGTTCTCCATCTCTCTACCCTCTGTTAGACTGACAGTGTTCAACCTTTATCACCACCACCGTATGCAAAACAGAAAATATTTATAGGCAAGACATTAAGTCCCTTCCCTGTTCAATTGATATTTATTAAGTGAGTTAACACTATATGCCAAGCATTTCAGTTGAGGTTAACTATAAACTCTAAAGTAGATACCTCCTCTTGGTGCTCAAAGACTAGTAACTGGTTCTAAATGGGTGCAAACACCCCGGGGATGTACAAGATAATTCTTTGATAAATGAGAAGAAAGGAAGAAATGAAACTTTACTAAAATTTCATATGAAGATTGTCACTGCAACTCTCCCTTGGTCTGTGAGGCCATTATGGGGGGGTGATGACCAGGAAAGCCTACTCTTTCATTAGCATATGCACATTTTTTGAACCTGAGGTTCTTTGAAAGATTATGGAAGAATTCTAGAACACCTGTACAAAGCAAAATTTTTCATGAATGGAATGACTTGAAAGCCACAAACAAAATAGTGCTACTCATGCAATAAAAGTTAGCTATAGATTATGCCTCCTGAATTGCTCAAAATCTATGACATATCTAAAAGCTAGAATGGAGGAGAGATGGCAACAACTCAGACAAGGAAGAACTTAAGTAATGAATAGCTGACATTTTCCAATTTCAATTAAATGGCTTTACTAGATTCAAAGGCAGTTTAATAGGGCTTGGACAGAATTAAAGTATTACTGTGAAAGGTCACAGATAGATAATTGATTTGAGTTGGTAATATAAGGTTGTTGGATAAAAGCCACATTAGTTAGGATCTCCATGGAGAAGAATGAAAGACTAGTCCCTTCGATTGACTTTAGTAGGTTCAGTTAGAATATTTTACCATTGAGTTTCCTTAAATTAATGAAAAATATTCTTCTTTAAAGATAAATACAAAGGAAAAAGTATTATTTTAAAAATCCTAAAGAAGATTCATTAACATGGTTACATAATATACATTCCAAGGAATCTTAACACAGAAACACATAGGTACAAAGAAACCGTGTAAGAGGAGAGGTCTTAATAAAATAAATGAGGGGCACTTGGGTGGTTCAGTCCATTGAGCATCTGACTCTTGGTTTCAGATCAGGGCATGATCTCAGGGTTCTGAAATCGAGCCCCAGGTCCCGCTCAGCAGGGAGTCTCCTTGAGGATTCTCTCCCTCTGCTCCACCTCCCCACTCTCTAAAATAAATAAATTAAATCTTTTTTTTTTTAAGATTTTATTTATTTATTTGACAGAGAGTGAGAGAGCACAGCAGGAGAGGGAGAGGGAGGAGCAGGCTCACCCGTGAGCGGGGAGCCCAACTAGGGACTGGATCCCAGGTCCTAGGATCATCACCTGAGCTGAAGGCAGACGCTTAAGTAACTGAGTCACCCAGTGTCCCAATAAATAAATCTTTAAAAAAAATTAAAGAAAAGAGTAATGTGAACTGATGGTTCTAAAATATACTTAGAGGCATAGGCCCTAATAGGAACAATGCACTAGATTCAGAACTGTAGATATTGGGGGAAAATACTCTGTCAAAACATGTAGTTACTAAATGGGGTATTATTTTTTTACCTAAACGCTACACAAGTAGGTCTGTTAACAAGAGAAAAGAAAGTAGTAATTGGTGGATACAGTGGAAAAAACTTTGAGGAAAAATATTACATTGAACATCAGAGCAATATTCTTGAAAGTATAAATTTTAGATTACTTAGTAGATTTAAGGTTACTCACAATCATTGAATAATCCATGAATATAAATATTACCATAA
Source organism: Mustela nigripes (assembly GCF_022355385.1). Classification (NCBI taxonomy): domain Eukaryota; kingdom Metazoa; phylum Chordata; class Mammalia; order Carnivora; family Mustelidae; genus Mustela; species Mustela nigripes. The sequence goes on from NC_081568.1 coordinate 117,042,339, forward strand.
GATATCACAGAAAATTCTGATTTGGTAGTTAAAGATGATAACCATTTGAGTCATTTTCATTTCTAGTTTCCTTGGTCATAAGGCTCACAGTAAAAAAAAAAAAAGAAAGAAAGAAAGAAAGAAAATTTATAGGTCCCAAATATATAGATACGGTGGAAAAGGGACTAATACAGCTTACAAATCTTAAAATTTTTAGAATTTTACTTGAGTTCAAATCCTGGAAAATTGTCCTCACAGATATGTTTAAGAAAGAAAGAAAGAAAAGAAAGAAAGAAAGAGAGAAAAGAAAGAAAGAGAAAGAAAGATACCTTTGCTTGATTCCTTCCTTTTAGCTTCTTGTGGAATATAATTCCATTCCTTGGGAATGCTCTCACGCAAACAATCAGGAACACTGTGCTTGTTGAAGTTGGTCTCATAGTTCCTCCCAGAGCTCATCACAAATATTATCTGCTGTACAATGTCCTTGACAGCATCGGTCAGTGCCAATCTCAAGCATCGGATGACCTCTAGCTCGGACTCCATGCACGTTGAGACTTTAAAATCAGACAGCATATTATAGTTAGCAGAACCTGGCAATATTTTGTGTGTTATTCAACTGGGAATTCAGTTTCTCAGTAATCTAATTCAAAGCTATAGAAAAGGAGAGCTTCTTTTAACCTTGAAATCAAATAATTAATAAGCAGTCCATAAACATTTGGGGAAAAAAGTTTCTTCTTAGTAATAAAGAAAACAGCAATTAAAATAACAGTGAATAACAATATCTGTTTGTGGTTTGGAACTCTAATGGTAGGAATATAAATGGTATGACCTTCTTAGATGACAACTTGGCAACAATATCAACACTTTAACATTTTACTTACCTGCTAACCCACTTAATTCTGTCTCTAGGACTTCACCTAAGAAATTAATTATAATCATGTAAAAGATATAAAAGAAAATTGAAAATAATCTGAATGTCCAATAATTGGTTATTTGTTTAAATACCTACATCTACACAACAAACCCATATATTATTCACTAAAAAAATAAATAAAGGCAGGTTAGGAAAAGCATGACATGCTATTTATTTTAAACACACACACACACACACACACACGCACGAGTTAAAGGATATACTCTACAACGTTAATAATGAGGTTCAGTGACAGATGGGATTTCAGATATTTTCCTCTTCCTTCCCTTTTTTCCGTTTACTTTTGCTTCTTTCATATCCTCCCTCCCTTCTGTCCTTTTGTCAGCCATTCTGCATTCTTTCTGATTATATATATTACCCACCATGACTATATATTACTTGTGTGATAAATGCAATAAAATTTTACTTGTTTTTTAATATGACAGCAAGTCTTGGGATAATTACTTGAATCAATACAGAAAAGTACTTATATGTTTTTTCCCTCAAATTTTGAGGTGATATTTCTTTCTTTTTCTTTTTTCTTCTTCTTCTTCTTCTTTTTTTTTTTTTTAACTTTTACTTACTTAAATAATCTCTATACCCAAGTGGTGCTCAAATTCACAACACTGAGGTCAAGAGTTGCATGCTTTTGTGAGTCAGTCAGGTGCCCTGAGGTGATATTTCTCACATGACTCAATCCATTGTTAAAACCACCATCCTGCTGGGATGCCTGGGTGGCTCAGTCTGTTGAGGGACTCTTGATTTCAGCTCAGGTCCTAACCTCAGAGTCCTAGGATCAAGCCCCTGTAGAGCCCCGCACTGGGCTCTGTTCTCCGTGGAGAGTCAGTTCCAGGAGTCTCACAAAATACTCAGTGATGGTCCAGGTTTTGTAGAGAATAAATGGATACTTCACAGAAAAACTTTAATTTTTCTTACTCATAGCTCATCTAACAGAAAGTTTGAAATAATACCTATAAGTATTCACTTATGTGTATATCTTATACATAAGTGTACAAAAGTTGAGTCCCTCATGACTGCTGTAGGGTCTTAGTTCCAGAAAATATTTTAAGATCCAGAGAATATTTAATATTTACAAAGAAACAATTTAAACAAAGATCAAGGACACTTCACAAATTTGAATTTCTGGTCCTTTGAAATACCCCACACAGTTTGGACTGTATTAATAAGTGTCATACCTGTTTTAAGAGACTTGTCTGACCTTGTGGAGAAGGGTTTGCTCAAAGTGTAGATGAAAAGAAGACTAACTAGGAATGAGTAGCATTTTTGCTTTCTGGGGGCAGCACCTAAAGGCCACTGGTATCTTCTAGGTCATTTTTAGTACAGTTTTGTGCTAAGAATCAAAATGGTTCAAGAGCTTAAGAGTTGAAGAATAAATAATGGTTGAAGCATGTGGGTCACCAATTCTTTTTATTCCTAAGAGAGAATTCGGCTCTCAATTTACCTGAATAACTAAAAACAATAGGGGTGGAAGAGCTTTCAAGGTTATTTTTCTTTCATTTCCATAAAGTCTACATCAGAAGTAACTAAGTCTTTCTAACCTGAAAACTGTCCCTCCTTTGGGTAAAGAGGTAGACATAAGAAATACATGGAAACTAGGAGATAAAACTTTAAAAGGAGATAATTATTACACAGCCATTAAGTAATAGATTCAGGTTTTTAAAATCATTACAAAAAGTTATCTATTGCTATTTTTCAGGGATAATGACGAAGAGAAGATGTAACATAATGACTTTAAACTAGCTAAAAAGATACTCAAGTAACGTCTAGAGGATAGTGAAAAAGTCCAGGAAGAACAAAACCATGAATATGAACAAGTTAGATTTTTTATATGGGTCCCAGGAAATAATTTATGGAAATGCAGTTTCCAAAACAGTATATAAAACAGTTTATAGGCCGACAGCCAAATGTAAATGATGTAAATAGTTAATGGACTAACTACTAAGTTTTCATTCTTTGTTTTCCCAAGATATTATGTAGAATTAAAGTCAGGATATTAAGTATAAAATAATGTAAGCACCTTTCCACCTGGCCCAGAAGATGGGGAAACCCAGGAACACTTTCTATTCAGAAACGCAACCTGCTCTGGCTTTATCATCCATTCTAGTTGTAGGCAGAAGAACAATACAAATGGAAAAACATATGGTCCCCAAAGGAACAACAGAACGTACTGGCTTTGTAGAGACAGAGCCACTATGGTCATAATAATAAATGCCTTTCACATTTAAAGAAAATTGACCAGTGGTTTTGCCTATCTGTTGAATAAACACATCTAAGAATCACAAAATATTTTTTCAAAATATTTTATGTTCAATAACAAAACTTAATCTATGGTAAATATTAAATTAAAATTTTGTGAGGACACTTTCTAATAATAATTTAAAAAGAAAATCTGTATTACATAATTCCCCCTCACCCCAATCTTCCCTTCATCTTGTCCCAGGTATACTATATTTTGATAGGACCTAACGGTTAATGATTCTCAAAGAAATGTTTATACTGAAAAACAAATGTAAGAGAAACTTTTACAACAGACTCAGCAAATGTGACATCAATAAAATCTTCAAAACATCTTTAAAGTTTTATTTAATTATCTATAAAACACTTCTGCAAATAGTAAATTTCTCATACCTGGGATATTATATAGAAAGTCCCATAATTGTTCTTCTTCCATGTAGTTCACAAAAACATTTCCAAATGTTTGTGGAGAAAAATTGCAATGGTACAGTACTTTAAAGATGGTTTCTATCAAGCTGGATTCTTGATTCAGACTATTGTCTGTATCACAAGCTTGTTCTTGAAAGATACGTTCTTGGAAAAAAAAAAAAAAAAACTGATTTAGTCAGATAGGTATCAGTGAATGTGAGTAAATTCTTTTCACTTGGGGCACCTGAGTGACTCAGTCAGTTAAGTGTCCGACTCTTGATTTTGGCTCAGGTCATGATCTCTGGGTAGTGAGACTGGGCCTCTCATCAGGCTCTGCACTGAGTGTGGAGCCTACTTAAGATTCTCTCTCCCTGGGGCACCTGGGTGGCTCAGTGGGTTAAAGCCTCTGCCTTCGGCTTGGGTCGTGATCCCAGGGTCCCAAGCCCCACATCGTGCTCTCTGCTTGGCAGGGAGCCTGCTTCCCCACCTCCTCTCTCTTTGCTTGCCTCTCTGCCTACTTGTGATCTCTATCTGTCAAATAAATAAATAAAATCTTTAAAAAAAACAAAAAGATTTTTCTCTCCCTCTCCCTGTCTCTCTCTCAAAAATAAATAAATACTTATCACTTACCCAAGCATAAAGCAGTAAAGCTGTATTTGATGAATATTTACATATAAGAGAAATGACACATTCTTTCAATATTGTTGTTGAGATACTTATGCTATCTGTAGGGGGGAAATTTTGAGAAGGGCCACGATGACATCATTTCAAAAGGCAAAGCTAGCTTACCTTTAGGTCAAAATTCTCTTTCTCTTAAAAATTTTTATTCCTTTTGTCATTAAAAATTAATATACATTCATTCTAGAAATTAGAAAACGAACAAAAAAAGACAACTAAGAAAATTAAAATTGTGCCAAAACCCATCAACAAGTGATAGCCTGTGATGCAGTGTTTCATTTATATTAAATACAGATATACATAAATGAATATATGTATATATAACTTGATCACCAAATAGAATTATTCTACACATATTCTTTTGTTTTCCAAAACCTGTGTAAATCCAGTTCAATCTGTATCTCTCTTTTGGATTTGTGTTCTGAACATTATTGTACCCTTTATTCAGAACATACATTTCATGAAAATTCAGTTACAATCTTCCCAGAATTATGCTATAGTTTTACAAATAAATAAAATAGGTTTACCGATGTTTACAAATAAATTTACAAATAAATCTACAATAAATTTATAAATGTTTCTGTTATGGCGATTTACCCATAGATTCTGTCACGGCGATTTACCAATTGGTTCCTTAGTAAAACTATTTAAGGAATTCCCACAAAGACAGAGCCACCTTAATTGCCTTTTCAGCCCTCATCTGGCTCCATTATGACTTCCTCAAAGACAAGTAATCATAAGTCCCTACACGATTGTATTTATAGGTTGGACTGGAAAGGTGAAATAATAATTTCTATTTTGTTTGGACTATTAGCATGATATGCCAATATCATAATATGTAAAAATATTTATTGGATTAAAGATAACATATAACACTGTATGTTAACTATGCTGGAATTAAAGTGGAGCAAATAAATAAACATATCTTGTGTCTTATGTTTTAAGTATCTTGAATAAATAGAATCTACATCATTTTGGAATGAGTACAGTTCTTCTCCATGCTCATTTGAAAGCTTATGACTTTTATATCTCCTGTGGATAATTTTACCTCTGTGATTTGATTTTCAGGATCTAGAGAACCCTCCTCTGAATTTTTGCTAGGCCTATTGGTGAAGTGGCATTCCATCTCCACGGAGTTGCTAAGGTGGTAGAAAGTAGACTGGAAGTTACTGATGGGGATTCTGGGGAGGACCTGACTGAAAATGAATGCAACACAGTAAGAAGTAGAACCAAGAGATAGACTATCCCTGATGATATGATATGACCCTGAAAACCTGGATCCAGCAATGCCTATGTATTTGTGTTAACTGAGCTGATACATTCCCCTAAATTGTTAAACCAGGCTAATTTGTGTTTCTAGCGCTGGCAGTCTAAAGCATAAAAGGTTAAGAGACAAAGAGTCCTCATCTAGGCATTCATATTTCCATCTTTTTTATTCAAAAAGTTTCAGCGGTTCTGTGTCATTCTCTCCCTCAAATTCCTCTGACATACAACTGTCAGCTATCCTTTCTGTCATTCCCCCATGTGTAAACCTTCCCCTGAAATTCCTTAGCCTGACAACAAAGAGTTGGCACAATATTTTTCCCCAATTATATTCCAATCCCCAAATATCTGTTCCACACAGATTGGTTTACTTGCTCTTCCTCATAAATGTTCCCTCCCATCTCCTTTTGTTCATTTATGCTATTTCACTAGTCTAGAATGTCCTCCTCCAACAAAATCCCCATGGTTTAATTAATCAGTTAATGAGTCAGCCGTCATATTATCCTAGATGCTGAGGCCTATGCCTTCCAGGGAGTTACTGACCGTGTAGATGTATATGTTTGTGGAGGGAAGGGGAGGGGGGACTGCAAGGTAAGGAGAAGTAGGGTGACCATACACTCTGGTTTTCTCTGGGCGCTCCTGGTTTATGTCTGTTGTTCTGGCATAATTACTGCTAGCAACTTCTTTTAAGTGTCTGAGTTTAGCTGACAACTTATTCAATCACCTGAAGTCTAAATAGCTTGAGAATAAGGCACTGCAAAAATATAGAAGATGATGCTTTAAATTTTTTCAGAGAACACAGAGGAGAGCCTGTATCGGTTCAGTCTTTAAGGAGTAGAAGTTTATCAGCGTGACAGGTCTGAGGAGCGGGTACTTCCCAGCAACACAGAAGGGTTAGTGGAATGACGAGCAGGCAGGTAGCTGCCGGCAGGGTGACACAGCTGAAGTGTGCCAGGTGTGCAGGAGGTGGGAGACAAAGCTAGTCAATCAACACAGCATGAATAATCTATAGGCTCCGTGAAGTGAACCGTGCAGAGAGGATACAGTTGGAGAAAGGGGGTGGGATATGAGCAATAATTACAATAGAAATAATCATTATTGTTATTACCATATAAATGTGTCAAGATGCTTCAATGAAATATGATTATTTTTAAATTTTTCTCTGTTTTCCTTTGCCCTGAAATAAAGTAGTCTGTTTCTGTTTCTTTGCCACAGAGGGTTTTGCTATTGATAAAGCACAAATAGACATTGAAGTCAGTTGCCTTCCTAGATTTAAAAAAAAAAAAAAAAAAAAAAGAAAGAAAGAAAGAAAAAGGAAGGAAAGAAAACTAAACCTTTCAAATCATTATTTGAACTACGTGAAATAGCCATTTTTTTGCAGGCCAAAAAAGTAAAATATTGGCACCACTGTATGATACCAAAGTAGAATAGTGTGTGTCTTCTGAAAGAGGAGATGCTCTGGGACTGGGAAGCAAAGCCCCTGGGTCGGCAAGTAGCAGTGGCCAGGGAGGCTGGTCAGTGTGGGGCCCTGAGGGAAGCCAGCATCCTGACACAGCCTCTCGGTCTCCTTGGAGATCCCAAGCCCCACCTGATGGCTGCAACTGAACGAGGTGCCTGGGTAACTGATGACCAATAAAGCCTCACAGGGACCTCAGCACCACCCTGGGACTGGGGTATGAGCCCTAAGAAGGGCATTAAGTGTTCTGCCAGCCTGGAAGGATGGGACCCAGAATTTTCATAACACTGATTTGCAGACAATAGGGGATTTTGATAGGTCTTTTATATCTGAGTTTAGAAAAAGAGGTTTATACCAGCTCTGAAAGCAAAGCTACTATTCACAAAGTACTTTCTGTATGCCAAACATCACATGAACTGCTTTACAGACCTCGTGTCATCTTCACAGTACTCCACGGAACGAGTGCCGATGATCCCAGTTTTACAGGATCATCGGAACAACACAGTGAAGTTGAAACAAATGAAGTGACTTGCCCCCAAGATCACAAAGGGAGTAAGGATTTGCCTGTGCTGTTTACATTAAAATAGAATCTCCAACATCTCAAAGTCTGCTTTGCCTTTTTTTTTTTTTTAACAGGAACCTCTGAATGAGGAGTACTTGGTCCAAACCAGACATTCGGCCTGTGGTAATTTGCTATCTTCATGCAACATCCTTCAACTTCTGAGAACATTCTACAATTCCACACACACTATCTTAGTCCATATCATTACTATTAGACTTTCTCTGAATGTGCAACTTGTCTAGAGCCATCTTCCCAGGACCTGGAGCTAAGGTTTTCATCCCAACAAAGGAAACAAAAAAAGCAGAAGGGAGAAAGAGAAAGAAATCTGTTGAGTATTTTTTGTTGGGTTTTGGTCCATCTCAAAATTGGATTTTTGGGGGATGACATTTACCTCCTTATCACAATATTCAAAGGTTTTTTTCCCCCCAATTTCATCCTCCTCATAATACTGTATCTTTTCTAGTTACCCTCTCCTGAAACCCTCTTCTCTCTTGACTTCCTCATGGCTATGCTCTCCTGGTCTCATGGTGCCTCATCTTTTCTATAGCTCTTTCTCTTTGATCCTCTTGAACCAGGTTGGCAAGCTTTTTCTATAAAGGACCAGATGGTAAATATCTGAGGTTTTGTAAGCCATTTGGTCTCTGTCTCAGCTGCTCAACTCTGCTGTCATAACATACAACCAGTCATAGATACTATGCGAATGCAGGGTCAAGGCTGTAAATAAAACTATTTATAGAAACAGTAGTAAGGGAGAAGTGGCATCAGCCCGTGGAGGCTCCCCCAGAACCTTGGCCTTAGCCTTCATTGAACCTTCCTGCTTCACACCTAGCTCAGCTATTCTGCTATCTTTTGATTTCGAATACCACTTTTGTGAAGTTTGTAAATTTATCACCTCTAGATCTAACCTGTCCCTTTCATGCTTCTTGCGGTAGTCTCTATTTCTAACTAACACCCTACCATTGTCTTTTCATCTCCAGGTTCCTTGCCTTAGAACTTTGTACTCCTGGGCGCCTGGGTGGCTCAGTGGGTTAAGGCCTCTGCCTTCAGCTCAGGTCATGATCTCAGGATCCTGGATCAAGCCCCGTGTCGGGCTCTCTGCTCAGCAGGGAGCCTGCTTCCTCCTCTCTCTCTGCCTGCCTCTCTGCTACTTGTGATCTCTCTGTCAAATAAATGGATAAAATCTCTTAAAAAAAAAAAAAGAAAAAGAAATTTGTACTCCTTCTCTGAGTTGTAAGATATTATAAATTAAATATGTCTCTCCCCTTAACTCCATTTCCATAATGAAATCAAATGTTGATTTTTTTAGTGAATCAAATGTTGATTTTTTTTTACAGTTCTATTTATTTAAGTAATCTTTACACCCTACATGGGCCTCAAACTCATAACCCTGAGATCAAGAGTTGTATGCTGTTCTAACTGAGTTGGCCCCCTGGTGCCTCTCAAATGTTGATATATATATATATTTTTTCCAACTGCATGCCTTCCCTTTTCCCAATACTATTAATTACAGTTTAGGGTTTTTTTGTTCGTTTGTGTTTGTTTTTACCTTTTAGTTTAATCAAAACAATCCCCAGAATATGCATTAAATCTAACTCTACTGGCTACCTTTTAAAGTCCTCCATAGGGGTGCCTGGGTGGCTCAGTTGGTTAAAGTCCTCCATAAACCATGCCTCACAAATCCAGACTTACCATTTTCTATTACCTCCAATATTCTAATGCAATTTCTAAGTCGAACTTCACCCACTGTCTAAGAAGGTCTGAATGAAGAGTGAGCCTCAGCGGACTTTAGATGTTTCTAAGGTCTGTGCCCTGGAAACCAGGTGAAGACCAGTACCTTTGTGAGGCGCTCATGCACAAACCTTGGTTTTCCTTAGACTGTGAATTTCTCATACTACAGGAATTTTCCTCTGTGTTCTCTTTTATTCTTCTATCTCCCATTCCTTTCAAGAAGACTCAGCTAGAGTTCTATGATTTTTGCCTTCTTTTTAAGGTAGTCCCTTCCCTTGTCCTCCACATGTAGATCTAGCTCTTTCCTTTTCCTTTCCCCCTGCCTTCTGGACCAGACTCTTGCTTATTTGATGTAAAATCCTCCAGGTGTGTTTTTATAGAATCTTCAGTCATGAAAGACATAAAAATCAATGAGTTGTAGATCTACATAAAGTATCCATTGTTAGGACAAATGTTGGCCATTTAGCCTCATCTCCCTCAATCAATAATTTTACTCAAGAGGTATTTTCCCATCAGGTCTACAACTAACCAAGGCCTGTACTCCGTATTGTTTTCCCCTTTAATATGAGTCACACTCCTGTCTTTCTCCACACCTCAAGGTAAGGAAGGAGTGGGGTCTCTTCTCAGTGGTGAACTTGGGGCCCACCGGACCTCCGGTCTGTTGCACTCCCTGGTCTGTTCTCCTCTCCGTTGGTCTATTAGGGCTGGTTCTGCTATTGCAAGGGAATCCCAGGGCTTTCAGCTCTGTTGGTGGTAGGGGGCAGCTAGAGCAGTTGGAGGGACAGAAGGATCAACTTAACTCTGGAGATCAGTGTAGGCAAGCCATATTTAAAGCCATATTTTCTGACCCAGGTTTTACCAATAATAAAGCTGCTATTTTGAATTCCATCTGCCTCTCCTTTATCTATCAAATGTCTTATACATTCTATAAACAAATATAAGATTTGAAAACAGATTGCCTTTTCAGTAACACGGAAGGGCCCTTTTCACAGCAGACATGATGGAGAACCGAACTCATTAGGGCTTCAAGGGAAGGGTGGTATCAGACGAGCAGCTCCACCACAAACCCACCAGGAGACTATGTTTATTGTTACCAGAGATTTACACATACGTGGTATACTTAGCACTTGCTTTCCAAGACGGCTTAATTTTTACTTTCTACAAAAATGCTGTTAATGACAAGCTCCTGCTGAGTCACTAAAATGGATTTGGCAGCAATGTTGTTGCAGAGAGTGCCATGAGCTGAGGGTTGTTGAATTAACCAGGCTCTAACGAGCATCCCTAACCAAAGGGAGGAGGCTCAAAGACTCACTTTAGACACAGGTATTAGAGAGAAAGTACAGGAAGAGAAAATGGAGCATATAAAACCAGGACTCCAAACCTAAAACACCAGGCAGGTAAGTTAATACCCGAGATGCACTCCACAGGGGTGGATTATCATATGAAAATTGCTTTAAAGAAGCAGTAAATTTGAATGTCACAGCCTAATTCACTACGAAAATTAACAAAAATGAAAATTGAAACCTGACCTGAATATTAGCTTGAAGTCTGTTGTATAAAAGGTAACAATAGATACAAAGACCTTCCATTTATTTAGAAGTTTTTGATTAAACACGGCTTGATTATTACTTTTCCCCCTTCAAACTGTTCTTCCTTTGGCAAAACTCAAAATCTTAAAGAAAAAGTCTTGTGAAATGGGTCTTAAACTACAAAGACCAGAAAAAAAAATTATTATTTTACAGAGATCTTCTTTCCCAAGTTTTTCCTGGGACTTATCTTCCTGCTTTATGTTCTAAAATGCTCTAAGCAATTTAAAGCTTGTCTGACTTATTCTGTGCTATTTTCCTCAGTACCCAAGGAAACTAAACATCAGATTTCTACCTCTTTTGATTATCCACAGTCCCAAATTCAGGGCTACGATTGCAGAGAGATGGGAGAAACGTCTTCGTTGAATATTCACCACGGCATTGCCTCTAGGTTCAGTGTTTTGCATACATTCACCTATTTATTTAAATCCTCACAAAAACTCTACAAATTGGATATTATCTCCATTTTTTAAAAAGATTTTATTTATTTATTTGACAGAGAGAGATCACAGTAGACAGAGAGGCAGGCAGAGAGAGAGGGAAGCAGGCTCCCCGCCAAGCAGAGAGCCCGATGCGGGACTCGATCCCAGGACCCTGAGATCATGACATGAGCTGAAGGCAGTGGCCTAACCCAATGAGCCACCCAGGTGCCCCTCCATTTTTTTAAACATGTGAAGAAACTAAATCTTAAAGAGACTGACATGTAATAATAAAATAGGAAAGTACTCTCTAAGTCATCAAAAGAATAGCTACATTCACTAGAGATTTAAAATTAGACAATGGACTCCAACTCCTTGAAAACTGATAATCTTTACATGAGAAGCACAGGCAGTTTTGTGTGTTTTATTTATTTATTATTTATTTATTTATCAAATAGAGAGAGAGGGAGAGAGCACAAGCAGAAGGAGAGGCAGGCAGAGGGAGAAGCAGGCTCCCCACTGAGCAAGGAGCCCAATGTGAGACTGGATCCCAGGACCCTGAGATCATGACCTAAGTCAGTCAGACGTTTAATCGACTGAGCCATCTGGCATCCCCCACATAATTTTTAAACACACAAAATTGGGACACGTATGTAGCTTAGTTGGTTAAATTCCTGCCTTCAACTCAGGTCATGATCCCAGGGTCCTGGGATGGAGGCCCACATCAGGCTCCTTGCACAGCAGGGAGCCTGCTTCTCCCTCTGCCTTCCACACCCCAACCCCACACTTGTGCTCTAACAAATAAATAAATTTAAAAAATTATTTTGCAATATCTACAAATTTGTAAGTGTAGATAGGCAAACCTCTGCAAAAGTTTTATCTTTATCTACCTTCTAGAGTTCTTCTCTATGCTTTTCACAAGGTAAGACTTTCTCCAAAGTGCATTTCATGGGATGTTAATGGTCAGCAGTGCGTACGTTCTGGAAGTGCTAGCTTCAATATTAAACACTTTGGTTTTCTGCAGGATTTCTCAGAGCCTTTAATTATTCATGAGCCCTGTGCCTCACCAAGAAGGGATTTTAGTATATAGTGTTTTTTTTTTAAGCATTTTTTACCATAAAATCCTTTTTAGTATTACATCTAGCAGGACTACTATTCTATAAAACTGAATCTAGAAATCCTGGCACTAATGTTTACAAATACACTCTTAAATTAACTTCAAGCCCTTTAGGTTTGCAAATGAAAGTGAGCAGTACCAATGGAAAAAGGAAGCAAGGTAGAAGTACAAAGGGTTACGCTGCGTAAGGAGATTGCCAATTTGAAAAGAAATCCTGTCACCAAAATTGAATTTAATTTTAACTCAACTGAATCATTTTGGAGCAGAGAAGGATTCTTACCAGTTGGACATTGGCAAGGATAACAAAGCACAGCCAAAACAGGTCTTCAAAAACTGATTCTTGGGGTGCCTGGGTGGCTCAGTGGGTTAACGCCTCTGCCTTCGGCTCAGGTCATGATCCCAGGGTCCTGGGATCGAGCCCCGCATCGGGCTCTCTGTTCAGCAGGGAGCCTGCTTCCCTTCCTTTCTCTCTGCCAGCCTCTCTGCCTACTTGTGATCTCTGTCTGTCAAATAAATAAATAAATAAAAATCTTTTTATAAAACAAAAACAACAACAACAAAAAAACTGATTCTTAACCCACAGATACATACCAAGTTCTAACTGATTAAGAAACACAATGAAATTATATGGCTGGCAGGCCCCTTACAGAGAATTCAGTAAATATTTGGTCAACAAATGAGTAAACATTTATTGAGTGAATGAATAAAAAGTCCTCTAGTATCTGTGACAACTGTGACCTCCCTCTTTTTGAATACTCTCAGTGGTAGGATTCCCACTACCAACCAGGCAGCCCGTCCCTCTGCTGGGCAGCTTAAGTTACCAAGCTGGCATTTTTAAGAAACATATAGAACACTGTTATCAGAAAGGACTAGAGAAATCGACTCTATCTCTTTAGTAGATAAAGAAAAGAAGCAGAGAGTTGTAAATAATTTTCTCAAGTACAATTAGGGATGAAAATTCAAGTTTTCTGACTGACAGAGTGACAACCAAAATCCATATCCTTTTAACTTACTTGGACAGCCTACTTTTTTTTCTTCTCACATGAATATTTAAAACATATGAGGCTAGCTCTCTTGCCTCCTCTAGGCTTTTCTTCTCCAAGTTATAAACACCTGGTTTATTTAAGTAAGGTTTGGCCTTGTTAACATCTTATCACTCTTCACTTTTTTTTTTTTTAATCACTCTTCACTCTTAAATGGGTAATCGCCCTTTAAGCAAGTTGCACCAAGAAAAGATCCTGATACTTTGGGCAGGATCTGATGACCTCTAAGCATAGGTGAACTAATTGGTCCAATTCTGTAGGTGGCAGCCCTTGGTAGTAAGGGATAATTCTGAGCTCCCTGATACACAAGGTCCCTAGATGTCCATATATTGTCAAACCCAGTTAAAGCTATTTTGAAGGGCAATTCCTTCTGTAGGTGATACCAAGCCTATCTCCCCAGTGGAAATGTCTACCCAGACCTTGGGAGAGAAGTTAAAAGTGCCATGCTAATGCTATATGCAGGTCTCCTCTCCAAATGACTACAGTGTAGAGAGGTGAGGAAGTCACCGTGGGAGCTTGGGTGCCGCACAATATTCTAGAACAAGGGTTGGCAAGCTCAGGCAACAAATCTAGACCAATGCCTGCTTTTGTACAGCTCACAAGCTAAGAATGGTTTTCACATTTTTAAATGGTTAAAAAAAATCAGAAGTAGGATATCCTTTGTGACACACAAAATTATGTGCAATTCAAATTTCAGCTTGAGTAAATAAACCTTCATTGGAATACAGCTGATGGGAATCAGACATGCTACCTCAAATATAATACTCAACATACTGACTATTTGAGGCTGAGGGAATGTGAGAAAACAGCAGAAGCAGAAAGGTCACTCTGACCTTCCCCCTGATCTTTGCTCCCGAAACAGCTCATAAAATCTACATGTGACAGGTGCCCTCTCTATACCGGGAGGATAGGAGCATTCTTATCTCCCAAGTCCAAGGACACTATGAAGGATCCTAACAAGTAGGTCTTGCTAAGCTTCCCCCAACTTACTACATTTACTTTATACAAGAGTATAAAGTATAAACATGACCTATCATGTTTCTCCATGACTGTCTGCTCTTCCTTAAACAAATCTGACATAAAAATATCCCAGTTAAATTGTTTCTTTGGATCTTCATGTCCTTATGAAGGCTCCTGTGTCATGTAAAACTTGAATTAAATAAATTTCTACGCTTTTTCTCCTGTTAATGTGTGTTTGTCAGTTAAATTTTGAAATACAATCAGGAACCCTAAGATGGCTGACGAAAACTAGTTCCTCCCCTATAAAGCCAAGTTCCTTTGCTTATGGTGGCCTGTAACCTTTTGTATGCCCCAGTGGTAGAGTTTGGTAGTTGTGACAGAGATGCCACAGTCTACAAAGCCTAAAATATTTACTATCTGGCCCTTGGTAAAAAGGTTTGCTGGCTCCTATTCCAGAATATTGGAAGAAAGTGTACATATATTTCAAATATCTAATACTGAAAAACATCCTCTACCTACTCCCAAAAAACCTGTAAGTAGAGTCAGTGTCCACTCCTCAGGGCAGCCTCTGCCTATCACCCAATCTGTCAATCTTTCCTCAGTCACTCTGTTTTAGAAAAGCACTCCATGGTACTTATTAGCAGCTGAACTTAACCTAATTTTTTCTATTTCTTTACTTTATAAGGTCTGCCCTCTCCAATTTTCGCCCAGCAATTAACTCCCCCAAATAAAAACGCAATGTGGCATGTAACACTTATCATTGTGTTCTCCAGATAACAGTGCCTTGTACCTAGTTGAGGCCCATTAAATATTAGTCAAATGGAAAACATACTTATAAAACCAAGTAACCAAACATTTTCAGAAATTAATTCAGAAGAACATTGCTTCTTATTTCTAAGAATAATACCTTCACAAAGTCTGAGTTTTTTATTTTAGAATTCATTTAAAAACAATAGATATACTGTCACAAAATAATGGCCCTTCTTTCTTCTAACAAGGACCTCTTAAACACCAAGTGGGCAATTTATTCAATTTCTCTCTATCAACGTTTCATCATTTATAAAATGGTCCTAATAATCCAAGGGTCATAAAGGAAATAATACTTTAAATCGCTTTGAGTTGTTGGGGAAAAAGATGCTACATAAATTCATGATAATAGTATCACTTGTAATATAATGCCCAATCATTTTGCACGCTAACACTAGAAGCACATTAACTACTAAAGAAGACACATGTTCCTGTAGTTAAATTAGACATTTTCTAGGTGTCATCAAGAGATAGAATATAAAATATTTCAGCCACTGTCAAGCCAGATTAAATTTGATTCTATGTAGGAGAAGCATTACAGCAAAATTCATGCTACTAGTCTCCCAATCAGCATGTGAAGGTTCTCAAAGAGTGTTGTAGTATTTAGAACCTGGGAATATTTATTTGGCCCAGTTCTCATCTTCATGCCCTAGCATCTTGACAGCTGCTCGGGCAATACCTTCTCAGACACACAGGTGTCAAAGGAGAAGCCCCACTTCCTAGAAGGTGTTTAAATGTACATTTAGAGGGCAGAGTTACTGACAAGCTAAGGGAGAAACCATTGAATTGGGCCACAGGAGGAGTGATGGGAGAAGAAAAATACATCAGGTATATTCTTCCAGGCTTCCAGTATAAGAGAAGGAAAGAACTGAATACAAACTAAGTACTTACTAAGTGCCAAACAATGGTACTTTATAAATATTTACTGTCCTAAGCCTCAAAATGAACGTAGAAGGTCAATATTAGCCCTCCATTTAAAAATGAATGAAACAGAACTGTTTCATGGAAATTTAACTGGTTTCCATTTGTTCATTCAATTGATGCTTTTGAAGCATGTTCTACACGCTTAGTATCAGTCTGAAGTGTGGGGGACTAGACCAAGCCTCAGTATACAATGGTGACTCATCCCTGCCCTTCTGGAACTTGTAGCAGCTGAGACAGACATTAAGTACCCAATAGTGTCCATTAACCATTCACTTAAAAACTATGGAAAGTGTTACAAAAGGAATTACAGTGGGACCTTACAGAATGACCAAAGGTGACTTCCTAGGAAGTAATATTTGAGCTGAAAGATGATTCACAGCTGCCAGGAAAATGGAGAGGAAAGAGATTCTAGGCATAGAATCCCACAACATTTCAGAGGTTCTGCAGCAGAAAATAACTGGGGATATGGGTCAAGTGAAAGGTCCTTGGTATTAACAGTAGCTGCCTCTTTCCTCAAGACACTTCTCCAGGGACTTTGCTGTTATAAATACGCAGATCTAGAATGTACAGCCTAGACCAGAATGTGCATGCTAAGCTGGAGGAAGCAGGACACAAAGCGTGGGACATATGAGCCACAGCCAGAGCACGACAGGCATTGCTCATGTCTCAGGGTCCCCACCTGGTAAGCAGGGGGAAGCCACTAAAGGGCTTTAGCAGGGGAGTGACAGTATCAGATCTGTATTTGAGTAAGATCAAGCTTTCTGATTGCTGTGAACTTCCTCATAAAATGGTTTATAAATATTCTTAAGTAAATTCTGTCTTTTCAAAAGTCAGGAATACAATGGCAAGACAGGCCACCTAGTCAAATTCGTTTGCCCTCTATAGCAACAGATACCTTTTTGGATAGCCTTGTCCTCACAACGTGGTCCAGGGATCAGTAGCAGCAGGGGCAGTATCACATGGGAGCTTGTGAGAAATGCAGAGTCTCAGGCCCCATCCTAAAACCTACTGAATCAGAATCTGCAGTTTTTGTTTTTTGTTCTTTTTGTTTGCTTGTTTTGTTTTTAAGATTTTATTTATTTATCTGGTGGAGAGAGAGTGCATGCAGGGGGAGCTGCAGGCCGAGGGAGAGGAAGAAGCAGGCTTGCCACTGAGCAGAGAGCCCAATTGCGGGTTCCATCTCAGGACCCCAGGATCATGACCTGAGCCCAAGGCAGGAGCTTAACCAAATGAGCCACTCCAGCATCCCAGAATCTGCAGTGTTAATAAGCTCCCCAGGTGATGTGTTTGCAGGTTAAAGGCAAGAAGCTTTGCTTTACATAATACTCTACCAGCAGCACACCCTCAAGGAGACTCAGCAGACCCTAGGTAGTAACTGATTCTGGGACTGTAAGAGTTCTTTGTAGCCCATCCATATTCTCAAGCTAGTTAGTCCATCGGCATTCTAGGACAGGATCCATGGTTTGAAAAGACTGGGACAAAAACAAACAAATAAGGTTCTACTGTTCCTAAAACGAATAGAGTACAAATCCAGTGAAGAAAAAAAAGATTTAACAAATCAGAGTACAGATGCCATCACCAGCAAAAGCAGCTTAGGACATCCATGTTAGATTCACTAAGGGTATCAAGAGGCAGCGTATTTTTACTTTTGGTCAATCTCCTTCAAGACAGAAAACACACACAGTATACAACAAAACACCAATTTTCTGCCATAACAACCCTCTCATTATCCAAAAGATCAGGAAAATATTAACTGTAAAATAACAGAATTTGAAAGGATTCATTCATTTTAAGCCAACCATCCCTTTTTAGTGGTAGCAGCTCTTTTTCTAGAGTTTTGTGTAGGTCTGCTTCTTGAATACCTTCAAGCACTTTGTTACACGGTTGAAAAGTATGAACAGTACTATCAGAATTATGCACTATACAGGTTCCTGACAGCTCCCAGGAATTGTGCAACTCTACAATTTGGGAAACTTCCTCTGGTTCTGCCTAGGTGCCGTACGGCGTGGTGGGGAAAGCATAGCCTCCGGAAGCCAGCTGTCTGGATCAAAGCCTGCTTTGCCAGTCTCATGTCACTTGGTCAAGTGACTTAATTTCTCTGCGTCTCAGTTTCCTCACCTCTAAGATGGAGATGAAAAATGTTCCTACTACACAGAGTTGTCATGAGGATTCAGTGAATAAACACATTTAAAGCACTTAGAAAAGATGTCTGGAACATATTAAATATTATGTATTTGCTTGCTTGTTGTTATATTACAAGTGAAAATTGCCAAAAGCCAAGAAGTTTCACTGGGAATCATTCTTGGGGCAATGGGCAAAGGAAAGAATGTTAGTCACACTTCATTCAAGAGTCACTAACAGGAAAAGGCCACCTGTTAACAAATGGGGAATTGCCAAATATTTGTTCCTTTGATGCTGCATGTAAGAAACTGGTTTGGCCATGGGGTCTTAGTGAAGTAATTACTGAAACCATCACCCTAGTTTTTAAAGTCAATAATCCGAAATAGTATCTTAAAACTTCAAAATCTTCTGTAAACCTCTGTAATTGACAGTTTTTTTCCCCTCAAATTTAAGATGGCCTTTCTTAAAAATAAAACCAACAAACATTACCTTCTAATGCCAACTGACCTGTACCCAACAAATGTCAGAAACCAACCCCCATGTGAAATCAGTTTATTTTCATCAAGTTTTAGCAGTGTAATCACTCCTTCAAAATGCTATATATTTTTTTTAAAGGCTTTTTTATTTATTCATTTGAAAGAGACACAGAGAGAGCACACAGGCAGGGGGAAAGTCAGAGGGAAAAGGAGAAGCAGGCTTCCCACTTAGCCAGCCAGGAGCCCAATGTGGGGCTTGATCCAGGACCTGAGCTGAAGGCAGACACCCAACCATCTGAGCCACCCAGGTGCCCCAAAGTGCTACATATTTTTAAACAGGAGGAATATCCAGGGCAAAAACATGGTTTCACTTCCTAGAAGTTTGGAGCCTATGAAGCATATATTATAAATTAAAATTTAACCATTACTTTATTAAATTTTGCTATTTCCCCCCCTCAGTGAGGTTGCATCTCATACAAGATAATCATTTCCATTTGGATCTGCCAATTAAAAAAAAATAAATAGAAATTCTGATAAATCACTTTCGCAGAGCAAAACCAAAAGTTACAGACATAAGAGTGATTAACTGCATGTGTTTTAATCTTTATAATATATGGTTGTCTATCTAAAATATTTTATACCTCACAGATTTTAATAATTGCTCATTAGACAAGGAGAACTATTTTTTTAAATGTATAATGGAAATATGTACTAAAAATCTATTCTTTTTTCCTGAGCCAATTTAACAGTTCAGTTTTATCAATGAGACCAGAAAGGCCCTGTTTATAATGGAAAACTCTCCCATGAAAAGTTGATAAAACTTAAAACATCTAATTCAACATATCTTATTTCAAAATTTTGTTTTTCTAAATTACCAAATGGTTCTGAAATACTCTGAGACTTCTAATCAAATGAAATGAAAAGTTACACAAAAAACTAGTACAATTATTTTTTATTATGTTCAGTTATCCAGCATATAGTACATCATAAGATGGATTTATTTTTATATACATAACAATTTCCATCTTAGTCTAGTTAATAAGATTCCCTAAGTATATTGTTTCTAACTTAAAGTGACAAGATTTCCGCTGGAGCCTAGTAAGTCAATCAATTGATTAGTAAATTCTGTCACTTCATTCTTTTTCTTTTTTTTTTTAAGATTTATTTATTTAGGGCGCCTGGGTGGCTCAGTGGGTTAAGCCGCTGCCTTCGGCTCAGGTCATGATCTCAGGGTCCTGGGATCGAGTCCCGAATCGGGCTCTCTGCTCAGCAGGGAGCCTGCTTCCTCCTCTCTCTCTCTCTGCCTGCTTCTCTGCCTACTTGTGATGTCTCTCTGTCAAATAAATAAAATAAAAAATCTTTTTAAAAAATTTATTTATTTATTTATTTATTTGACAGAGATCACAAGTAGGCAGAGAGGCAAGCAGAGAGAGAGGGGGAAGCAGGGTCCCTGCTGAGCAAAGAGCCCGATGCCGGGCTCCATCCCAGGGCCCTGGGATCATGACCTGAGCCGAAGGCAGAGGCTTAACCCACTGGGCCACCCAGGCACCCCCTGTCACTTCATTTGCAGTTGCTAACAAAATTCCTTATAAGACGATACTAGAACAGCTATGCAACCTTGATCAAACACCTAATGGCCTTTGAAAAAATGATAGATGTTTGAGCAAGTGGGACAAATACCCTTTCACACTCCATAAGAACCACAACTGAAGGTAACGTAATATAGGTAAACTTGTATTACTGAAAGTTTCTCAAAAACCACATTATGTTATACATATCAGAAGGTGGATGTAGTATTTTTGGCAAGTAAAGGTGGCATACATTTGTAAGAAACATGGTTAGATATTCACAACTACGATTGCTATGTGTGGTTGCCAAATCAGCGTAGTCAAAGGTTTGGTCGCAATTGATTTTCCAGGCCGCTCTACAAAACTCTATCAATAGGAGATCATTTCCCTGCTGGGACCATGGCTATGAGTTTTACCGATGATATTAGGTAACTCTTCAGCCATGTCAGATACTATCCACGTCAGCCACCTTGCCTGAAAGCCCAGAATACGAAGTTTAAGGAAAACTTTGTATTTTCTATTCTAACTGAGCATTGCTTGCCCAATGCTGTTAAATACACATGCTTTGGGATGTCATGGTTAATTCAACCTTGAGAGTGGGCAGATAACAGTTCTTCCAGACACCTCTAGTCCAACCCACAGTTTAATTTGCTGAATATTTGTCTAGGAAGGGCAGGGGACAGAAAGTTCTGGCTGGGTTCAGAATCCATGTTTACCCACCATTTATCAGCTTTGTGAGTCTCTGGGCAAGTAACATTACCTTAAACTCTAATGTCATTATTTTTAACATGAGGAAAACAATACTAAACACTTATTAGGTTATAAGAATCCAATGTTGGGGTGCCTTCGTGGCTCAGTCAATTGAACATCTGCCTCTTGATTTTGGCTCAGGTCGTGAACTCAGGGCTGTGAGATCAAGCCCTGGGAGGGACTCTGCCCTGGGCATGGAGCCTGTGTGAGAGTCTCTCTCTCCCTTGGCATCTCTTCCCCCTGCTCATGCTCAGAGGTGCACACATGCATGTTCTCTCTCTCAGAATAAATAAATTTTTTTAAAAAAGAGAAAAAAAGAATCAAATTTGAAGTGCTTAGTGCAGCGCCTGATGCCTAATAAGCAAACAATGAAAGTTGGCTACTCAAGGAAGTGATTTCCCTTATGGCAGATTTCTCTTTAAGAGAGTGGCCTTAGAGTCTGAAGTTAAAGAAATTGCTTTCAGGTCGACTTTGCGAGATTTGGGACCCAAACACTACTGTGTGGTGGCTAAGGGAATAAAGTCAGATTGAGGATTTGGGAGAGGAGTCAGCTCTGGACTTCTCCTTGGAACACAGTGAGATGAGAAGCTGTAGTGATCGTTGGCACCACAAGATTGGATGAATTTGAGAGCACCTAGGAATAAGCAATATTCTCACAAGGGGCTCAGCAGTAAAGCACCTCCCCTAAGTGGCTTCTGGGTAGCAAGCGTCAAGGTCAATGGGAGAGAATATGAGGAACTGGCTGTGGGCAGATCTGAGAAACCAAAAATTTCCAGAAATGACAAGAGCCATCTGGACAGGGGTATGCTATAAGCCTCATTTGTATACTGAAGGCTGATAGGGCCTGGTGACATTTGCCTCATTTATATGCATATATAATAACACTATAAGGCAGCATATCATAAAGGCAAATAAGCAGCCAAGGTAATAAAGGAGTTTGGGAGAGGAAGAGATCAGTGTGAGCCAGAGCGTTCAAAGATCTGGAACATTGACTGGTCCTTGGATACTGGTAAAGACTGGGTTGTCTATGGAGGGTCTTTCTAGTAGGAAAAATGGTTGAGCCAAGGATGGAGGGAGCATGTGCACAGGACATTGGAAACGATGGCTGAAATGAACATGCTTATGTGTATGTGTGTCTATGTGCACGCAT
The DNA here is from genome assembly GCF_022355385.1 of Mustela nigripes. NCBI lineage: Eukaryota > Metazoa > Chordata > Mammalia > Carnivora > Mustelidae > Mustela > Mustela nigripes. Next base: position 117,064,503 of record NC_081568.1, read on the forward strand.
GCAAGTGAATAGCGGGGGTGGGACGGGGACGAAGTTAACAAAACTAGTTGAGGGTCACATTTGAATGGCAGAAGGATGGAAATTTGGTCCTGCGGGGTACAGAGAGCTAGGAAAAAAAAAGATTGTGAGGTGGGAAACCGATAGTGAAGCTAGTGATTGATAAAGTTAATCTGGCCTCCCATGTGGTATAGAATAGGAGAAATGTGTAGGGGTGTGTGAAAATGGTTAGAAAACTCTTCATAGATATATCAGGAGAGCAGAGGAATATAATTAGATTGGCATAACTTTTACTTACCATCCTCTAAAATAGCACTTACTGAGGAAAAAAAAAGTCTAATTAAGAGAAACATGGTCTTCTATTACTCTTCAGTTTCCATTCATACTTTTTTTTTTTTTAAGATTTTATTTATTTATTTGTTAGAGAGAAAGAGAGTGTGAGCACAGGCAGACAGAGTGGTAGGCAGAGGCAGAGGGAGAAGCAGTCTCCCCGCTGAGCAAGGAGCCCGATCTGGGACTCAATCCCAGGACACTGGGATCATGACCTGAGCAGAGGGCAGCCGCTTAACCAACTGAGCCACCAAGGCGTCCCTCCATTCATACTTTTCCCATGATTACTTCTCCGTATCCCAGTGGACATGGCTGTAAGCCACAGTTTGCTTGTTCATAAATTAAGTAAGCCCTCTTCATGGTCTACTGAAATTTCTAGCATAGTTCTAATGATCTGTCTCTGAATCTCTCTCTCGTAGATCTGGTTGAGACTTCTGTTTTGGACATACAACTATGTTTGCATAATTTTCTTCAGTATTTCAAACCCCAGGTATTAATATACTCCTAGTTAATGATAGTTTTGATAGACTAGCACCACGAAAAACACATTATGTTCCCTCATTCGGAGGTCGTGAAAAAAAATCCTTTGAGTAGATGTACAAAATGATCTAGTATTTCCTTTGCTGCAAACCCCACTGACAGTGGATCTAATGAAGTTGGCTTATATCCCTCTGCCAATGTCCAAGTAGGACAAAAAAAATTCATTCAGCTTGAGCAATGACTGGGTTTTCTGAGGATATTCTCATAATTACAAATACTCACTTGAGCTCTTCAGCAGGATTCTCAGTAAAAGACCATCGTCATGCAGTAGGGTTTCTAGAAGCAGGTTCCAATTACAACCTGGCTGGGATAAGAGCAGTTTCAATCGACCCTCGGCTGTTAGTCCTCCAGATGATGGAGTCCTTTCAAAATGCAAGATAAAGATAGAGTAATGAAGTTAATTTATCTATGAAATTAATAGCCTTAAAGTACAGATGTAATGCTAACTCCTTTAAATGTCAATTCCTCCCAGATTACTCTGAAAATGCTTTCATGCTTGCTTACTTTAGGGTTGCTCTGGGAAGGAATTACATTTAATCTCAACTAGCTAAAAGCAAATTAACGTTTGGTAGCCTGCCAAATTTAAAACTGATACAAAATAACCATGCCTATATTTCACAAGACTGTGTCTGGTTTTGTTTCATGGAGCAAATTAAAATTATTTATGCATTTATTTTAAATTCATTTATTTGTTCATTTACCAAATACACAAGTACCTACTATGTACTATTAACTCCTTTCATTATTCATGGAAAGAAATTTATGGTGGGTTTCAGAACTTTGTAATTTGCCATGTATTGTGATTGCTGATAAAACTAAAAGAATTGAAAGCTTCTGTCAAGGGTCAACCATAATCTAATTATTTAATACATAAAGCCTTAAATCAACATGCAATTATCAGAGCCACTTTAACAGTCACACTGCTACCTACTTGGGTAATCACTTCATCAAAGAGAAATAATTCCAAGGCAAATAAGCTTCTACTTGGGAAATGATCATCAGTGTTGAGTAGAAAATCAAATCAGATCTCCACATTACTACATTAATTTACCAATGAGTTGGCAAGAGATAAGAAAGTAAAAGTAGAAACTGAAAACTGATAACATTATTTGCTTTTTCCTTTTAAGATCTCAAAGTTTAGATTGGCTAAAGATCACAATACCCAAAATGAGCTTACAACCACCACAACAGAAAAGGCAGGAAATGATGGAACTCAATCTGGTTTGCGACCATAAGGGTTGTGGGAATAAGGTGGTGCTGGGAAGAAATGATGTGACTCAAATGGAAAGGTGTGAATGAGAACACCATATGCTTAGGAGAGGAAAGAAGCAGAACAAAGGGTATCGCTGAGAGAGGGGATTTGCAGCATAATTTCCAGATAACATTTATTGAGTGATGAACCATCTAATTATCAGCATAGTCTAGCCAGTGGTTTTCAAAATTTGGGCCCTGGACCAGCAGCATCAGCATCACTTGAGAAACTTTTAAAAATGCAAATTCCCAGGCCTCATCCCAGAAATATGTTTGTGTGTGTCTGTGTTTCAGAAATTTGTGTGCTAATAAGCCCCCTTTAAAAGACTCTGATGCCCACTCAGGTTTGAGAACCACTGCGGTGGGCAGTGCTTCTTGGAGCATAGGCAGTAGGGACAGACCTAGTTGATATCATTTCTCTTTCCTCTGTGCCCAGACAGATTCACCTTGGCTGCCACCCACCCATTGAACTTCCTACAATCCTTTACTTATCTTAATCCTACCCATCCTTCAATTTGCAGCAAAAATATCACTTTCCCTGTGTAGTCATCACTTACAATTTCTTTTTTTTTTTTTTTTAAGGATTTTGCTTATTTATTTGTCAGAGAGAGAGAGAAAAAAAAAAAAAAAAAAACAAGCAGGCAGAGTGGTAGGCAGAGGCAGAGAGAGAAGCAGGCTCCCCGCTGAGCAAGGAGCCCGATGTGGGACTCGATCCCAGGATGCTGGGATCATGACCTGAGCCGAAGGCAGTGGCTTAACCAACTGAGCCACCCAGGCGTACCCGTCACTAAAAATTTCTCTGCATAGGAGTTTCATTTTGAATTAAAGCACCTATGACAATTATACACATTTTAGCACTTTATTATTCCATCAGTTAAAGCTTTATCTGTCTACTTTAGAGTCAAGCTTTGTCAGGACACTTGATTTATACCCCAAATCTCCTCCTGGCAAACTAAGCACATTTAAGGGCTCTGTAAATGTTAGCTGATTGACTCATATGATCACAGATGGGTAGGCAAACTCTTAAAAAAAAAAAAAGAAAAAAAGAGGATACTTTGTCAAAAGGCTGATTTAAGCAAAAGCGCGAGGATCTGAAGATACAAAGTGAAATTTCAAAGCACCTCCCGTTGGTTTGGCTTGGCTTGGCTTGGCTTGGCTTGGCATAGGTACATCTCACAACGTGATGATGCTCAAAATCTTTCAGCCTCACATGAACTTTGGACCAATTCAAACTTCCCAAGTGAGAATGCCTGATAACATAACTGAAAACAGAGAAACTCCTGGGAGATTGGTGGGTCAGTGTGCGGTAGGCCAGCTCCTTAACTGAGTGGGTGGTGAAGAGAGAAGCAACGAGTTAAAACTTAATTCTCATGCCAGAGGAATCAAGTCCATCCCTTGAGGAGTTCTGAATGACTTTGGGTACTCCCAGACTGGTTGGCTCTTGCAGACATTCCCAACACAGTGCCAAAGGGAGGCTCCGCCCTTTGGACTGAAACACTGAGGCAAATCCTCACAACGGCTGTGCCTAATCCCAACCTAAACCCCAAGTGCTGACTTCTAGGAACTTGCTTGGGGTTCCAAAGACGAAAAGCAGTTAGTTGATAGTAAGTTGGGACGCCTGGGTGGCTCAGTTGGTTAAGCAGCTGCCTTCAGCTCAGGTCATGATCCCAGTGTCCTGGGATCGAGTCCCACATCGGGCTTCTTGCTCAGCAGTGAGCCTGCTTCTCCCTCTGCCTCTGCCTGCCATTCTGTCTGCCTGTGCTCGCTCTCCCCACCCCCCCGCCTCTCTGATAAATAAATAAAATCTTAAAAAAAAAAAAAAATTTAAAAGCAACTTAACTTTTAAACATTTCCTACCTATATCTTTTGCTTGAGTCGTGGCTGATTTCAGGATGCATTTAATAAACTGAAAGATCCAGTTTGGTGGAGTGTAGGAAAGAAGGGAGGGGTTATTGAGAGACAATCTGAAGAAGGCGACAGGAGCCAGATCGTGGAGGGCCTCATTAGCCAAAGTGGGAATTTGGGATCAGTCGAAGAGTTTAAGGGAGATGGGTTTCCTGATCTGGCTACAGTGTGGAGAGTGGATTGAAGCGGGTGAGTGTATTTGCTCTGCCCTTTAGACATGTAATAAAACAAAATAATCTGAAGGTCATTTCATACCACCACATCTGAATACCTGGTTATAAATAAAACCTCTCATTTTCCAGATGGGAAGCTGTTTGTTAAAATGTACCTCCATTCTTGGATCTTTCAACTTATCACAGATTTTGAAATGTACAGTAGAATGACTCACTATGAGGAAAAATAAAATATTACAAACATTCCTCAATCACTAAGCTCCGAGTAATAAATGCATTGAGGAGTCTGTGTTAGGCATATGGAGAAGCATATGTTCCCTCATCCTTTGAGCTGGTAGAGCTGTGAAAGTGAGATTAGCCTCACAAAAAAAATGACAGAAAGGGAAATTTTATACATATATATTTTTTATATATATGTTTCAAATATGTACATGTTGAATTCCACTATAATACAAAAAAGAGAACAAAAATTTATAAATCCACTGGAACTCATAAAGCTTGTATTGGGAGACAGAATGAATTTATGCCTGGGTTTTATTAGGCTTATACTCTAATAAGTGCTACATTTCTGGGGCATGAATTAGCCTAAAGAATTTTTCAAGTCCTGGGAGTAAGAAATGATATAATAATAGAGTTCAATCATTGCTGGTTATGAAACTAACAAATTATTTTTATAGACTCATCATGCAAAATTTGAGCTGTATTTGGGTGTGTTTATTTTATGGAAACTTATCAGGTAGTTTGTTTGCAATTACTGCAATTTTTTAGTGTGAAACTATACTGCAATAGAAAGTTAAAAAAAGAAAAATCTTAGCTCTATCAGTATACACCAGCCTGACTTCCAATCATAGCTGTGCATGAGGTGTAGGGCAAGAGAAGTCTCTGTAATATGTTCAGGCTGCATGACCATGGGATTTACTGATCCCACCATATTTGTTTCATGCAGATGCTGTCGGACTGAAAAAACACTGGAATGGGCTCTAAAATGCACAGCTTGAGGATAATACCCAATAATGTTTAGGAACTGCTCTTCAGAATCTAATATTTACTTTGAACCAATAGCCATTTATATAGTACTATGTCCCTAACAGATAAACTACATGAGTCTGGGTGTGAAGAGCGAAAGTACCAAGGGGCCCCTCTCACCAGCGCTCCTGATGATCCTTTGGGGGAATGTGTGTTTTCTATTCCCTAACTCCCCATAGGTCATATAGGAGTAGAGGTCCTGGTTTCCACTGTGGGGTGAGTTGGAGTATGCATACCTCTATCAGGGTACCACAAGAATTCCACTAAACTTGTAATATTACACCTGCCATCTGGTCATTTGTGGATTACGATGCCAGCAGTCTAGCAGGGGAAGAAAGGAGTTACTCTACTGATAAGAGTAATGTACTCTAATTAACACTGAGGAATTGGGAGTTGCTACTGCATAAAGGGAGCAGGGAAGTGTACGTCTGTGACCAGGGCATCTCTTGATGCCCTCATGTAATAACCACAAACAGGCTACAGAAGTAACAACATTCTGATAATGGAATGGTAGTCAGGGGTTCAATCCTTCATGGATGAACATCTCAGTGACTCCATTGAGCAAGTAAGGTAAATCCTCAGATGCGATGGTCAAGGGTAAGGGGAAGATGAAATAAGTGGTAGAGGGATGTAATGATGATTATCCCTTGCAGACTCAGGAATAATTGCATTAGAGGATACTCTAGCTTATCCCATGAGCTCCATGACAATAATACTTTCTTTAAGAGACATCTTGACCAACCATCACCTTGAAGAAGCAATGATAAGACTCAGAGAACTTAACATGGGTAATGAGTGGATTTCAGTAGTGTAAGGGGTACACCAAAGCAGATGTTGTCAATGTCCCCACGTTCTCTTGCCCTTACCAACCACCCAGTTGACGTGGCCTGAATTCCTCTGCCTTCTGGCAAGACAAGTCGGAACTGCCAGTGAATTCACAGTCCTAGAGCAGCCTTCGACTTCAACTGATGGAAGTTGCCATGTTAATACCTCCGCATCCTTGCTCCCTTGGTGGGATAACTCTCATATATATGCCTTTCATATATATGCCCAAGAATTTCCCCAGAAGGTTTAAGTTCTGGTTATTCCCTCAGTAGTTGGCTTGATTAAATGAAACTTTATTTGCTGTCTTTCTTCCTTGTCTCACTTACCCACTCTCCTTCCAGTGTTCCCTCTACTTAGAAAAAAACTACTTTCACTTAAATCTTTGTCCCAGGGTCTGCTTTTTGGGGAGATCTAAAATAAGGCACGCATAGAGACACTTTGTATTCATCTCAGTCTTTGTTTCAGGAATACTGAGAAACTAGTCAATGGTCATTTAGCTAATAATTATGGCTACTGGACTTTGAATCCAGGTCTTTCTGACTTTAAAACCTAAGCTTATTCCTCTACTCCATGACGCTTGCCATTGAACCTGGTTGATATTTGGTAGGTAAGCTGTATTTTCCAGCACTGAGTATGTTTGGCTGTGTTCAACCTCCTGATTGAGGATACCATCTTTTTGACCCAAAATCAAGTTTGTGGTCTCAAGGCTGATTCTCAAATTGGAGCCATGATATTCAAGGGATCTAGGGACTGATTTCAACCAGATGGTTCCTGTCATGGATTACGGGGCCAAATTTATAACAGAGACCATAAGTTACATGATTCAGAGAACAAAGGCAAGGGCACGACTAAAGAGAAACTGAGAGTAAAAGACTTAAAGTGAGAAAACAAAAGAAGAGGAGAAGCCCTGTGTTGCTGCACTGATCCAAAACCGATCCCTCACAATTTTCCTAGGAAAGTAAGTAAATACAAACAGTTAAAGCAATTTTGTCATCTTTCTCTAGGAAAATAACTTAAATACTTTTGAGGAGGAAAAAGCAACACCAAATATTTTTCTGCATCACATTAACCAAGAGTATACAGATTATATGTAGTAATAACACTGAAAATGTTTGTACACATTTTATCTCGATAATGGGTGTAGGCAACTCGCTATGATCTTTATAATTACAGGTGATTCAATAAACAGAAATCAGACAAGGTTCACCTGTACACTTGCATAGAGGATTTGCCTTCATTTTTAATAACACTGTGGTCTATCAGATTATAATAGATTGATACTTTTATTTTTTTAAAGATTTATTTATTTGACAGACGGAGATCACAAGTAGGCAGAGAAGCAGGCAGAGAGAGAAGAGGAAGCAGGCTCTCCAATGAGCAGAGGGCCCAATGCAGGGCTGGGATCACGACCCGAGCTGAAGGAAGAGGCCCCAACGCAATGAGCCACCCAGGCGCCCCGAGATTGATACTCTTAAAGGGTCCCTTTTTTTAGAGTTGGTTGTATCTACACTTTCTGGTGTACAACTTAGGGGGTAGATGCTCAAACTATGAGCAGTGGTGTTATTTCCTAATTTTAGCAAAATTAAACTTTTACATGGGATGATTCCATTTCCGCCAAATCACCCAAAGATATTGGTACCTAAACTCATGGCCCTAACTTTACACTTTAATGTTACACAGGTTAGCATATCCTATTTCTAAAAATGTATAAAGTCAAATTTTAATTTTTAAAATATTACATATCCACCATCCCTTTCAGACTCCCCCTCAAGTGCTAATCTAGCACCTGAATCACTGAGATACTGGACTCAGTGATCACAGAGTCATCCCTTTTGAGGAACAGAAGTTAGCTCTCTGGAGCCTTTAACTATTGTTGGTTCCTGTCTACCAGATAATAAACACCTGTTACAGAGAGTTCAAGACAGGTCTCCCCTGGCATCATGTTTCAGATAAGTGAAACTCAGTGAGAAAGTGGTTCAAGATTCCATCTACTTAATCACACTTATGGGGAGTCCATTGAATATGTCAGGGTAACTGATAAAATCTGCCACTTTCTGAAACATATAGCTCTTTACTAACACAGCAGTACTGAATGACTATTGAGTGAGTACTTATGTGATGAGGCACATTAGCTCATTTAATTAATCCTCATGACTCTGGTAGGACAGTATCTCAAAAGCTAAGGAAGGAAGATGTTTCAAGACAGAAGAAGTAAAGAATGGTATTGCAAGTTGTGTGCAAGTACATCTGTAAGATTGTATTGTATATGTACATGTTTTAACTTTTTCACCAAAATATAAACCATTTCATTTACAGGGAAACTGAAGTTCATGTAGGTTAACAAAATTTCCAAGTTTGCAAAACTACACAAGCCTACACATCATGTCTGTGTAATGTGGAAACCCATAGTTTTCTGTTATCTCATTGCTGCCTCCAGTATTATATTCTTTTTTTTTTAATATAATATCTTTAAGCCATAATAGAAAAGGGAAAATATGAATAAATATCTAGTTATATCAAGTATCTAGTTCATCTGACATTTTAACTTTTTTTAAATAACTGACCTACAGATATGTGACTTTCTAAAATTCTCTTTTTAAGGTTTGATTTATTTATTTTAGAGGGAGAGAGAGTGGGTGAGTGAGCAGAGGGAGGGGCAGAGGAGCAGGAAGAGGGAAGGAACCTCGAGCAGCATGGAGCAGACTCCATGCCGAGCATGCAGTCAGACACTGGGGCTCAATCTCACCACCCTGAGAGCATGACTTGAGCTGAAACCAAAAGTCAGACGCTTAACCAGCTGAGCCATCCGGGTGTCCCTCTAAAAATCTCTTAAATAATCCAGCTGCGTGTCCACCTCCACTCTGGAACAACCACTTAAGAGCTTTGGTATTAAAAGGCTCTCATTTCTTCTCCCCTGACTGTTGGCTCTGTGTTAAAGCTCGGCACCTCATCAGAGTACTTCTCCTCAGTCCTGTGGAACAGCCTATCAGCGCAGCTGAGAAACCAAAACTCTTTTTCATCTTCCTCCCCAGATGTTTTATCCTAAGGATACTAGAAGCCACCTTCTCAACAAGACCATGCTTCCTCTGCCTGAACTTTACCATTCAGATCAAATGTTTGAAAAGATAAATGTACCATTTAATATGGCAATATCTAAAACAATAGTACAATAATTCATGTGTTCCTTCATCCACTCATTCATTCAACTACTAATTTTTGGCTAATTTGTATGTCCTAGGCCATGAATACACAACAGTAAGTAAAAACAGTCACTGTTATTACAGAATTTAGTGGAAAATGCATATATAGTTTACATGACCATATAAATAAAGATTAAATTACAACCATAAACACTCACTGAAGGAAAAGCAAAAGATGCTATTAGAAGATGCGGTAAGAAGTGAACCCATTTTTTGGTTGATGAAAAGCTGCTCTACAGAAGTCACACTGGAGCTGGGATATGAAGAGAAGTTGGCATTCACTAGGTGAAAGAGAATGAAAACATTTGGGGGAAAGGGAAAAGCATGTGTAAAAACCCCATGGCAGAAAGGAACATGGCAGAGCAAGGAATGCTAAAAAGGCTAATGTGTATGTAGAGCAGACTGACAGGATGGTGTGGTATCAGAAGAGGTTGCACAGGTGGGTAAACCACATCTCTGTAGGTCTTACAGGATGCTGAACATTTTGTTTATATTAAGGGACAAAGGAGAATTCATGGAAGGTTTTTAAGCCATATACATGAAATGATAAAATTTAACTTTTAAAATAGATTTGGCTTTGAGATATCTCTGGCTGCATTTCAGAAAACATTGGGAATGGGAGTCAACATATGTATGGGAAGAAAACTAAGAGGTCATTATAGTGCTGAGGAGAAAGACAATTATTTGGACTAAGGCGAAGGTGGTACCATGGATAGCAAATTGTAGGGGTTAAAATTAATAAGACTTAGCAATGGACTGCATATGGCAGGAGAGAAAGAGGGAGATATTCAGGTTGCCTCCGATGTCTCTGGCTTTTACAACTGCATGAAGGTACCATTAGTCCCACTAGGGAATAATAGAGGAGGATGAGTTTGAAGGGGAGTATCCTAAGTCCTTTTGGTTGTGTTGAGTTTGAGGTGTCTTTGTGATCTCCAGGTGTAAACCTCAGGAAGGCATTCATGTGTGGTTGGCACCCATGGATATATAGGTCTGCAGTCCCAGGAGAGGTAAAAATTAGAGATTCTAATTTGGGGAGTCATAGGGAGTACATAAAGTCATAGGCAAGTTTCATTTCCTCTGTAAAAATTCTGTGACAGACACTAAAGATGTTTAAGATTTAATAGCCAGGTCTAAGGAGATGAACGGACAAAGGAAACAGAGAAACAGCAACAGAAAAGGAAGAAGATTGGGACACTATGTCAGGAGGGAATCAAGAGTGTGTCTCAAGATGGGGGAAATAGACAATGGTATTATACGCTGTTGTCAAGTATGTCACTAAGACTATATTGCTTACCAGTATGTAACTGAGGAAGGGGCTTAGTCTCCAACTTCATTGCTTACCTCTTTCCTCACCATTAACACCTAGCACAGTGCCTTACTTAGAGAAAAGAATTTAAATGAGTTCATAGAGAAAATGGGTATACATCCCTTGGTGAACGGGATAAAAGGAAAGACCCACAGAGCATATATAATATAATGTAGCTAAAAGTAGCTTAATATATTTGGGGAGGGAAAATGTATATAAATCTAAACAGGATTACATTGAATAAAACTAAGTAGAAACAAAAGCAGAGTAGAAAGACATATCTACAGCTCAGAATGGACTGGCCACGAATCAAAACATCATGTTGTCATCATAAAAAAAAAAAAATGAGCAGTTTAAAACGAATGGGCTGTTTACTCACACTGATTATGCTACTTGGTTTCAGTGTGCAGTTATGACCTACTTAGGGAAGGAAGATGGGAAAAATATTAGGAAATATTTAAAGAACCACAAGAAGATCAAAGTTTGGAAAAATAATAAAAGAGCATTATAATGTAACAGTATAATTGACTAAGATAGTATTTTTCCTTGAACATTCATATGAAAGCACAGTATGGTGTCATAGTATTAACCTTGAGATTAATATATCCTCCACATGCGTTAGTTTAATCTAGTATGAAACTGATTACCCTTTCTAAATCAATTCACATTGTTAGCCTATACCAGTGCTTGGGATAATGAATACAGTACATTTTACTTACTGCTTTGAAAATACATTTATTTTCCCTAAAGCAAACTCTTCTAAACTCTAGTCCAGCGGTTCTAGGAGAACATGAAAAATTCTATTTTTACCAATTTATATACTTCATAGGTTTTTACTAGCAATCCTACAGACAAATTTATGGGTCATACAACTGTGTATACATTCGTGATTCTTAATTTAAGTCTTAAATTCATGTCCTCTTCCTTGCTGTTTCTTCCTTCTCATCTACTTTTAATTCATTATCTTAATATTTTTTAACACTTGTTAAAGGCCACAGTAAATCCTTTCTAAAACAATGCACAGGTGCAAATAAATAAGCAAGTAGGTGAATAAATTACTAAGATCTTTCATAACATTAGATATTTCAGTCATCTCTCCTCTCAACCACACCTTTTCCAAAAGAGAAAAGCTTTATATATTTTTAGTTTGTCATTATCCAGCCCATGTATTTCTCTGAACAGTTCATTTTAGTTGCTAAAGCGAGGAAGGGAGTTTTGAGGTAAAATTTGGGGTTCATGAACACATAGAAACAGCAGATATTATGTGAGGGAAATGGATGGAGAGGTGGGGATTTTTAAGGTCACACGGCAGTGGTCCAGGTGCAGTTCACACTGCAAATGTTTCACAAATGCAAATCAATACCTTGAGTTATCTGAAATTACTTTTATTGCTACCCTGGTTTCCTCTGACTCTACCACTGTTCTGAGAGTGTTAGATCTTAAGTCACATGGATCATGTCTTTCTAGTATATTCAATGGACCTGTCAGAGAATAATTACCAGAAAGTACTGCCTTCAGGGGAGGGGAGCTCATCCTCTGCCTTCCATGGGGAATTTTGAGAAGTAAAAAAGAGAACCAAAGGTATTTCAGGAGAGAAAACTTCATAAATCAAGATCTGAAGCTGAGACTCAAAATAACAACAGTGATAAGTACGGAGTAACTGTGTCTTAAGAGATAAGAAAGGAGACTAACAATGGGAGTAGAGAACGCTGTTGGGTACTTCAGGTAGTTAAGTCAGCCAGTGTGGGCCACGCAGAAGCTACACCAAATTCTTGAGCAGTGATATAATTAAAACAGTGTCTGAAACATGTTAAATAATAGGAAAATGGACTAGGGTTGTTGTAATGGGTTGGAGAGAAAGGATGGTTCTAAGAGAACTGTCAAGAAAGAATCAACTGAACATGCTAATACACTAGGAACAGGCAAAGTAGAGATCAATATGGAAACTATCATCAAGATTCTATCTGGAAGTGTTTAAGAAGGATGACACTCTTGATACAAAAGACACTATGCATGGGGGACAAGAGAAGAGTAGAAGGAAAGATCAGCTGAGGACATCATAGTAGATTTCCAGTAACAACAGTGGGTCATTCAAAAATATGAGCAGCTGGGACATACAGTGTGGGGATAAAGGCAGGTGCTCAGAGCTGGAGATGTGAAGCTAGAAATCATCTGCCTAGAGGCTAGAGGGTAAGCCATGTGAACAAAGAGCAAAAAAAAAAAAAAAAGGGGGGGTTTCTTTCTGCTTTGAAAAACTTTTAATACTGGTGGTCCCGACTTATAATGGATGGTTCTACTTATGATTTTTCAGCTTTATGATGGTGTGAAAGCGATATGCATTCAGTCCAAACCACACCTCAAATTTTGAGATTTTGACCTCTTTCCAGGCTATGATATGCTGTCCAATACTCTCATGATGGCCGGATGGTGGCAATGAGCTACAGCTCTGGCACAAAGGGATCACAAGGGTAGACAACCCAAACCCTTACAACCACTCTGTACCCATACAGTCATTATGCTATTCACTTCCAGTATAGTAGTCAAGATATTACAGGAGACATGTAGCACTTAATTACAAAATAAGTTTTGTGTTAGATGATTTTCCCCAACTGTAGGCTAATGTGAGTGTTTGGAGTACATTTAAGGTAGGTGAGGCTAATAAGCTATGTTTGCTAAGTTAGGTGCATCAAATGCGTTTTTAACATAATATTTTCAACTTATGATGATTTTATCAGGACGGAACCCCATCGCAAGTCCAGGAAGGTCTATAAAATTAAATCATTTTCATTATATGAAATTCAGAAAATATGGAAAACAATACATAAAAAATTAAAGTTGCTTGCAATCCTACCATACAAAGATAAAAACAATGAGCTCCTCAGCATATATAGCCTCTCAATTTTGCTTTTTAAATGCTATATGTAAAGTAGTATGGCCTAGTTCAACACTTTCAACTGTGTCCCACTTTCCAATAACTGTTCATCCCCTAGGAAACATGGGTCTCACATTTAGCAAGCTTAAGGAATCCACATACTAGATCCCTCCCTTGGAGATATATACTATCGATTAGTATATAAGCACTAATATATTAGTACATAAAAAGAGATTTTACATAATAAATAACTGACCATCCTGGATTTTTTATCCACATCTATTTTATGCACTTGCTAGATTTTTTATGCATACTTTTAACGTGTGTTAAAAAACACCTGTTTTTACACACACTCAGAACATCTGCTCTCCCACTGACAGGTGAAGGTGTAGTTGTCAGAGGCTAGAACTTTGGAGGCAGACAATCCTTGGCTCAGAGTCTGCCATCCAGGATGGTCCTTTTCAGAAAGTCGCCACCTACGTATCACTTTACTCTCCATGAAAGCAGCACAGAAATAGGTGTCCCATAGGCTAGTGTGATGTTTTAAAGAGATAATGTACATGAAGCACCTAGAATGTGCGGTACACAGTTATCGCTGGAAAAACCGGGCTGGTTTTGATGCTGTCATAATGATTAAGGGCAGCTTCCTTTTAACTAAAAATAAAAAATTATTTGTCATTAAATTTTTTTCAAAATCGACCCTTCTAATGACTCCACACTAATGTATCATATGACTATTCCATAATTGATTTGTCTAATTTTATACTGTAGGACATTTATTTCCATTTTTTCCTTTCACAATGTTTCAATGGCTAGCCTTCCAAACAAAGCTTCATCAGCTGCTCTAATTCCTTATGATCAATTCTTAGAAATGAAATTTCTGGATAAAGAAGAATAAATATTTTTAAGGTTTTTGACTCATCTTCCTAAACTGTCCTCTGGGAATCTTGTACCAAGGTTCATTTCTACTATGGGCTGAGTAGTGACTCCCGGGTTTGAATGTTTATGTTAGGATAATGGTGAATATGGATTACTACTACCCAGAAGCAGAAAGAAAAAAAAAAAGCCGTATTACATTTATGCTTGCTTTAAGTATAGGAGAGAAAGACGTTAAACACAAGAAGTGGCTATGTGAAAGATAAACCCATTTCCAGGTTGCCTTTCCAGGTCTCTACGTGGACTGAATGAGCTTGAAGGTGGAAATCTTACAGAGCAACGCCTCAATGGGGATAATCTCAATGGTTATAGACTAAGATGAAAGTAGTAATACTGGGGCACCTGGGGCTCAGTTGGTTAAGCATCTGCCTTCAGCTCAGGTCATGATCCCAGGGCCCTGAGGTTGAGTCCCACATTGGGATCCTTGCTCACTTTTTTCCCTCTCACTTTCTGTCAAATAAATAAAATCTTGAAAAGAAAAGAAAAAAGAAAGTAGTAATACTAATAGATTAAAGAAACTCTGAAAACATGGAGAACAAATAGGTTGAGAAGTTTGGAAACTCTTTAAAAATAATACAGATTTTTTGTTTAATTAACACTGTAAAAGATTCAGTTCTTTAATTTCTTATTTTTGTAGTAATGAGTATTAAAAGTCAGCTATTTAATTCGCAGTGCCGTGAGTCTATTTACATGCGAGCTACTGGATGCTGAGGTGACAGAGTACTGAGGGTATTCTGTTTCTAGGAATCAATCATAAGGAATGCATCAGAGACAGCGAAAATGTTTTATTTGTAAGTGAAGTAACAACAATACACGAAGGTCTTTGAAAGTAGAGTCTATGTGTCACTGATCTCGGATTCCCCATTTCCTATATGGAGACAGCGACTTAATTGGTAACAGGATTTATTTGTTGTGTTTATAGAGATTTTGTGTACAAGGTTTACACAACATCTATTTATGGCCAGGACTCTTGCTCCTCAAGAGTGAGAGACAGTTACTCAATTTAGAGAGTAAAATCACTGATGGTGTACTTCCAAGATGAATCAAGAATGTACAGGAATTAACAGGATCTCCTTCAGCTATACATGATATATTTATTCACAGATACCAAGGAAAGGTACTTTCCAGTGATATATTCAGCAAAGAATCAAACTGACATTCTATATAATGCCACAAAATGTCATCAGATTATTCTGCGAGTATATTTCATGCTTTAAATGATTTTTTAATGCTTAAATGCTGTTAATTAAATAATAAAAGTGGAAGACCCTATTCATAATTTTTTTAAAGTTTCTTCTCTCTCAACTTTTTCCTAAGGCTCTAGTTTGTTACATGAATTATCCAGTTTTGCTGTCTTTGTTTTATTTTTTTCGATAATTAGTTGGAGAACTGTCAAATCCCTAGTCATAGATCAAGAAAGATGAATTTTAAAATGGCTAAGCAATTAGCTAAAATAGAACTAAATTCCAAAAATTCATATTTTTCCATTACAACAGTAAAGCCGTAAGTTAGCAGAATGATTATGAAGCTTGTATATTGCTGGATCCTTGGGCTAATAAAAAGAGAAGTAATACTTTTTACTTACCTGCATACTATAAAAATTGTAAGCTCTTTCTCTGAGATGCATTACCTCCATGGATAAAAGTTTCCATTAAACTTTAAAGGGATCATAGAATTATACATAGTGTAGTATTTAGAGGTTCTCACCTGAGTAAAGAAGGGTAGAAATGTGATATGCAAGAAAACCAATGCAGCGGTTGCTTGAAAAATGGTTTTATGGAATCTGAAGCAGAATCATCTATGCCATGCTGAAAAGTCCTGGAGAAATAAAATAATTATTTCAGAATACACAGGAAACATTAATCATGAAGACCAGCAGAATTTTTTATTTTCACTAAGTATTTGAAGTTAATGATTTTTCTTTTCTTTCTTTCTTTCTTTCTTTTTTTTTTTTTTTTGAGAGAGAGAGTGCATATGATTGGGAGAAGGGGCAGAGGGATAACTAAGCAAACTCCATGTTCAGCACAAATCCCTGGACTTGATCTCGTGTCTCTGAGATCATGACCTGACTTGAAATCAAGAGTTGGGTGCTTAACTGATTGAGCCACCCAGGCACCCCTCGAAGTTCATGATTTTGCACAAAATGGTATTGCGCTAGAATGGACAACGCATCCATCCACTTGGGATCTATGTTAATAGGTAATTCAGAAGCTCCTATACAGCAGTTCCTACACTTGGAAAAGTAAGATAATCCCATTAGTAGGTAAAAACTACCATTATAAAATTTATCAAAAATGAATGAATAAAGAATAGGACAGTGTATACCATTTATATCACCCTCAACCGGGATCAAATAAATGTCAATATTTTGTCATATTTGCTTCATTACTGTAGAAATGTTTAGCAAAGCTACCTCTCTTTATTCTTTAAAGTGATTTATAAATACTAAACAATTAATGAGAATTTATAATTAATTTTGTATGTTCCTAAGAGCCCACAGAGGGCTTATAAAGAAGAATTTAACTGTAAAATATATGACTATGATTTCAAAATTAGAACAATTTGGCCAGACTATCTGGTCTACAATTATCTTTGGAGAAGTGACTGTAACATTTTTCTAGGTTGGCCCAAATTCAGCAATAAATCTTGAGGTAATAAGAATCTGCTACATAAAATCTTTCGTAGATAGCTTGGCTAATAAAGTTTTTATCATAACAGGAGACTATATTTGCCTACATGGAGTAAAGAGTAACAACTGGGAGCATTTTAGTAATGGAATTGTTTGAAGTGGTATTATCTCTCTTTATATACAGTACAGGAGCAACAGCATCTTTTAAATTATATGTAGAACAGAATTCCATTTTGAAAACCCATTCTGACTTTTTCATTCCATATGCTTCCTGTAATCTCACATTTTCCAAATATGACCTGTCCCTCTTCAGCTTGTCTTGCTAGCAGAATACCTACTAATTAAATATACTTCAATATTTTTTCAATTTTTTATTTATTCTTTAAATTTCTTTTCAGTGTTCCAGAATTCATTGTTTAGGCACCGCACACAATGCTCCATGCAATACGTGCCCTCCATAATACCCACCTCCAGGCTCACCCAACTTCCCACCCCCAACCCCTCCAAAACCCTCAGATTGTGTTTCAGAGTCCTCATGGTTCGACTTCCCTCCAATTTCCCCCAACTCTCTTCTCCTCTCCATCTCCCCATGTCCTCTGTTATTCCTTATGCTCCACAAATAGGCGAAACCATATAATTGACTCTCTCTGCTTGACTTATTTCACTCAGCATAATCTCTTCCAGACCCATCCATGTTGATGCAAAAGTTGGGTATTCATCCTTTCTGAAGGAGGCATATTACCCCACAGTATATATGGACCATATCTTAAGCTAGGGATAGAGGGAACATTCCTCAACTTCATAAAATCTATCTGTGAAAAACCCACAGTGAATATCATCCTCAATGGGGAAAAGCTGACAACCTTCCCTTTGAGATCAGGAACACGACAAGGATGCCCACTCTCACCACTCTTGTCCATCATAGTACTAGAAGTCCTAGCAACAGCAATCAGACAACAAAGAGAAATAAAAGCTATTCAAATTGGCAATGAAGAAGTCAAACTCTCTCACTTCACAGATGACATGATAGTTTATATGGAAAACCCAAAAGACTCCACCCCCAAACTACTAGAACTCATTCAGCAATTCAGTAATGTGGCAGGATATAAAATCAATGTACAGAAATCAATTGCTTTCTTATATACTTCAATATTTTTTAGACTTCTAACATATCTCTTCTTTGAAAGCCATTTTTTTCTTACTAAATTTCAGAGAGAACAAAATTTGTTATATATGCCTCAAAATGAGTCTGTCATGTTTCCAAGCCCTACATTACACTGTGTGAACTAAGCAGAAGACTAGGTCAGGATATTGCGATACACTTTTTGTAAGGAGTCTGGACTTCACGCCAGCAATGGAGGATCACTGAAGAGTTTATAGCATGGGAGATATATCAACTATTTTATATTTTTGAAAAATCACTTGTGCAATAGTGCAGGGAGATCTGCAGGGATCCAGGCTGGAGTAAGGGAGATAATGAGATGATATTTCAGTAGACCAGACAGAAGAGGACAATGTCCTAAACCATTGGAGGAAGTAATTAAGAGGCAAATATAAAAAAACTAAACACAAAATTGATATATTTAATTCCCTAAAGACATGGGGTTTGAGATGGCACAATGGAGAAGGTAGAAAGGAGAAAGGTTAAGGGGTAAGAGAACCCTGGGAGAACTCACAGGTATTTTACTTAGTTTCAGATATGCTGAGGGAGCTGCAGTCATTTGAAGTATATCCAAAGAGAGACATCCAATAGAAATTTGGATTTGTTGAGGTAGCCTATACAAGAGATATCTGGGTGGAAGATACTGATGTAGAAGTCATAATGACAAAACCAGAATGGGTGAATTCACCCAAAGAAAGAGTGTAAGAGGAAAATATGGTTAAGAACAGAGCTCTGGAACACACCAACATCTAAAGGGTGAGGTGAGAAAGAGAAGTACTCAAATGAAACCATGATGGAAAAATTCAAGATGTAGGCAAAGAGCCAGGACAAAGTAATATTAGGGAAACCAAGGGAGGAGAAATGGCCCACAGTGAGAAAAGTTGCGGAAAGGGTAATTGCATGGAGGGGCAAAAACTGGAGTTAGTGACTGGATAGGCATGGATGAACTGGCCCATACTGTTTGTTTAGCGTGATGAGGGCAGCTGCTGTGCATGGAGTGAATGGTGGTTGTCAGAGTAGAGACAGTGAATACAAACTTTATGTTTTAGAAGGGAAATACAATAATAGAGAAAGAAAGAATTTTAATATAAAAGAGCCTTTGGGAAAAGAACCAGAAGAGAGAAAGAATATTTTAAAAAGACTATGGCCATGGACCAGGAGGTAGATGTGATCAAGAGTGCAGGTAAAAAGATGGGCTTTGCCTGGAAAAAGAGACACATTGACTGTCAAAGGATTTGGAGGTGAGTAAGGATAAAGATAATTATTAAAAATGGAAACGAGAAGTTAAAGTACATTCATGATGGCCTAGGTTTTCTTGGAAAGTACAGGGCAAGGCCATCTGCTAACAAAGAGTGGGATGGGGCAAACTGGAAGGTTTGGCTAAAGTGGAGAAGGACACGTCGGACAAAAAGCAGCAGCGTCAGAAGGTACAAGAGGCCAGGTAAGTGACGCTCACCAGCAGCATTGCAAACTCTGGACAGACAGGCCAAGAGAATGAGGGCAGGACATGCACTAGCAAAGGAAGTAGGAAGGGAGGGTGCTGCTATCACGTGAGAGGAGATGCAACAAGATGTCTGGCAAGAAAGGAGATCTCAAAGGAAATCAAGCTGGGGGAAAAGGATGGGACAAGAGATGAAAGGCTTCATGATAACCAGTAGAGACTGGAAGCTCTGTTATGCTAGCCTCCTCCTAATTTGCCACATACTTCATGAGCCCTTTGCATAAAGTCCCTTTGGCCCCATTCTCTGGGGGGTGGTTCTTTTCTCCAACAATGATGACCTTAGCTAGAACATATTCTCTGTCATGTTCAGTTGGCTCTCTGGATGGCTCTACACCAAAACCTTGTAGTAAGTCTTCCCTGACCACCATGTCTAGGATATTTCTTGTCTCACCACCTCATCCCTCTATGCCCTTATTTTGCATCATTTCTTCTTAGGACTCAACTCTACCTCTGATCCTTTCACATTTACTTTTTGCTGCCTGCTCCATCCCCAAGGGTAGGGCCACTGAAGACTATTCAGGGGCAGTGCATGGGCATGTGCAGGAGTTCTGGAGCCAGAAAAACTGAGTTTGCAGCTCCGATGGGCTCTTCACTGGACATGTAATGTTGCTTGACAATTGATTCAGCTTCAGTATTCTTATTTGGAAAATGGGAAGAATAAGAATAATCACCTCAGATGGTCAGTGTGATGATTGAGATCACACGTATAAAAGACCCAGAGAAGTGTATGCACATAAGAAGGGACCAAGCTATGTAAGATATTATTAGTATGTTAACAACAGTTGCAAATATTTTAAGAACTTTTTTTTTTTAAAGATTTTATTTATTTATTTGACAGACAGAAATCAAAAGCAGGCAGAGAGGCAGGCAGAGAGAGAGAGGAGAAAGCAGGCTCCCTGCTGAGCAGAGAGCCCGATGCGGGGCTCGATTCCAGGACTCTGGGATCATGACCCGAGCTGAAGACAGACACTTAACCCACTGAGCCACCCAGGTGCCCCAAGTTGCAAATACTTTTTAAGAAAGTCTACAACTGGGCGCCTGGGTGGCTCAGTGGGTTAAGCCGCTGCCTTCGGCTCAGGTCATGATCTCAGGGTCCTGGGATCAAGTCCCGCATTGGGCTCTCTGCTCAGCAGGGAGTCTGCTTCCTCCTCTCTCTCTCTCTGCCTGCCTCTCTGCCTACTTGTGATCTTTCTCTGTCAAATAAATAAATAAAATCTAAAAAAAAAAGTCTACAACTATCTCATAGTCTAAATGGTTGCCTAATTACAGTTCCATCCTTGAGATTAGCAAAAAAGTAACGGAGAATCTAATAACAATAGGAAGGCTATTTGGAATGGTGCCTAAATTTCTTAAGATGACAAACTACCAGTGATATAGTATTTTCCAGGACATTTCCACCACTACCTAAGCTCTTGTATTCCACTCATGGTTTCTCAGTCATCCTGGTAATAGTAGGGTTATTTGGCTATAAGAAATGTTATGGCAGATGTTTATGGTCTCAGAGGGGTGGGATCTGTATAAGCATTTAATTCCACAGCAAGATCCCAAATTAGTGTCATTATTCTGGAGAGTATAACAGGGTGAAAATTGGCCCACAAGCCTCATTGGGGGAATGAAATGATGAGCTGGCTATTAGATAACCTCTAATGATGTTTTGGTATACACTTAAAAGAGAGGACGCTCTAAATAATTCATAGTGGAGAACAAAATACAATCGTAAGAGCCACAGAATTATATTTTCTGCAAGACATAAAAGAATTTTGATAGGGTAAATTTAAATACTCTTTTAAAAATAAGTAATTGTCCATAGGTTGAAGCAGAATACATTTCTTCACATATCCAAATTAGCAGACTGTAAAGATGGTTTTGTTTCAGGAGAGGAAAGTGGGATTTGGGGAAATTCCTTGCTTTGGCCCTTGGCCCTTGGTCCAGCCTCGGCTGCTCTCTGCCCTCTCCCTGTCACTAGCATCATGCAGGCTCTGTGCTCATCATGGTAGGCCACTTGGGCCCTCTGTCCCAGATTCAATCTCTTGCGGTTCTCTGATGTACAAGTGTATTGCCTTCCTTCCTTTCTTCATTAACAAAACTCATTGACTTTTTGCGCTTATGTAGCCAGCTGCTGCTAGAAAGAAATAAATCCAACACACATCAAAAGTGAGAACAACTGATAAGCTAAAAAGAGCTAGCTGGGTTTCATGCTTTTCTTGTGCTGCCCTGCTTTTGGCTGCCCTCCCAGGAGAGCGGTGTCTCATAACAAAATGCTAATGGAACAAACCTCCAGGATAGAATCGAGGCAGCCCAAGGACAACTTATAAGTTCCAAGGGAAAGAAGGGCCAGGCCAGATGCCTCATCCCTGTGTCTGCCATGGAGCCCCAGCCATCAGAGGTGCTCGAGAAACTAAAGTACCAAGAGAAAGAAGACCACGGTATCAGAAGAAATAGAATTCATTTGAAATTGATCCCCTGGGACAGTGCTGTAATATTTGAGACAATGAGGATCTGCAAGCCTTTCTGATGCCCCTGACAGCACAATTTACCATAAAGATGTACTGAGAATCAAGCTCAACCTACTCCACCATTTTAAACACAACTCTAAGTGATTGTTTTGCTTTCATAAACCAGCATCACCCCGGCGACCATAGGTACTTGCCTGAATGTCATTAAGTAAGAGAAATTAAGGGAAGACACTCAGATGAAATGTGGCTCCTCACCTTTCCCCTGCCCCCTGGCTTGAGAGGATGATGAAAATAACTCTTTGAGGTTAGAAAATGATGATTTGAAGTTAAAAAGGGACTAGCATAATGCTTGAGAGGGCAGGAAACAGCTAGTCAGAAAATCAGGGCACAGGCTTTCTCCAAAGCAAAGACTAGTCCTTCAGCAGTGTTTTACATTATTAGAATCACATATAAGGCTGTTTGATTTTAGGTTTAAAAAAAAATAGATATTTTCCTCAAAAGCAACACATAGAAGAAGGGAACAAAAGGGAGACATTTAATCTAAACAAAATGGCTTAAACAACTAACTCCACTTTCTGAATCACTTTGCATTCTGCCATTTGTTTTTTACATTTTAATGATTTAAATTTTTACTTCTCTTCAGATATATTCATTTTTTTCAAACAGCTTTCTTAAGCTCTCTAATTCATATACCCCAAATGTACTCATTTTAAGTTGACAACTAAATGTTTTTTAGTATATTCGGAGTTGCGTAACCTTCTCTCCCATCTCACTTCATAACATTTTCATTACTCTCAAAAGAGAGCCTATATGCATTAGCAGGTACTATCCATTCTCTCCTCCTCCCCACCTCTGGCAACCACTAATCAATTTACTTTTTGTCTTTTATTGTGTATTTTGGAAATTTCTAGTAAGGTGAACTGGACAATATATATTCTCTTTTTTTCTGGCTCTTTTAACTTAGCATAATGCTTGGAGGGTCAGTCCTGAGGTAGGCAGCCACTGTTGGCTCACCATAGATTTTTGTTTCTTGTTGTTGTTGTTGTTTTTTATGGCTGAATAACATTCCACAGGAAGGAGAGCTATACCTTTTTTATCCATTCACCAGTTGGTGGGCATTTGGGTTCTTTTCACTCTGTGCTATTATTAAAAATGCTGATATAAACACCAGCATACCAATCCTTGTACTGGCATACATTCTTACTTCTTTTCGGTATACACCTAGGAGTAAAACTGCTGGGTCATTGGACCATATGCTCAATATTTTACATAAGCATACTCTATGTTTAACGTTTGGAGGAACCGCCTATTTGAAGTATGGAAAACGAAATTTCAGTCCATGCTCTGCTTTGTGAGGGACAGTGAAATAGTTTAAAATAAATAAGTAAATAAACAGATAAGACCATCACCTCAAAATACCTAAGCACTGGTTTGAAAACAAACTATAGACACAGCATATTTTAAAATACCTTGGCATTTAGTTATTCAAAGCCCTATCAGTGATTCCAAGTGAACCTCAAGGTAGGTGTGCTGGTCAGTAGGCTGGCCCATATCTGCTGACCCCCGTCTTTGCCCGGTGTGTTACTGAAATTCATTCTTCGGTGTTATTAAATGTCATGACACTGGGGAGAGTGGGCGTGTGTG
Source organism: Mustela nigripes (assembly GCF_022355385.1). Classification (NCBI taxonomy): domain Eukaryota; kingdom Metazoa; phylum Chordata; class Mammalia; order Carnivora; family Mustelidae; genus Mustela; species Mustela nigripes. The sequence goes on from NC_081568.1 coordinate 117,088,256, forward strand.
TGTAAATACATGTAATCTTAACATTAGAAATTGTATTAGACTTGACTTGATGGCAGATATTTATCTTGCTCACTGCTGTAAACTCTTGCTCACTGCTGTAACCCTTGTGGCTTAATCCCTGTGCTTAATCAGAGGGGCTAGAGAGGCAGCAACATTGACTGAAATAAAAATAAATTGCATTTAGCTAAAATTCTAAGAATTAAATTTTAATTCACTACATAGAAACTAAAATTAATGTTGTACGCAAGCCAAATGCACCAATGGAAACCACATTTGGGTGTGTGTGTGTGAATGTGCACTGGGTACAGCTCTGAATTGTGCACTTTAACTGCCTTGATGGAAGAGCTACAAGCAATAGGCATTTTGGAAAATACATGGTGAATATTTTATGTTTCAGCGGGTCTCTTTCCCTGGAGGACAAACTTAAAATACTCCTTTTATAATGTGCTAACAGAAATCTACAAAGGAAAGTTAAAAGAGAACACACATTTTTGCAAACAGGTTTCATTCTTCCTGAAACGATTTTAAAAATCATGTATTCCTGCCCTGGGATTTGGTGGTCGTACACTAAACTCAGAAAGGAAAATACATCCAGTTCATCCGTCAGAACTACTTGGAAGAAAGGCAGTCGCCTTCAAAAAAGGCCTACCGCATGTAGTGACAAATGTCAGGTACAGTTTATAAAAAATTCAATACTATCAATATCTGATTGTTACTTTTCACCGATTCCTCAAAGCATACAGCTTAATTTTTAAATGTGAAGTAGAGACAGATATTTTTTTCCCCTAAATACTAATAATATGACCATTTCATACCCTGGCTTTGAAAAGAAGCTACATAAGTCAACAGGGTCCTTTTAACACACACAACTTTTTCCTACTTGAGAAGAACATGCTGTCCTGTAGATTTCCTTTCTCGATACAAAGTAAAATACATTTCGAAGATTGCATTGATATTCTAGAAAGACAATCATAAAATTTAAATCAACACAAATGGATACGATGTGTGAAAATTTAAATCAACTGAGAAATATTAAAAGGGAAAGTATCTAGACTTTCTGTTCATGCTTCAAAGCAATGTAGCTATCCATGTTTTATATTAAGAAAAACCAGAGGCAGTGCTTGGTATAAAATGTTTTGTAATCCTGGTTGAAATTAGCAATTTAAATTTCTTGAATGAGGTTACAGTGCAATATCTAATGCACAAATCAGAGATTTGAGTACTTGCATAGTTGTTAAAAAATGTATCAAAAGGCCATGGGTTAACAATAATGAATGTATGTTACAATATTATTATTAAAATATGCAATCTTTGATAATAATTTATTTGTTTTACAAATGCATTGGGGGGTTAAAATTTTTCTATTCATCTGTGACAAACCATGAAATTCAATATCGCTCACCATGACCAATCCATGAAATTTGTCAACTTTGTTCCTGATTTTCACAGGGCCTTCCTCTCAGATGAAATGACCCGTTGAACTAAGAGCATAGCAATTTTTTCATCTATGGTAAATCAGTTGAGTTTACTAGGATTTATTATGTGCTTCAGACCTTGAGCTTTTTATGATTATGAACTATTATGCATATAATCCCAAACTTATGGCAATTTATCTCACTATTTCTTCCCCTTTCTGAAAGAATTCTCCATTTCTAAAATTAGCTCTCAATGACAGGGTTGCCAGAAGAAACAATCTATAAACAATGGGTTTGCTGAAAGTCAGAGTGGGTGAAAATTATAGGGAAATTGAAATCAAACTTGTTAATTACTTGTAGAATTTCTAACACAAAAGTCTCAAAATTTACTGAAAAATCAAGATTTATATATTTCTCTTACCAGAATCTTCCAGAAAGGAATACTTTTCCCAATTTATGCTAAGAAATAGAAATATGCATACTTTTTCCTATCCAAGAAACTAAGAATATGCAATTATCTAGTCTCTCAGGATAAAGTGACTATTTTGGAGGAGAGTTTAAACAAAATTGTATTATTGTTTTATTATAAAATCTACTTCAATGTCTTCTACAATATTACCAATTCAAATGAAATAAACCAGAAAATTAGTCCAAAATTTTTAATTTCCCTAAATCTTATTTACTATGTAAAATCTTTCAACATTTTGAAAATGCAATTGAGGAGTCTCTCCTTTGCTGTCCTGTCTATTGCTCCCATCCAGTGTATTAATAAACTTCTGTCTCCTTTGTTCTGCCTTGGGTAAATTCTTTCACCTGATGGATCACCCCACATTTGGTAGCCCTCACCTGGAACCTCTGCTGACCTGGGATTTACCCTGGATTCTCTGGGAACTTCTCAGGACTTTTCCCTCAGTGGACAGACTCTAGTATTCCTTGGGGGAACTGACGACCTTGGAGAACTGGGTAACCAGCAGAGATTACTCTTCTGTGAGAATCTGAAGCTCCAGGGGGAGCCAGTTCCCCTTTTGCCTTCCCTCCCTCTTCTTTCTCTTTTTGGCTCTTCTGCTGTCTAACCCTAGCACACCTCACATAATAGATTTCTGGCCGGGGTGGGGGGCACTCGTTAGTGTAGTCTGAAGGTCTGAGGGTGAACAGGTCGGACTCTGGAGACTGTGAGGGCGAAGGACCCCTTTCCTCTCTTCTCCCACTCCATCCTCCTGAGGCCTCAATTCCAAACATATGGTGGATTTGGTAGGGGCAGCTCATTCAGGGTGAATCCACACACATTACAAACTTGGTCGGGACCCTTTCCTGACACTGCTAACTCCCAGCTACCTTGATTCTTTCAGGCTCCCCCTTTTCCCTTTGTCCCCCGAGATTCAGCTGCCATTTTGATCTATAGGCAAAAACGTTCCCATGAGTCTGAGTGAATCCAACAATTCTGTATGAATGATGATTCAATAAGGATCCTAGCGCATACCATCAGATCCCTCACCCTAAATCCCATGGACCAGTCCACCAGGGATTTTCACTCAAATTGCCTATCCACAGGTTAATATAATACCATGCTCTGGTCTATACCTGCACAGAACCCCTGACGGAGCAACAAGTTTAGGTAGAAACAGTATGCTCCCGTCCAGCATGAAGGAGCTACTGAAGATGAGACTTCCACCCAAATGCCAAAGATCTGTCATTGTTGATCTATCATGGGGGAATGTGGAGGACACCTTAGGCAATAGGCTTGAGCAATGAAAAACTGAGTAAGGTAAAGGGTCCACAGTGACCACAGGGTGGAATGCAAATAAGCTCATTAAAGGACCCATCTCAAAATATCCATAGGCCCTAGCTGGCCAATGGGTTACTGAAAATACCACACAGCTCCTAAAAAAGGAAAATTCCATACTTTCCCATACCTCCCCACTCCTCTTAACTATGGATCCTCAGCACTGCCTCCTGGCAGACAGTCTCTCCTTTCCCCTTATGGCTGTTCCTCCCTTGCATTGTATTCAATAAAATTCCATCTCCTTTTCCAAAAAAATGCAATTACTGGGGCACAGGGCTGACTTAGTAGAGCATGCAACTCTTGATCTTGGGATCGTGAGTTCAAGCTACATGTTGGGCATAGAGTTTACTTAAAAAATAAGTAAATAGACAGAAAATAAAAAAGCAATTACTTATTTTTATTGTCACCTGCCATTACTAGCTCAGACACTATAGCCTAATACCAAAAAAAAAAAAAAAAAAAAAAAAAAGCAAATGTATGGCAGATTAACTGAAAGTGTAGAAACATTAGGTCTCTTCCAGATTTGGGAATATTCTGGTACCAACTTAAAATTTTTCTATTAGAGCAAAGCAATTCATATAAAATTAAAACTAAAAAACACTTTTAAAAGTAAAAAGCCATTAGATATGATTTTCTTCTTCATAAAGTACCAAGCTGTGCTTGAGATAAGCAACCCATTAATATAAACATTTAAACAACTCAAATAGTGAAGCTCAAGAGCACCCCGATCCTACTGGGGCCTTAGAATCTGAGTAAGATTGACCAATAGAGATATAACACAATTATTAGCTCACTTTGTAAAATGGCTCAATTCACAATATCGAAAATGCACTTCAAAATATTTCTACTTGCTACTTCACACAATTCAATAAGTAGAATGAAAATAACTTTAAGTCACATTATTTACATATCATAATAGCTAAAAAGAAAATATGTTTGATACTTACTGATATAATTCAGACAAGGGTGAAGTCAAAATGACTAATGTTGTGAACAAATTATTACAATGTGTATGAATTTTAAAAATTTTATCATCTATATATTCATGAGGATTCAAAAGCTTCTGTACAGACGTGCAAACTGACCATAACATGTTCTCAGTGCATATTAAAATTGTTGTGACATCAAGTCTGTTGGAAAGCAAAAGAAATTCATGATAAGCAAAACTGTTTTTCTGCTTGCTATATATACTATCATTCATATCTCTTATATTAAACATATGTAAGAATAGAAATACTTGGTTAGATACCAGGGCTTCAGAGATCAAAGACAGATAGAAAGAACCAAAGCTTAGCATTTGAGTTTCCAGGTGTTAGATGACTCATATACCATTATCTTTAGGAATGGTGAGGTCTATCTACAGTACTAAAGTGTTTTAGGAGTACTTTCCTTTTTTTTTTTTTAAGATTTTAAAAATTTATTCATTTGAGAGAGAGACAGAGACAGTGAGAGCTCAAGAAGGGGGAGAGGGAGGGGCACCTGGGTGGCTTAGTGGGTTAAAGCCTCTGTCTTTGGCTCAGGTCATGGTCCTGGAGTCCCGGAATTGAGCCCCGCATCGGGCTCTCTGCTCTGCAGAGAGCCTGCTTCCTCCTCTCCCTCTGCCTGCCTCCCTGCCTACTTGTGATCTCTGTCTGTCGAATGGATGGATAAGATCTTTAAAAAAAAGAAGAAGAAGAAGAAGAGGGAGAGGGAGAGAGAAGAGCAGACTCCCTGCTGAGCTGGGATCCTGAGGTGAGGCTTGATCCCAGGACCTGGAGATCGCGACCTAAGCCAAAGGCAGATGGTTAACCATCTGAGCCACCCAGGTGACCCTCTTTTTTTTTTTTTTAAGATTTATTTTGCATTTTTAGGATACTGTTCAAGCTCAAAAGACGTTCCTTGAAATTATGTCCAGCAAAAGAGGAGCCAGATTAAAAGAAAATTGCTATTATCCACATGTAAATGATAGGTAAAATTTTGATAGGAGAACAGTTTTCCTTATCCAACTATAGGCTGTCAAAAGAAAGTTACAAGATTGGTTAACATGTTTCCACAGCAAATGGGAGAGGAAGAAAAAAATGAGACCAGAAGCACAAATGGAGAAGGCTATAGTTTCTGAAATGTTTAATATTGAATAAAGTTGTGGAAATTTTGTTGTATTTTATAATCTCATTCATAAACTCATTTCTTTGTTTCTATCTTCCCTGTGTTTTAACAGAGACTCAAAGATCTGTTTAAAGGTTATTTTGGTATATGAATCGGTTGCACAAACCTCAACTAATTTTTTTCTTTTAATTCAGTGTTCAAGGAATAGATTATGGAAATCATAAAGTGATAACAAAACAAAAAAGTATGAAAATTTTAAAAAATGAGACCTTGGCCTCAAATTTATTACATATATATATAAAATAAGTTTATACATATATTAATAACATGTAACAGATATTACATATGATACATATGGTTTTAGTCATGTGACAGCTGGATGCCACTAGAATACTAAAACCATCAATAACTGCCTTTAGGGAGGTTTAATTGCAATTTGCATCTATTTTCTCTAATAGTTAATTAAGCAATTGCAAATGCAAGATATATGTACATACACACATAAATACACACACACACACACACACACACACACACACACACACACTGATTTCCAGAGTAACAGCGGTTTAGTCTTAACCATTCAAATAAAATTCTTTATTTATTTTATCTTTTCATGCCATTTTTATATAGCCACCCAGAAATCAAAAACCAAAAGTCTCTACAGTACATTTAATTAAATATACTACCCAGTAAATCTGATTTCACAAACATCTCATAATGACTCGCCACCTCATAGTCAAAAATGATTTAAACTACTCAGGAAAAGAATGAAGGTACTCTTTGCTCTCAGAAAAAAACTTGCCATCTATTCTTCTGAGTTCAATGATTAAAAAAAAAAAATGCTTGGTCAGTAATTCAAAACAGTTTTTGCAAAATACCATATTTATGAAACACTGTAGCAGGACCTAAGTACCCTTCAAATGCAGAGTGCTTTACAAGAACATGATCAGGAAACAATTCCTACTGAAAAAAAAAAAAAGCCTCTGGTATCTTTAGGTTCCTCTTAATACATATCTGAAGAACAGAGAGATCTTAATCACATTAGTGAGACTATTTATAAAATAAAGCCTTTTCTTGATATGACCCTTGTTGTCTTTTATGCACGTTTGTGTAGTCATTGCCTAGATGTTTCACAGACCTGGACTATAGTTTAATCATTAATACCCTGTGACTGCTGCTCCTCATTTTCTGTGATTTCACATTTTGCTGAACTTGCTTTCAGTAGTACATAATAGAAAGAAAGGGAAAAAATATAGGAGAGAAAGAAATAAGGGATTAGAATATACTTAGACAAAGGAGTTTCCTTATGAAGATGAACGACACGATTTAAAAACTTAAAAACAAAAAGGAAAACTAAAATTCCCTGGTTGCCTAGAATTTCAAAGTCAATTTAACTGCCCATCAGAGTACTGCTGCTTTCTTCTCCATTTCAGGCCTCAATTTTCCCTCTTTATCTTATTTAATAACCTTTGTATATAAATGTCTTAGACTGTAATACAGCTTGAATCATTTTTTTTTTTTTTTAGAACAAGTGGGTTCTATATACAATTTTAAGAAGAGAAAAAGAGCAAAGTTATTTTGATTGAAGTTCTACATTTCCACTTAAGTATCTCAGGAGAGTTGAATACAATTTCCTTTCAGATGCTAGAAACATGTTAAATATACAAGAAGTTATGTCATGAGATTCAGAATTACATTCTGCTTTATACCAGTTGATGAAAACGTTCTTGAAAAGCAATGGTTTTCACAACTTCAATTACCTGATCTGTGGAGTTCTCTTGTAACTGGGATGGACCCGAGCATATCTGGAGGCCAGTAGACCCAAAGATTTCTCCAGCACTTCTGTGAGGATCACCTGGGCTAACTTAGGGGGCAGAATGGTCCAGAGATCATGATGAAGAGCGCAGAAGAAATAATGCCACATCTGGAGTGAGAAGGAGCATCTTTCCCCCTGGCAAAACCACCACACATAAAACAATAGAATCACATCTTCCAAAATGTCAGTTTGCTTCCTATGAACATAATTAGTTCAGGCTGAAAGGAAATAGCTGGAGAGTCTGACACACTAGATGACCAAGAAAGATTTTTGACAAGATGTAAAACATCCTATTGACAAAGGAACATATGTTTTATTTCAATTACAAGACCAGATATTCTAGTGCAAATCCAGACCACAAGCTTTTAACCTAGCATATCTTGATTTACCCACTCCCAGCCCGGGGTTTAAAATTTATTTTAAGCAATCAGCTCTACAACTGCCAAACAAGTCATCCTAGCTTAAGATAGAGGGCTGGTTCTTCGAAAATTAAATCTTAATAATTAAAAATATTGTTTATGTATGTGTATTTTTCTGAGACTATTATCATCATAGGAGGTCATTCTAATAGATGTTTGAGATTATACATTATAATGAAATGAAAGGAGAAAAAATAAACTTACAGACCACATACTTATCAACATGCATGAAACCAAGGAGGGGGATGGATAACTATTAAAGATTATTACATTAAGCTACTGCATTCGTGGGTTTTTAATAACCATGCTAGAAACGGATACCATAATGGTCTGATTTTACAAGAGTTTGTAAATCCTAGGCAGATGTTATCATTTCTTAGCATTTTTACAGTATTTCATACTTCTAAGGGGCCAGATTCTCCTTCCTTGCCACCCACTACAGACCTATTCTGTGGGTACCAAATTCTCCCTGACCACAGAGGAAGATCCAGGAGCAGCTAAGGCCAGTGGGAACAGGAAGAAATGAGAAGGTGGCCTCAAGTGATTTACAAGCATTAATGAGTTAACAGGCTCCCAGGGAGATATGCTAGTAGTTTGACCTCATTTTCCTCAAAGCAGATTAAAAAAAAACTATTTGAAATGGGAAGAGGAGAATGTGTTTTTCAAATATTACCTTATTTGTTGCCATATCAAAAATTAAATGAGCAAAGCTTCACATTTTATCTCTAAGTAATCCTCTTTGACTGAAAATTCTTGCTTTGCCCACTACTTACAGTTCTCAAACATGATTAAAAAATTTTTGTTCTTTTATACCAAAAGTTGATAGTTTCTCATGCAGATATGCCTATCAGTATTTTCCTTACATATTATTCTTCTGATAATTGCTCTGATTTCTAAAATCTGCTATAGTCACTATAAGAATAATTTATGGCTAATTTCTATTGACTTTCAAATGGAGTTCATAAATGAGTAGAACCAGCATCCTTGGGTGGGAAACTAGAGCATCAAAATGTGCAACAGTCAGGTTCAAAGGAGGAGGTTTTGACCACTTCTGACTTCTGAATGGATGTATATCAAAACTGTTAAAGAAAAAAAAATTACAAAATTCATGTGGAAGTAGCAAAATTAGAGTGTCTTATGCTTCCCTTGCTGTGTGTTCTGTGAAGGAACGCTTTTTAAAATTTTCCAAGGAAAGGATTTTTAGAGCTTGATTTTGTCATGCTTTCTGTGTTGTTTGTTAATTAAAAGAAAATTGCTTCAGTTGATGTAACAACGAGTATGAATGACTCCATAGCAATGGACAGGTGCTTTTAATAACGCGACCAACATGATTTCTCGTATTTTTCAAAATGAGAACCAATTTCCTTAATAGTTAACAATAAATGAGAAAATAAAAGTAACTAGGCATGTAGAGTTCGTTCCCTGAAACTGAAAAATACTTCTTTTGAGACTTTCTAAAGTGTAAACTTCGTGTTTACTTAAAAATATTCCAAACTCGTCCTTGTTCTCACAATTCCCTTCGAAGTATGTATAACTGTAATAATATACGCAAGGGTTTTCATTAAACTAAATGTGACTCATTTATTCTTCTGACCTGTTTCTCTATTTGTTGTCATTTCAAAAGTATTCTGCTAGTAAACATCTGTTATTTTTGTAGACCCACCATAATGTAAACAGATGTGAGCTTTTATTTAGATTATATATCAGGAAACAAGCAGCTGGGCTTTATTATATAAGCCATTCAATATTATCTTTGAACAGACAATTCTTTATTCTTTGACTATTGGAAAACACAAGTTGCTAAAATTGAGCAGATGGCAACTATACTCAAAGCTTAATTTTAAACATGTAATCTGAACACCCACTGTGCCGTCTGACCAGCACCTAATCAGAGAGAAACTGAACTCTCTGACTCTCTAAACCTGACAGTTTAGAGAAGGGAAATAATGCATCTAGGGCTCAGCTGATGTCACAAAACACGACCCAATATTCCTTCATATCTTGTAAATTCTTTCGCTATTTCCTTATTACCCTCCGCACAGGGTGATAGGCTCCCCTGAGATGGCTCTCCCACCTTCTGCCTCCAGTCAGGCACATTTCATCTCCTTCCCTCTCAAAACGGCCCTGCCAAAAACATATAGTCCTGTTTCACCAATCATTTGGAATAATGGGGAGAGGAGAAGAAAAGGATGCAGTAAACAGGATAAAACCATTGTCAAATACTCCAGTTGTCAAAACAGTTTAAAAATCTGTCGCTATTTTTAGCAGTTTCTTATTTTTGGTAAATCGAAAAGCAGTATCACTTTATTTTCCTGAGCATAAGTAACAACCACTAACTCTGCAATTAAATTGTAACTACTGACCATGTAAGTATATGGAAGCTATGGTACCATGTAATCACAGGGTAACTATCTCGTTATTTCTGTCTTTGAAGCTAACGCCTTGTCATAAGATCTAAGAGCTGCATGTTACATGGTAATTTGTTTTGTTTTTTGTTTTTTTAATACTTGGTAACTTCAATAACAGGTTCTCACCGCATCCACTTATTATTTATACCGTACAACTTTTCTAGCTCCCGTTTTGCATACGAGAAAACAGAATAGCCCAATGGACGTAGACATAGACTGAAAGGATACTTGTGCCTCAACGAAAACATCGTATAAAATTGCTCATTAGTACACTGACATATTGAAATAGTTTGAAACCGGAGATGGACTCATTTTCAATCTCTCTGTTTACCTCAAGGCAAATAAGGAAGCTGGGATACTGGCAAGAGAGGGGAAGACCAATACTCAGCCTCTTATCTCCGGCTGCCAGCTGCACCACCACTTTCTCGCGCTCATTCTGCTCGCTGCTGTTTGAAGTGTGTCATGTTTGGAAAACCCTATGTGAATGCTCTTGCAAAAAGAAAAACTATCCGGGAAGGGCCTCTAAAGGAGAGATGAAATGGCCTTGGAAAAAGTGGAAAGTCCTTTAAAAGATCTTCTTACTACTTCTCTCTGTTATGGCAACATTTGTTATGATTATAACTCAGGCATAAATAGAGCCACGGGAACCTTGGGTGTCAGGGGGTTGACAAGAGTGACTTTGCTATTTGAATAATACTCCATTCTAGTTTCCCCAGGACTCCATAGCCATCAGGACAGACAGGAAAAACAAGGATCATAAGCTTTAATCCCAAGGAAAGGGTAAACTGGGAAAGCTAATGAAATTGGGCTTGACTAATGAATTTTTTAGAAACCCTGATTATCTTTTATTAAGATATTGTAAATGTTTCACTCTGCCCTAAAATCAACTTCATATATTGGGGCTTATGTATAATCAATGGGATTGAAGCCTGACGATGAATAATTTTAATTGATGCTGGGTTCGGTTGTATTGGGAATCATTAGGCTTTAATTCAGTGGAAGTTTGGGATTTCAAAACACAGGCTAAATGAAAATAGGTAAGCTATAAATGATCAGATGGGTCTTAAATCACCCTCATAAGAACATACAACGAGAGGAGGAACAAAAAGTATGTACAAAGAATAAAGTGGCTTAAGAAGAGACATTTAGAAAAAAAAAAAGTGGGAGGGGGGGAAGGGCAGAGATACCCACAAGTAGTCCCTTTGGAGAAAAATATGAAGTTGTAGCATTTTGGCATTATCTCTTTGACTTTTCATTGTATCCCGTTACATTCCAACTTAGATAGCACATGCTGCAGCTCAAATTAAGTTATTTTTACTTTTAAGCAGAAGGAGAGTTCTGATGTCTAGCTATTTCAGGTTTTTAAAAAGTGTTTCTCCTAAGTACAAATTCAATATTTAAAAAATATTATCCTAACAGCCTTCATGTGTTAGTAATGCCAAGCTCATGTTTCTAATTAGCCAGAAAGCAGGTAGGCAGTAAAGCATATTTGTGTAAAAAGGAGGGATAGTAAACTTAACTTCACACCTCATAAAAAGCTTTGTAGTCATCCCAGTGGTGGCTCTCAGCATCCTGTAAAATGCTTGTAGCACAAACTCTGACGCAGTAGTCTGTAACCTGAAACTGGAGAGTGTTGATGAATTCCTGATATCTTTGGACAGGCACCAGGAATATGGGTCTGTTCAGAGGGAATGATCAAAGAGACAGAGATTTAAGGCCTGTGCAGTAGGCGGTAACAATCTCCAGTACTACAAATGGTTTTGATTATTAGATATCAATCATTCATTTCCTCCTAATGCTGAAGTCTGCATCCACATTCACTTTCCAACAAGGAGGAAAAAAAAAAAAAAAAAAGCCGGTCTTTGTTTTGCAAGTCCTTTGAAAATGTACATCTGCTGTTCCACAAATATGCACTTCAACTTGAGACAAACGGCATTGTCAATACATCATTCAAATATAAAAGTATTCTTTGTAAGCCTATTATTAGAGATCAGTGCATCATTTAGGCATTAGGGTATCGTTATTATAGAGAACAACATGCATTTGTCAGAACCAACTTTTATAAAGCTATCACACGTCCCACAAACACACTCTTTTTGTTTTAAAAATTGTAATTTTGTAGATGTCAATTATCTCATAAACTGTTTTAAAATATTCTGCAGAAATATAGTGATTTCTGGCACATTCTGTTTATAAATTCAAGTATGATTCACCGTATCTGACTACTTACAGGAATTAAAAAAATGTAAGAGCTATATTTTGCATCAAGTCAAATTTATTTTACTTTTATCTTCAGTTGTCTATATCACACTTTCTTATGCTTTCTTTCCTAAGCAAGGGACTACAGATGCTGTGTCAGGAGTACCGAAGAGATTGTCAGACCTGGCCGAACAGCCAGGTGCACATGGTCCTTTCGTAAAGGGCTGTGCTACCTCCTAGAGGGTACAAGGGTCGCCAGAAAGACTGTGTGGTCATCTTTATCCTATTTCCAGAAAATATACAGTCTTCTTAGACTACTACTATGTGAGAATTAAGACCACCGGATGCTTTCCGCCAAATATTAAGGACAGCTCATTACTACATGGGTGCTCTGAAGTACATTTACATTGGTCAGTAGAATAGATGGAAAATGCATTTATTCACTGTGTAAGTCCTAAAATTCTGTTTGTGTAGAAACAAAAGAGAGAAGTGCCTATTTCACAGTGGTGTGTATGAGGGGCAAAAACAAGCTTAGTTATCCTCTCCAGGGTAGTCAGTGCAGTATGCCTTATGAAACGGAGAGGGTCTGTTTGGTCAGGTCATAAATAGCATGCGGAAAATAGTTGCTCCAGATCAGAATATGGAAAAATGTATGGATTTCTCTCTGGAGCAGGCCTTTAGAAAGAGGAACTGTCTTCCTTCCTAATCTAGGTATCTGGTTTAATCGATCCCATGCTCCACCTTTTTGACATGCTCAAGTCAAGACAAATGAAAGTCATTCACTGTGTTCATTATAGTTTTCTCTTTCTCGAATATTATCATCAAGATTTCACTACAGTGATATCCAAAGATTACACATTCCTTTAAGCAAAGCCATCAACCTAATGTAATTGACACTCACTTCTTAGTGTTTTCTTTCATCATATTATCATACTGCATAAAATGCTGGAAGACATAGACCGCTGTGGAGAGCAATGTGTGTAAGTTGGTCAGGGGTGCTTTGGAAGGAAACTCCTTGCTTCTCTCTTGCAGTCTCGCCAGGACAGCTGCTGCCACTTTACAACAGGCCTCCACAAAGTTTGCTCTAATTTCCTGGAAAGAATCATCTCTGCATGCCAGAGCCAGTGGAAGCATTGTGTCAAGTTTTTCCATGATGTCAGAACAAAACTAGGGAGAAATAAATGTAGCACTGAGTTATTTGTACTCTGACAGCACCGTGTAATTAATGTATAGGGGAGCCAAGTTCCTAAATAATGAATTTGACATCAAGCATAAATATAAAGACATGACATTATAATAATTAATTTCTCAGTTTCTTGTAGAAAGTTAAATGTTTTATGTCAAATAAGGAAATACCAAAAGGATGCTTCTCTCTATATAACCTTCAAACCTTATGCTTTCTAGACGGACATTATGAAAAACTCATGAAATAGCATGCATGACAATACTTTATTTGTAGTTAATAGAACTTGGAAAACATCCATCCTTGATATTAATCTGATTGCATTATTTTTGAACTTATTCTAGTTTCCTTGCTGAATTTTCGTAAAGTGTCTTCTTCTGAATCACCACCTATACACAAGGTCTACTGATTTATTTTAAATAATCCAGAAGCATCAGAAACAATATCACACAGTATCTTTTTAATTGGTAAGAAGTCAGCAACTTTCAGAGTGATGTGCCTGGCTTTTCAGTCGTTATTATGAATCTACTCTTTATGGGCAATGGGAAGGCAAAACTTGCCAGAATGCCCAATTTGCCAACAGTGTTCTCAGGAGAATGTTTTGGAGCCCCAGGCTGGCGGTAGCCAAATAAGGAGGCCATCTTTAAGAATGCTCTTTTTTTTTCTTCTTCTTCTTCTTAAGATTTTATCTATTTGAGAGAGAGAGAGAGACTGTGAGCTAGGGGAGAGGTGGACGGAGAAGGAGAAGCAGGCTTCCCCATGAGCAGGGAGCCCCATATGGGACTTGATCCCGGGATCCTGGGATCGTGACCTGAGCGGAAGGCAGACACTTAACTGACAAAACCCCCCGGGGCACCCCAAGAATGCTCCTTTAAAAACATCCCAATCATAAGCTGCTGAACTCATTGTGGGCTTAATACTGAGTAACTGTATTTATTTATTTGCATAATGACTTCCTACTTTCTCAGTATGATCTGTGATTCTCAAGGTACACACAAAGATGCAAGATGGATGTTAACGAAATAGAATGTGCATTAGCATGTAAATAAAGATTTGAAAGTTGCCTAGACCAATAAAAGGTAGTAATTCCCTCAACCTCCTAAATTTCTCCTGAAGTCATTAAAAGGTATAGCCCAAACAGGCAGTTTCACCAGCTCTCCATTAAGTCACAGAAGCCTCTGCTTTAAGGGCCTGAGATTCATGGAGCCACAAGGCGGCCACAGGTTTCAATCTTCTTTGCTGCCAGTGGCCATGGCCCACGGACACCTGAGAAGAAATCTGGTATTGAGTTAAATACCAAGTATTTGCATAGAGACTCCAATATTGTTCTGTAGGTTCCCTTTGCAACCTCTTATATTTTTTTTTTTAAAGATTTATTTTATTTATTTGAGAGACAGGGAGAGAATGAATACAAGTGGTGGGGAGGGGCAGACCGAGAGAATCTTCAAGCAGACTTCTGGCTGAGTATGGAGCACTCCACAGGACTCTATCCCACCACCCATGAGATCATGACCTGAGCCGAAACCAAGAGTCAGATGCTCTACCAACAGGTGCCACACAATGTCTTATATTAAAAAAAAAAAAAAAAAAAAGTCTCATTATGGCAGTCAATGATTTGAAAGGATTTCATTTGATACTTGCCTTTGCAATTTTCTTTGGTTGCTCTTCCTCAGGAACCACATGGCTGTCTTGCCCAACTTCCCGCACATTTACAAGGTTCATAGCATGGGTTATAGCTAAAGTCCTTTCATTCTGTTCCTGCTGGAGAATTTTTGTGGAAAAATCTTCAATTGCTGTTGTTATACAATGTGCCATGGGAAGAGACACTTTTTTAAATGCCCTTTGCCAAGCAAAATCTAGTAAAGTAGCCTGAAATATAAATTTATATGAAGTTCTATTAATCTTAAACTCAGCAACAAGTGTTCATATTGTTATAGATATAAAATTATTACTTTCTTCCAGCATTTGAATATAGGTATTCTTTGATAAATGGCAAAACCATTCTTACAACCTGAAAAATATTACCCAGCAAATAAAGCAATATACAAAAACATGTGTATTCTTTACAAAGAGTAATATACTGGCATTTCATTTTAATTCATCTGTAAATTTAATCAAAAACTTTTTTCAAAATTTAATCTTTTAAATATAGTTCAATAAAACTATCTTTATGAAAGTTAAAAGTTACATTTACTGTTTATCACATAAAGCAATCTTTAAATTCAATATATTTAATAAAGCCTAAATTAGATTTTTATAGTTTTTTTTATAGTTTATTGTTAACAAGTACATAACATAAGACAGAGTTTAATATTCAACCTTTTATTTCTTTTTCACTCTCAGAAATCCAGACAAGCCAAAATAGAGCAACAAGAAATTTCTCAGAGAAATTACATCATGGCACCTTTCTAGAGTTTTACTTCTTTAGAATTTTATTCAGTTTCTTCCCTACTTTTGTTCCAAGAAATGAGGAATTAAAATTCTCTGCATTGTTCTGTGTTGGGGGAGTGGGAGAGGAGGTAGTAAATGGAGACTGGTAGTGTTTTGTCTTCTTTTTTCTTGGGGTCTGGGCTCCATATAATTATGAACGTATACTATCCCCAAGTCCTCTAACATTCTCTTAAGTACTAAAAAATTGTGGGTAGTAGGTGAGCCCAGACTTAGGATTAAATTTTCCCTGTTTCAATGTAATCTTGCTTACTGTAATAATTCACCTACTCCAACTTTAGAAGACCCAAGGCTCAATATGCCTGATTAAATTACCTATTTTTCTGGATCTCAGTTTTTTGGCTGGAAAAGTAAAAGAGCTGATTTTTGGATGATATCTATGGTTTCTCTCGGTCTGAAATTACTGAGATTATGGTCGTTAGCTTAGTTTTCCTATACATACATCCCAGTCACCATTTATTTAGTGCTTTCTATATATACTGTATGAAGTAATAAAGATGTTCATCTTCTAGAGCTGAAATTCCATATAATTCCATGATATACTCCATGAGTATAATCAATTATCAAATCTAAAATCAAAATCTATAGTAAAAAAGTAGCTCTCATTTTCACTACATATATAATTATGGTGTAATTTAACTTTTCTTTCTTTCTTTCTTTCTTTTTTTTTTTTAAAGATTCTACTTATTTATCTGATAGAGAGAGATCACAAGTAGGAAGAGAGGCAGGCGGGGGGCGGGGGGAGAAGCAGGCTCCCTGCTGAGCAGAGAACCCAAGGCAGGACCCCGAGACCACGACCCAGACGAAGGCAGAGGCTCAACCCACTGAGCCACCCATGCGATCCTTAACTTGTTTTTCTGAAGTATATATGGACCTTTAACATCACAGGGTCTAAAAACACATTTCTCATCTTAGTTTTATATAAAATTACTCAATAATTGAAACTATTCAGCTCATACAATCTCCTTTCTTATAAGTGAAATGGATGTAGTCCTCCGCTCTAATAGTATTTTCTTGGAATTTTATGAAAGAAATGTAAGAAGCAACTTAACTCCATGAAAATTAAAAACAACAACAAATCTTTGCTTCTTTTTCTCCCCACCAGGGCATCTCTACTCATTAAAATCATTCATCCAATCAAGGAAATATGTTCTGGTAAAAAGTGTCATTAATTGCTATGACTTAAATGACGATTCTGTATTTTGTGCAATGATGACTACCTCTGGTCATGGTAATTTATATGTGATTACAATATCTTGACCCATCTGAATTCTTTTTTCAAAATACAGAAAACCAAGCATATTAATAGCTGCTCTTAAAAAGAAAACTGGAAACTTTTACTATTCAAATCAACTCTTAGAAGGCTGTTTGCATGAAATACTATTTGCCTACTCTACTCTTCCCATCTGATGTTTCTCATCACACATACCCAGTTAGAACAGAGAAAGTTTACTAGTTGATCCAAGAGGAGGATATAACGTCGCTTTCTGTTCTGTGCACAAAAGAGGTAACCAATGAATGCCCTTCTTCTATTACCTAAAGCTAATTTTTTAATACCTATGCGGATTTTGGGTCAAGGCATAATATATAACTTTCCATTTTCCTTATTATTTCCCTTCTATTCTAAATTAAACTCTGTTTAAAACTCTGGGGGGGTTGCCATTCTATTTTTTAAAATTTCATTTTAGAGATTTTATTTATTTATAAATAAACAGAGAGAGTAAGAGAGTACAAGCAGGGGGAGAAGCAGAGGGAGAGGAAGAGGGAGAAGCAGGTTCTCCGCTGAGCAGGGAGCCTGATGTGGGGCTCAATTCCAGGACCCTGGGATCATAACCTGAGCTGAAGGCAGGCACTTAACCGACTGAACCACCCAGGTGCCCATTTTTTGCCCTTTTACATGTTTACCTGCTGTATCAGTCAAGATCCATTCAGAAAACAGAAACCATATGATGTATTTCATAAGGAAGAATTTTAATGTAGGGTGTTAGTTACTAAAAGTGATGGAATTTTGATGAGCTAAACATGGGCTAGGGAGCAAGACAGATATTAACAGAGTAGGAAGCCACTGCCACTTCTAGGGCTGGAGGAACAACCAACGGGACTGTATATGGGAGTGTAGTTCCTGGGGCTACCAACCTCAGTTAAAGGTAATGCAGACCTGACAGGTGGAGCTGTGTGTTGAGAGCAGGGTCCGTGGAGGGAATGTTTCCTAAAACAGAGAGAGGAGAAGAAGTACCCTGGTTTCTCTCTATCTACCCTCTAGTCCTCTATCACAGCCTTCCATGGGCCCCAAATTCCTAGAATCCTGGAAGGCATAGTTCTCTATAAAACAAAATAGAGCAGGGAAGAGTGGTAATGGATCAGAGAACAGACAGGTGCAGGCAGCGCACTCTAAAATAAGAGGCCGGTTCAAGCTGTTCTTTCCTCTTTCGTTTCCTTTCTATTGTCCATTTTCTTGCCCTCAACAATTATCTACAGCACAAATTCTCAAAGTGTAGCCAGTGAATTGGGAGAAGAACAAACATTTCTTCACTTGCAGCGCCCTACTTCTACCAGGGTACAGACTAGGCAAGAGAGCAGCATCCCCACTAAATCCAATTTTTGCCAGAACTTATAAGCTAATTTTCAAACAGGAAATTTTTTCTTTAGTGGCAAAGTGTAAAACTCAAGACACTGTGGTTCATAAAGGATTTACAGACATTTGATAAAAAACTACCACCCTTCTTTCCTCATTCACCTCTTTGACCGGTAGCAACTGCTCTGAAGGAACTCTGGTTTCACTTGCTCTGGGTTTCTCTATCATAACTTCTTGACTGGATGGGTCCAAAATTCCTAAAGAAAACAAACACAAAAGCATACATTAAGAAAAACCATACCAGATGGAATTAATAGACTCGGGTTAAAATTAATTTGGTAGAAAAGCTCTGTCTAGTATAGACACACAGACACATATATCAAGATGCAGAGAAAATAGTCAATAAGATGTAGGGTGATGTCACCATTACAGAAACTAGAGGATCAGGGTGCCTGGGTGGCTCAGTCATTAAGCGTTTGCCTTCAGCTCAGGTCATGATCCCAGGGTCCTGGGATGGAGTGAGTCCGGAAGCACGCTCCCTGCTCAGCAGGAAGCCTGATGCTCCCTCTCCCACTCCCCCTGCTTGTGTTCCCTCTCTCGCTATCTCTCTTCTCTGTCAAATAAATAAATAAAAACTTAAAAAAACAATCAAACTACAGGATCAAAATATGTAGAGCCCCCTTCCATACATACAACTTGATGACATTTATATGCTATCTATATTGATATTTGATATACATGTATATATAATCTGTAAAATATAGATCCCTTTGTCATTAACATATTTTCATGTTGAGAATGTAGGATGACAGTACAGAGTAACATTAATCTCCTTGTCCATTTAAAAATTCAAGTTTTTTTCCTTTTAAGGTTTTATTTATCCATTTGTCAGAAAGAGAGAGAGTGCGAGCACAAGGACGGGGAGCAGCAGGCAGAGGGAGAAGCAGACCACCCTCCTGAGTGAGGAGCCTGATATGGGGCTCTATCCAAGGACCCCGGGCTCATGACCCAAACCGAAGGCAGATGCTTAACTGGCTGAGCCACCCAGGCGTCCCTAAAAATTTAACTTCTAAACTTAAGAATGGTGCATTTAAGGAATGGTGATGTTCCTTAGCACATTAATACTTCTTTTCTTGAAATGAGGAAGAACAAAAGTACATGGGTAAATATCAGCACATCAGGAAAAAATTACACTATTAATAAGTATATTGATAATCCATTGGAAAGACACAAACCCTGGGATAAGAAATGATCTTATTTTAAAATGGAAATATTTCCACATATTTATCTTTTAGAATTAAGGAAGTCTTTCCCATGGGAAAAAAATTAGAGCTACAAAAATGTAATAAAAATATGCCAAAAATTAATCTTTAAGAATAATTGGTCACCTGGGTGGCTCAGTTGGTTAAGCGACTGCCTTCAGCTGAGGTCATGATCCCTGAATCCTGGGATCAAGTACTGCATCAGGCTCCCAGCTCCATGGGGGGTCTGCTTATCCCTCTGATCTCCCCTTTCATGTTCTCTCTCACTCTCTCTCTCAAATAAATAGATGAAATCTTAAAAAACAAAAAAGACTTGTAAGGATTCTTTAAAAAAAAAAAAAAGAAATCTTTCCACTTTTCCAATAAGGGTCTATTAATTATAGTTTAATTTGAAATGAATGAGTTAGCATTTACCTTTTGTTTTTGCTTAGTCTTGATATATGATGATTAATTATAAACTTTGATGCCTTTTTTTTTTTTTAAGTTTTAGGATCTTAAGAATTGGTTTCTGCTTATGTCCTGAGCAAACAAAGTTCAAAGACTGATTCTTATCAGTGGGATTTCTGACAGATATAATCATCTAGAAGATGTGTAGGGTTTTTGTCTTCTGTTTTTCTAAATGTGGCTCTCTGAGCATAATCATGAATGATTCTTAAGTAGTATAATTTACAAAAGCATTTCATAGAAAGGTAAATACTCCATTTGGTAAGCAATAATATCCTTTTGAAAATTTTATCAGTTTATGTATTGTGAGGAAAAGTTTTCCTCAACTCCAGTGTTCTTAATCACTTTGGATTTGTGAACACTTTTGAGAACTTCATTAGTGAAAGAATACTCCATCCAAAATGAAAAGTACGATTGCATGGTAGGTTTGTGCACACATACACCCATTCCCCCATACACACACACACACACACACACATACACAGTGGGAATTCCCAGGCCCTCTGCACAGTGCATTCATGAACCCCAAAGACCTATGGACTGTAGTTTAGGAATCCTGCTTCATTTCTCCTCAGATACTACAACATAGAGAGGATTTTAGATCAGTGTTATACCATCTAACCTAAAGAGCCTTCTCTCTCTTTTTTTTTTAAAAAAAGATTTTATTTATTTGACAGAGACAGAGAAAGCACAAGGAAGGGGAACAAGCAGCAGGCAAAGGGAGAGGGAAAAGCAGGCTCCTCAAGGAGCGGGGAGCCCAATGTGGGACTCAATCCCAGAACTGTAGGATCATGACCAGAGCCCAAAGCAGATGCTTAACCGACTGAGCCACCCAAGTGCCCCCAAATGCATTCTCTATGGCTTGCATTTTACTATGCCTCTAAAAAAAATGGTACTATAAATAATTAATTCTAATACTGAAATAAAATCTAAATTAATGAAATACTTTTAAATAAAGAAAAATTAAACTTTAAGGCTATTAAAAGAAAATATGGAATATTGTTTTAAAGATCTATGTAAAAAAGATTTTTCGGAAGGACAAAAATGCAGAAGCCATAACATAATTCTGCATTAAAAAATTCTGCATAACAAAAATATCATTAGCAGTCAAAATAGATGTGACAAACTGACTTGGCACTCTTTCTCAAATGTCCATTTTTAAAAAAATTAATAGACTTTATTTTTTAGAGCAAATTTATGCTTACAGAAAAACTGAGTAGCAAGTACAGAGTTTCCATATATTCCCTTTCTCTCCATCCTCAGTTCCCCTACTGTTAATATCTTACAATGGTGTAGTGTATATATGTGTGTATATATTTTTAAAGTAGGCTCCACGCCTAGCAAGGAGCCCACTTAAGGGCTTGAACTCATGACCCTAAGATCAAGACCTGAGCTGAGATCAAGAGTCAGGCACTTAACCAACTGAGTCACCCAGGTGCCCTTGGTGTGGTATATTTTTGACAATTAAGGAACCAATATTGATTATTATTACCTAAAGTCTATAGTTTATATTAGGATTCGTATTTTATTAATTTTTTATTTTAATTCCAGTATAGTTAACATGCAGGGTTATATTAGTTTCAAGTGTACAGTATAGCAACTCGACAATTTCACATATCATTCAGTGCTCACCAGGACAAGTTTACTCCTTACATTCACCTCCCCTCTGATATCTGAGTCTGTTCTCTTATAATTAAGAATCTATTTCGTGATTTGTCACTCTTTTTCTCCCATTTATTCTTCTTTTGTTTGTTTCTTAAATTCCACATAAGTGAAATCATGTGGTATTTGTCCTTCTCTGACTGACTTATTTCATTATTTCATTTAGGATTATACTCTCTAGCTCCATCTATGTCATTGCAAATGGCAAGATTTCATTCTTTTTTATGGGTGAATAATATTCCATTATATACCTCACATCTTCTTTATCCATTCATCAATCAATGGACACTTGGTCTGTTTCCATTATTTGCTACTATAGATAATGCTGCTATAAACATAGGGCTGCATGTATCCCTTTAATGATTATGTATTTTTGGGGTAAATCCCCAGTAGTTTGATTACTGGATTGTAGAGTAGTTCCATTTTTAAATTTTAGAGGAATCTCCATACTGTTTTCTGGAGTAGCTGTACCAGTCTGTATTCCCACCAACAATGCAAGAGGGTAATTTTTCTCCACATCCTCGCCAAAACTTGTCTTTTTGATTTTAGCCATTCTGACAGGTATGAGGTGATACCTCATAGCCTCATAGTTTTGATTTGTATTTCCCTGATGATGAGTGATATTGAGTATCTTTTCATGTGTCTGTTGGCCAACTGAACATCTTTTTTGGAAAAGGATGTTCACGTCTTCTGTCCATTTTTAAATTGTGTTATTTGCTTTTTGGGTGTTGAGTTTTCTAAGTTCATTACATTTTGGGGCCTCCTGGGTAGCTCAGTTGGTTAAGCATCTGTCTTTGGCTTGGGTCATGATCCCAGGGCCCTGGGATCGAGGCCCGCATTGGGCTCCCTGCTCAGAAGGGAGTCTGCTTCTGTTCTCTCTCTAAAATAAATAAATAAAAACTTGAAAAAAATAAGTTCTTTATATTTTGGTTACTAACACATTCTTGGATATATCATTTTAAAATATCTTCTCCCAGGTTGCCTTTTGGTTTTGTTGATTGCTCCTTTCACTGTGCAGAAGTTTTTATTTTGATACAGTTCCAATAGTTTATTTCTGCTTTTGTTTCCCTTGCCTCGGAAGATATATCAAAAAAAATGTTGTTAGGGCTTATGTCAGAGAAATTACTGCTTATGCTCCCTTCCAGGATTTTTGTGGTTTCAGGCCTCACATTTAGACCTTTAATTCATTTTGAAATTAAGGATTCATTCTTTGTGTTGTGCATTCTATGGGTTTTGCCAAGTGCATAATGTCATGTATCCACCATTACTGTTTCATATAGAATTATTTCACTGCTCTAGAAATCTCCTGTGCTCCCTGCATTCACCTCTTTTCCCCTTTGCCCTTCTCTTGGCAACTACTGATCTTTTTACTGTCTCTATACATTTGCTTTTTCCAGAAGGTCATTTAATTGGAATCATGTAGTATATAGTCTTTCCAGATTGGCTTCTTTCATTTAGCAGTATCCATTTAACATTCCTCCATGTATTTTTGTAGCTTGGTATCTCATTTATTTTTATCACTGAATAATATTTTATTGTCTGGATGCACCACAACTTATTTATCTACTCATCTACTGAAGGACATCTTGGTTGATTCTGAGTTTTGCCAATTATGAATAAAGCTGCTATAAACATTCATGTGTTCGTTTTTATGTGAACGTAAGTTTTCAACTCATTTGTGTAAATATCTGAGAGTGTGATTACTAGATAATATAAGACAGTGTTTAGCTTGTAAGATACAATGAAATCATCTGCTTGAGAGGCTATACTATTTTACAGTCCCATCAGCAAAGAGTGAGAGTTCCTATTGCTTCACATCCTTCTGAGAATTTAGTGTTGTTAGTGTTTCAGATTTTAGCCATTCTAACAAGTGTGTAGTGGTATCTCTTTGTTTTGCTTTGCATTTCCCTGATGACATATGATGTTGAGCATCTTTTCATATGCTTATTTGCCATCTGTACATCTTCTTTGGTAAGGAGTCTGTTCAGATCTTTTGCTCATTTTTTAATTGAGTTTTTGTTGTTGCTTTCTTATTGAATTTTAAGTGTTCTTTGTATATTTTGGATACAAGTCCTTGATCAGATATGTGTTTTGCAAATATTTTGCTCTGTCTATGGGTTGTCTTTTCATCCTCCTAACAACTATATCTTTTCACTTCACAATTTCACTTTAGAAATGTACTGTCCAGATAGGCATGTCCACATTTAAGACAAAGTTCAAGGAAATTTGCTCTATCATTGTTTGTGGTAGTAAATAAAGAGGAAAACAAAACCCTATATGCTCATCAGTGAGTAACGGGTTAAATTATGGTACATGTGCCATTGGAAAATTATTTGCCTATTAGAATGAGATCTTTCTATATAACTGTTAATAAAAAAGAAGTTCTGCATAGTAGGACAAGATATCACGTTATTTTAACTTGGGGATATATACAAAAGTCGTTGTCTCTGGAAAGGAAAACTAGACAACTTGGAATGGAAAAAGACTTAATTTTCACTATATACTCTTTTATCTTGTTCAAAGTTTTACTATATGCACCGACTACTATTCAAAACAAATTTTAAAGAAGAAAAAACAATAAAGATCAAATTGTTAATGACATGAAGGGACAATGCTTAGATTGTTAATGTCATCTTACTTTTTTACAGAGAGCTCATAAAACCAGCTAATTTAAAAAGATATTTAACTCTGGAAAAATAATACTAGTTCAAACTACAGGCTTTGCAGTTCTATTTCTGGAAATAACTATCTGCCATTGTGCAGCTATAGTTTAAGACGTTTAAAAAAGTTAATTATCTTATATTTATCATTTCACTTCCAAATACATTATGCTTATTCACTGAAAGTAACATGCTTTGATGTTTATACAAACCACTTGCTTATTTTCAAGATGAATAAGAAAAAAAGAAAAGCTTCCCAAGAATTCTTTTGCTAGTGAGCAGTTCTACAGTAAGGCATAAAATGAATTATCAAGCAGTTACGAATATAATTTCCCTCCCAAATTAAAAAATAATTTAAAAGCCTAATCCTATGTAAAGAGCCAAAGGGATCATTTTAAGGTAGTATTAGTAAGATTGATTCTAGACTAATAAGATACCTTGTGGTTTTAATGAATTGTGGCATTTTGCATTTGTTTGGAATTCAATATGGTCAATATCAAAATTTGGCATTGTCAAACTTAATGAGCTCTGTGAACATGTGACAAATTATTTCATTGATTTAAATATATATTGAAAACTCTATACACTTATTAGCATTATCTAGAGAAGTAGCCCATGTTTGGCTCATCACGCTAAAACATACTTATTTGTATGCAGTCAACACTGGTTTCCTTAAGAGCATGCCCAGATTAAGGACCTCAGTAGAGTGCAGAGGGTCACAGGAATGCCAGCTGCTAAACAGTCTCCCCCCTAAAGAGTTCGCTGTGGTTCATTTTACATTTCTGGTTAGTTTCCACACTGCCGCTTTCTTTCATAGACAGTAGAGGTTGGCAGTACTTCCCTGTGACATCCACTTTCACACCCAAATTGGTCTTCATAGGCTCCCATTGTGTGCACTACAAAGCAACTTGCCTTGTTGGCAGCTCTAAGTGGGAACTACAAGTCTTTCTTTTCTTCACTGTTCTTTTCTGGCTCACAAGCAACCTCCCACCAAAAGCTGAATCTGTGGAAGAGACTACATCCAAGAGATAATACTATGAAAAAGTATGAAGAGAAGCCCAGGTGGCCACCTTGCAAATTTCCAATGTGGAAGCCTTCGACCTCTCTGCCCAAGAAACAGCTAAAGTCCTAGTGTAATGAGCTTTACAAACCCTAGGAGCCTCTTTACCTTAACTACATACGCCTCCCTAATACAATCCCTTAACCATCTAGCTAAGGAACTCTTAGAAGCCATTTGACCCCTCTTAAGACCCCCTAAGAGTACAAACAATCTTTCAGAAGATCTGAAATCTTTGATTCTTCTGAGACAAACCCTAAGTGTTCTTCTTACATCCAATTGAAGCAGCCATTGCTCTTTGTCATTGCTGGGGCTAAAGAAAAATGAGGGCCAAGAAACCTCCTGGTTTAGATAAATCTCAGATGCCACCTTTGGAAAATTTGAGGAACTGCCCGAAGAACAACTGTATTCCAAAGGAGCATTAGAAGTGCCCCATAAATCAAACCTGAGGCCGCTCCAGAAGATATGATCACCTAAAAGAAATACCGTAAGGCACCGTAACAGTCAAATAATGTCCTATCGTTTGCTGAAATGACCAAAATAGAAAACCATCAAGTTATGACCAAAAAAAAAAGTAAATAAACCTAATAACTACATATATTTCTTCCTCTGAAAATACTTCTTATGTCTCTACAGGATCTATTGTATCATATTCAAATTATTAAGAGCACTGACAATTTAGCTAAATGGACAATAGAGCGGTAAACATCAAAGTAAAATATTTAATCATCTTTATATTTTCTCTACATGATGTTAAGCACCTGGATATTTTTAAAACATCTGGACAATAAGGAAAAAAAAAAGCCCTCATTTTCATCACACTGTTTTGGTTACATGGACATAGTAGGCAACTCTTTCCAAGATCTTTATTAGCAAAATATGCTCCAATCAAAAGAAATACACAGGAAACCAAATGACTTGGTCTTTTTTTCCCCTTATTCCCTCCCACACAAGATTTCCAAGCAAAACATTAACTATCAGGATAACTTAAGATGCATTTGGTTTCTTTAATCATCCGTTTCAGGGAACCTTTTCCTTCCTGATTTAAGAAACCAATGCTTTTGATAAGAATTCATTAAGTTGGCTACACTGAATAAAACATTTAAGTTTTTCTTGACAATTTCCCTCAAGATCATTCTTTGCAGGGAGCCCTTTATATAAAGTTATGTCAGATTAAATCAATCTTAGCTTTGTTATTAAAGAATATGAATTTCAACAATGAGGAAGACATATATCACATGGGGATGATTTAGTACTTAAGACATTTCTTATACCTGTGCTTTAAGATTCCTTCCACGTACACTGTTCAATAACCCACAACTGTATTTCTATAATACATTCTTATTAATATGAATTTGAAGTTACTTTTATCTACCATGCTGCTTATATAATGATAAATTTGGGTAAGGCATAATTATATATTTTCTGTTGGTTTTATTCAGTAATGGTAACTATTTCCCTCAAATATATAGCATTTGTAAGTCTCAGCATTGCTTGATCTTAATCTGAATGAGTTGAACCAGCTTTTTCTTTTTCTGAAATCGGTATATCAAACCTTTGCTTCAATTGTTGGTCATTTGAGTTTTGTATCTTTATAATACTTCTCTCATACAATTTAATTTTCAACCTATGCTGCCTTTAAAGGGATAAAGTTCTTAAAATTCACCTAATTTCACTAGAGTCTAGTCTAGGACCAAAACAATATAAGTTTCAAGAGGTAAGAGTCTAGATGTGTTGTGGTCTGCTCTGTTTCTTGATCTACACTTCAGAAGAGAACTGCTAGAGATGTGGACGGGAGACACAAACCCTTCGCCAGGCATGACGGATGTTGAGGAGCAAAACCAAGTGTCAACTGCTTGAAGAACCAACATGTCAGTCAAAAATTAGGATGGCATATTTATCTACTCAGATATCTCTTTGACCCAGTCAGTTTAATCTAGAAGACCCTCTAGGGTTTGTATTATCTCCCAATTAAATCTACTTTTCCATTGTCTTTTAATTTTCATACTTTCTTATATTTTTATTATTTTCTTACTGGACTTTTTGACAGCTTTAGAACCCTGAAATCCACCTCCATTTTTTCTTCAAATTATCTCCAATTTTGAGAAAAATGATCCACTTGATAACTTAGTAGTGCTACTTAAACTTAATGGGACACATAGAAGGCCAGTAAGCTATGCTTCATATAAAAGAAACTTCAAGCCTGTAACTTTTTCAACATTATTTGCTCAGGCAAAATAAATAAGGAAATACAAAAATCAACATAATAAAGTAAATGTAATTCCTTATTAAGAAATTGGGCTTAGAAATTTTCTGCTTGATTGTTAATCATTCAGTTCCCTCACTTTATTTTGCAAATGCAGTCACAAGCTGTATTTATTGTTCTTAAATTGATACATGATACCATGTAAAAGAGAACTTTGTGTAGTTCATTCTGACATAGATGAAAATATTTATAAGTATAGATATGAACACAGAGAACATATTTTAACTGTAATGCCTCTGAATTCCACCTATGGCATAGCTTTCTTCAAAAGGATTTTAAGGTTAACTAAACTTAAAACAACATATTATATAATTTGAATTGCTTTTAAAGCTCAAGTTTATTGCTTGTTACCTACTAGACATTCTTTTAAATACATACACTAAATTGTTTAATTCTTACAACCTTACATAACATACTGAGATTTGAAGCACATAACAGTAAAAGAAAACAAAGAGAAAGTTAGTTTAGTCCTACACCATCATTTTGAAGATGAGTAAAGGGCGTCTAAGGAAACTAAATATTTTGCCCAAGGTCATCTGGCTGCTAGAAGCAGAAGAAGAGCTACTAGGTCATCCAGTCTGCCTGTTTTCTTCCATAAGCCAGGCTGTGTTTCTCAGAATTTAAAAAAAAAAAAAAAAGTTAATCTGATTTTATCTAAAGATTATTATCCAGAATGGACTTAAAATGATTTGTCCCTTGGAATTACGGAATTTGCCATATATCAAGGATGAAAATGTAATTTTATGGTGTGCATTATAGTCAACATTTATTTAAGGAATTCTATTTTTTTTTTCAAGTAATAGTATAGATTCAGTGGCAGAAAGTGAAAACACAGAGAACAGGTATATAAATTTAAACAAAAGAGCATGTTACCTGAAATATTTCTGGGTGTTTTGAGAGATACTAATATTTCTTCCAATAATTCTTCAACATTTTTTTCCAGCTCCAAGAAGGATTTTATGAGTTGTGATAAGAATTTGAGTTTATCAAAGGAGAGGAAAAAGTTTCTTACTTTCTGTGGGCATTCAGGAGTTACTGTGAAAAAAGAAGATGAATACTATTACATTGGTACATTTTATTTGTTTTCTCAGTAAATACTGAAATAATCTATGTGATTCCATAAGCCATCAAAACTAATAAAATCAGCAATTAAACAAAGTTTATTCTTTAAGAAATGCATTTAAATCTCCTATGAGTTTCTTTTCTTTTGGGAAGCTGGAGATAAGTACTCTATTTAATACAAATAAGACAATTAAATAATTATATTGATTCTCAGAGTTTATAAACTGGTAATTGATTTGTAAAATCACATCCTCTATAATTCTATTTTTTTAAAAAGTCTGGGACAACTTGAATCTAGTCACGAGAAAACATCAGGCAAACCCAAATTGACAGAAATTCAATAAAATAGCTGGACTGTACTCTTTAAAAGTGGTATCTCACAAAACACAAAGACTAGGAAATGTTCTAGTCAAAAGGAGTAAAAAAAGACATGACAACTAAAATCAATATATAATTGGTATTTTATTTACTTTATTATAAAGACTGTGGTTTGGGTTAATTTTGTGAAATCTGCGTAAGGTCTACAGTCTCATCCTCTTATTTCATGATTATTTATTTTCTGATATAGGTAACTATACTGTGATTAAAGAGAATGCCCTTGTTTGTTTGCTTTTTTCCCAAAGTCTACTGATTTTTTAAAAATTTTATTAACATATAATGTATTATTTTCTTCAGGGGTACAGATCTGTGAATCCTTGGTCTTACACAATTCAAAGCACTCATGATAGCACATACCCTCCCCAGTGTCCATAACCTTGCAGGGGAGAATGCCCTTGTTTTTAAGAAATACACACTGGGGGTGTCTGGGTGTCTCAGTTAAGCATCTGCCGTCAGTTCAGGTCATGATCTCAGGGTCCTGGGATCAAGCGCCACATTAGGCTCCCTGCTCATCAAGGAAGTCTGCTTCTTCCTCTCTCTCTTTCTGCTTCTCCCTCTCCCTCTGCCTGCTACTCCCCCTGTTTATACTCTCTGTGTCAAATAAATAAAATCTTGAAAAAAAATAAGAAATACACACTGAAGTATATAAGAACAAATATATGTAATCTGCTCTCAGTTCAGGAAAAAAGTGGTTTTCAGAGAGAGTGAATGCAAATGTGGAAATATGGTAAAATATTAGCATTTGAGGAATCTTGATATTTTTTGTTAGTCTGAAATTAAAATAAAAATTTAACTTAAGAGAGAAAATGACTAGACAAAGGTTATGAGTTTTTAAGGCCTTAGAAGCATTCTTCCTATAGCATTAAAGAGAAGCAACTTAATTGTTGAATCTAGAATACATAATTCATGAAATCATGTTTAAAACTAACTTCTATCTAAATAATTGTGATTTTCAGTTTCTTTCAGGAGAACAAAAAAAAAACTTAAAATAAACAAAGATTGATTTTGCTTTTATAATTAATGTTTTTTCTTTTAAAATTATAATATACTACCATTTGAATATAGAAAAATAACTTACACTCTAAGCATGTGAAGAATAGAACCAACCTCACCAAATGGCACTTGGGATCAAGTTTTCAAGAATTTAAGGAATTCATATTTTATTATTGTCATGTCTTTAAATATGTTTTTAAGAACTACCTTGAGGCTTAATGACAAATTGGAAAATTTGTAAACTCTTATAAAGTTAGCATGAAGTGCATTTTGTGAGAAAATGCTGAGAATGCCACTTAGACAAAATGTAAGGCCTGGTGATTCCTTGTGAAAAAAACATTACCTTCATCACATGGATTTAAAAAGAAGTTTCCAAAAGACAAACCAATTTAATGGGCAATCCACTTCACCTCAGTTAACCTTTAAAATGTTAGCATCAGACCCGTAACCATATGATAGAGGTTTTTACTGATGACCACAAATTTGAGAGAGACCTGTCAGACAACTTAAACTGTGGAATTGAGTCCCATTCTTAAAGAGTAAAATAAGGCTTAAAAAAAAAAATTCACAAGGACCTACAAAAACTCTATTTCATCTCTAAATTGATGTTAGGCCCACAAACATTAAAGTCTATGTCTAAACAGCCTGCTCACACCCATTGTTCTTCCACAGGTGTGCCACAGAACACAAACATGCATAATCAGCATATAACTAATGTTTGACCATGAAAATCATGACCTAAAAATGAAAAGAGAATAAATATATTGTGTTTATTTAGTTGTTGCTTGATTCTCATTTTGCCTGTTTGATTTCTTTTAATCTCTGCTCATGTGGTTGGAGGGGCTAGTGTAACCTTCTAAACTGTAAGATGTCCCTTTGGAACTAAATATTTATAAGCCAAAATTCTGAACTTTGAGAATTCTTCCTCATTCTTGAAGCAAACCATGAGACTCTGGACTCTGGGAAACAAACTGAGGGTTATAGAAGGGTGGGGGGGGGAATGGAGTAACCAGGTGATGGGTATTAAGGAGGGCATGTGTTGGGATGAGCACTGGGTGTTATATGCAAATAAGGATTTGTTGAACATTTACACAAAAACTTATGATGTACTATATGATGGCTAACTGAACATTAAAAAAACACAAAAAAAGAATTCTTCCTCGTTCTTTAATTGCTTAGCTAGAAATTAAGAAGGCTTTGTGCATCCCCATTCTAATTAGAAGTACTGTATTTATAAAGCAAGCAAAGAATCAAAAAATCTTGGAGAACCAAAACAGTGTAATCTAATAGAGCTACTTGTTTAAAAATTATGTAGGGTCTGAGGATTCTATATGAAGAGGTCTCATCTTCATGACCTGGATTTAGAATAATCTTGTATTCCAGAAGTGCAACAATATTGAATGGTAAATCCATTTCAATTCAATGCATCTTTATGACTTAATAATGAAAGAGGACAGAATAATATGTATGACCTAAATCTAATCATTTTTGTTCTAAAGAAGCAATGATTATGGTAGAGGTCCATTAATTAGCAATCTTTATTTCCTATTAGTATTAGCTCAGTGTTCTCCCAAGGGCTACTGTGAAGGTTCTTAATTTATGGAACAATAATTCTGTGATAAGTTCATATTTTTGAAAGTCCAATTAAAGCAAAATTAAACAAAAAGGATGAAAGAGCATAGCCCAAACTTGTCTTATTTTCCCCATAGTATCTCCCAGGACTAGAGTTCTAATCGTCATGTCTTAGGTCACTAATTCTTATTTGCCTACACATAGTTATTTTTCTGTTCCTTAGACTCTACACTGTCAACCAAATTAGGAAGAGATTTCCCCTTTTACTCTTGCTTTCACTCAATTAATCTTTGTTTCCTTCTTTCACCATTCTGTTTATTCCTCTCCTCTCCTACTCATCTCCCCAGAAAACCTGATCTGGATACAATTAATTCACCTTCTCCTCTAAACTAATCTGGCCTTTATCTGTTCTTTCCTAAACACTGTGCAAAGTGTCTTCCATCAGGAAATTTTGGACACACAGGCTTATACACAGGTGACCGTGTTTAGCTGGCCACCAATTACTGCTGGAAAAGACCTGAAATAATGATTATCACTCTATTATATAGGATGGGCTCGATGTTTCTTAGGAAATACAAAATTCCCCTCAATCCTAATAATATTATAGATAAAAGTTAAACTGACATTTTATGGTAAGACTTCAATTTACCATCAACTAACAGAATAAATCCATGTTGAGGGTTCCCCCCCCATATTATTTTAATAAAAATTTTTCTAAAGTACAATATAAAATTCTCTGCTTTCTTATTTGGTGTTTAGAACAAAATTTAATTTTCTTCATAAGAGAGTTATGCTAAAAGTTACTTCTTATATGCTGCACTGAAAGATGATTATCTGTCCCTCAGCAAAGGGCATTTCTCAAACTCATTTGAAGAGGATTTTATGATCAAATAGGTTTAGGAATCACTATATACTAAATACTACTTAAAGTGACTCACAATGCATATTAGTGTATTAAACTCTCCATTTAATTTTCTAATACTGTAAATTTTTTAAAAAACTTAATGTTTCTCAAGCTTTTTTGACCAATAAACACCAGTTTACTAACAAATCTATTAATTTCTGGAACTTTCTCAAAGAGCAGTGCTGTTGACGGTACCCCGCTCTAGATGACAGTCCTACCTGAGTATGTCACCTTGGAATCCCCCCCGCCCCCGTTGTTAGACCTTTAATTGGGGAGGGGGGGTTTTTGTTGCTGGCTATGTGACTGATTTTACCAGTATTTGCTTCTACTTGTAAACTACTGTTCCTAACAGCATTATAGTATTCTGCTGACCCCTCTGAGAAACTAATTAAAGCCTTCTAAATCCCTATAGACCCTCTTGTTGAAAAAAAAAATCTATGCAGTCATAGATTCAGGGCTGACCAGAGCCATGTGAAGTCCATTATGGCTCTCATTGGGCACTGTGGTCCAGGACCATCTGAATGGTTAAAAATGCATAATCCTTGCCTTCACTAGACCCTTTTTAAGCAAGTGCCCCAACTGAGCTTTCTGCCCTCTGGAGTTTGAGACCATGACCCGGGGGCCCACGAATTCTAGTTAAAAACTGTTATGGTAGATTATGGACATTGGGGAGGGTATGTGCTATGGTGAGTGCTGTGAAGTGTGTAAACCTGGCGATTCACAGACCTGTACCCCTGGGGCTAATAATACACTATATGTTTATAAAAAAATAAAAAAAAACTGTTATGGTAGAAATTACTCTCTGGGCATTAGAAAATCTGGGGATTTTGGTCTTAGGAAGTCAACCAAAGAGGTGCTGTTATGTAAAATATCAATAACTTCAAAAGGAAATGTTCCTTTTTTTCCTCTGATTTCTGATTTTTAAAGAAATTTCTGGAAGAAATATGGAACAATTATAGATAATTTCTAAAAGCAGATCCTGGGCAAAAGTACTGCTCCCAGGAAAACACCCAAAGAATAGCTATAGTTTTATAGACACATTCATCAGAAATGTGAAAAGATTTCCATGAGGCCAGACATTATTTCCAGTGTATTCACAATAGTATGTCAAGAACACACCATAATTTCTTACACAGAGTGGGCACTAAAAACAAACAACAACAGCAACAAAACTGGTTAAAGAAATAAATATATGAAATCCCACAGGTCCTAGAAATACCTAGGTTTGGCTCAGAACAGAGAAAGATTTTACATCTATTCCTAAGATGAATTCTTCAAAATAAGAAATATAGATTTAAGTCAATGAATAAGTAAATACATATATAAATAAACACATATATAAATAAATACTATACATTGCTTTTAGTATGTAGTTAGACAAAAGAAATTTGGAGATTATTTCTAAAATAGAAAATGTGTGCAAAAAATATGAAATCAATGATGAACTGGGGGGTTTGATAAAGCATGTTGATACAACAGACTTTAAAATGGGATTTTTTGTGTGTGAGTTTAAAAAAATAAAATTATACTTCAGGTAACATTATTGTAAACTATACTCAAATTAAAAAAAGACTATAGCTTAGAAAAATATTTCACTATGAAATAATATGCACAGATATTCATAGAACTATTGTTCTAAAATTAAATGAAACCCTTTCTCTTCTCTCTCCAAATATATATGTATATACATATTCATCATAATATACATCCTTATGGATGTATCACTAATAAATAATATAGACTACAGACTACACTGAAAGGTGTTTTTCATCTCAGAACTAATAATTATAATATTAACTCTATTCCCTTGAGCAAAATTAAGGACATTGAAAATAAATCTTGAGGGACATTAGGGCTCCTCACATTTGATCCACAACAAAACAGTATTTGAAATAATTATCAAAGTCCAGCCAAATCAGACAAACCATAAAAGTACAGGTAGTTGCTGAAAGCACACATATTATTTTTCAAAACCATTAGCAACAGAATTCTTGTTAATAATAGCATTAAGATACAGGAGAAAATGAGAAGCTCGAAAATCAGATAATCTGAAGGTGGTAGATCAGTATAATAGGATAAAAGGAACATATTTTCATTTTCCCAAGAAAAACGAACACTAGCCATTCTGTTATTGACTGTAAATGGATCCATCTTCAGTGAGGAAATATTCTTGGTGCTACCAGACCAATGATGTAAAAAAGAGGTAATGTGCAAAAGTTATTGGAAGTCTCATTATTCCAGATGAAATTCATGACATAATCAAATGGAATATATTTCCTCCAGTAAAGAAAACTATTAAACAACATTACAATAAGAAGTCAGCAGAGACCACACAGGAACAAATAATAAGCAGTACTTTTCTCAGTACCCAAGTCACTTCCTGAGAGCAGGTAGGGCTTTGGAGCACACTACGGTGTTCCAGAAGCCTGAAGGAGGACTATGCCTCCCCTCAGTGCCAGCTTCCACAAGTCATATATTAGGGGAAGGAACAGAAGGCAAACACTATGTCCCCAAGTGTGTAAAGAACCTTCTTTGTCATGTTAGCCTAGTAAGTATATGGAGAATCATGCACAACCACAGGCATTGCTTTTTTGTCACATTAAGAAAGAAATTAAAGCTACTTTCCCTTTTTTCTTCAGCATTATCTTGGTAACTTTTAGTTATTTTTCAACAACTGAACATTTTAAAAAATATTTTTCAAATATTTTTCAAATATACAGAACTAGAAAAGCATTTGAAGTAAAACTATGAAAGCAGCATTTCCACCTTAATTTTCAAAGCTGAATTTATGATTTTTTATCTCTGGTCAGGGAGCTTTCATAGGTAGGACCCGAATCAGACCAGGTAAAACTTCAAAATTAACTGAGTAAACGAATGTGGGACTGAAGAAATTATTGAAAGGATGAAGTGTTTATCTTTTTTTTTTTTTTAAGATTTTATTTATTTATTTGACAGACAGAGATCACAAGTAGACAGAGAGGCAGGAAGGACGGGGCAGGGGGTGGGGAGCAGGCTCCCCGCTGAGCAGAGAGCCTGATGAGGGGCTCGATACCAAGACCCTGGGATCATGACCTGAGCCGAAGGCAGAAGCTTTACCCACTGAGTCACCCAGGTGCCCCAAGTATTTATCTTTCAAGTGAAAATGCAACCCAACACAAGCTGAGTGTGTGGAAATTTAGATGCCCCACTGACAAGTGTCAGGACCCCTCTTCTATATGATAAGAAAATGGAGAAGGAACTCTAGGGAAGACTGAGCCTCATAAAGGTTAAGGGATCTGGGGCGCCAGGCTGCTTCGGTCAGTGGAGCATGCGACTCTTGATCTCGGGGCTGTAGGTTTGAACCTCACCTTCGGTTTAGAAATTACTTAAAATCTTTTTGTTTTCCTTTTTAGATTTACTTATTTATTTATTTAAGAGAGAGAGAGATAGAAAAAGAGAGAGAATGAGCACATGAGCACACCAGCAGAGGGAAGGGGCAGAGGGACAAGCAGACTCTGGGTTGAGCAGGAGTCTGACAACAAGGACTCCCTCTGGGGACTCCTGGGCTGGATCCCAGGACCCTGAGATCATGACCTGAGCCAAAGGCAGACACTTTCCCGATGGAGACATTAAGGCACCCCAAAATTACTTAAAATCTTAAAAATAAAATCTTGTGAAAGTTAATGAATCTGAACTTGAAATCAGAAAACATTTAACTCTTAGAAACTGGAAGTTGGACTACTCTGTGTCTATCTCTCCCCACTTCCGTTTCTCCTGCATGTTTTATTATATGGAATACTGTTTATAGTTACACTACCTGAAGCACAAGAGGTGATAGAATAGAGAAGCTAACATGTAGAATTATGAGCCACAGGGCATGGGTTCAAATCCTGCCACTCCTCCCTACCAGCCATGTGAATTGGGACAGTTACTTAGTCTGTGACTCAATAGTGCATAGGTTGAACTGAGTTAACATATTAAGCAGTGATTGAGAGGTAGTAAGTGCTGTATAATTATTAGATATTATTACACTCTTCTCTGAGAAGCCTGCCCTCAGATCCTAGGCCAACTTCATTTCCTATTCTACATGCTCCTTCCTATTTTACCTCACATATAGCTTCACTTTAGCACTAAGTAGGTCACATTGTAATTATCAGTTTGGGAAATGTGTCCTTTAATCTCCTAAAGGCTGAGATCCTTTTTCCCTAGTACTGCATTCCCACTACTCAACAGAATGCTTACATGAATGAATGATTTCAAAATGATACATACGGCTAAGTGTCAGAGACAAAACCAACTGCTTTTAACTCATTTTATTTTGTTTGTTCTCCTTGCCATAAACATGTCTTTAGTAAAATACTAATATTAAAAGAGTTTAACATTAGTTACTTTATGCCAATTTGAACAGGAAATGTTTGGGGAGAAAGAACTATAAACATATCAGAGATCTTGTTTCACTATAAACCACTTTAAATATTATTATTTTTTAAAGGACTCAGCCATCTCTAAGTTTAAACACTCACAAAGTTGCAAGTAGACCACTCCAAGACCTTTCACTGCTCCTTTGCTACATGGATCCTTCAAAGCATTGGTTTTGCTTTTGTGTGGGTCATTATCTTTTCTTTTCTTTTCAAATCTAAGCTATGTGCCCGTGTTCACAGAAACAATGTTTTGAATATAGCTCTGGGAGGTTCCCAGATCCTTTAGGCCTTATGATTCTACTAATCATCAGCTTGAAGCCCTCTCCCTTGGTCTGCTTGACTATGAGAATAGGCATCACAGGTCTCCCTTCCACTATGAAAAGCCGTAGCCCCTAGAAATTCTACTACCCTTTGCAAGCAGAGTGGGTTTAGTCCAGTTTCTACCCTACAGTCTCCTCTTCACACTTCACATTTGATAAAATAAAAGGTCTCAACATTTACAGACAACATACTCTCTTGCCTACCACGACATAGGCTTTAGGTAAGGTGAGGAGAGAAACTGAAGAATAACTAATACTCCATCCTTTTAGGAACTTAGGCAAACACACAGGTCATACTAACTGACCGTTGTGATGATAGTGGAACATGACAACCAAAACATTCTATTATAAAAGTCTGAGTTGCTAAGCATATACTTCATCTGCATTTTTAAAAAGATTTTTATTTATTTATTTGAGCAAGAGAGCAAAAGCACAAGTGGGGGGGGGAGTGGCAGAGAGAGAGGGAGAAGCTGAATCCCTGCTCAGCAGGGAGCCCAAGTGTGGCTCAATCCCAGGACCCTGAGACTATGACCAAAGCCGAAGGCAGACACTTAACCGACTGAGCCACCCAGGCGTCCCACTCTGCATTTTTAAAATCTTCTTCCTTTGAGTGTTTTAGGCCAAGATAATTGTTATACTTAATTTTGTGTCCACTGAAAAGACAAGAATTCCTGGTCTAAAGGCGGGTAGACAGGGGCACCTGGGTGGCATAGTGGGTTGAGCATCTGACTTTTGGTTTCAGCTCTGGTCATAATCGCAGGCATCATGAGATCGAGCTTAGTGCAAAGTCCGCTTGAGATTCTCTCTCCCTCTGCCCTGCCCACTCTTGCTCGTTCCCACTCCTCTTTCTAAAATAAATTTTAAAATCTTTAAAAAAAAAAAAATAATAAAGGCAGGTAGACCAATGGACAGAGAGAACTGCTGCATTTGGAGTAAACCCTGACAACCCAACAAAACCCTCACATGACAAGGAGGTTTGCTCACACAAGACACACATCCTTGCTTCACATAACAAGAAAAGCCTAACCGACGGAAGAGGATGGAGGCACGTTGAAGCTATTCTTCTAGGTCAGTGAGAAAAACTGAAAAGAAAACTGCTTCTATGATTACCTTCACGATTCCCAGGCCGACACTGGCTCCACTGATGTCACCTAAACGTACGGCTAAATGATAACAAATTCTCCCACACTCCATTCCATCTTCTTTGGCAGAGGCTGGCTGTATTACATTAACAAGGGATCAGGCTTCTTGCTCATTTGCCAAGGGCTTAATGCTTGTAGCCCTCTCCTATTTTCTACCTTTCTAATTTTGTTTTCTTTTGACTGAGAACATGAGAGAGGATATCTGACTCATGATGTGGCCACTGTTAGTTGAAGATGCTAATCAAAGAATGGCTCACATTTGAATCCAGTCAAAATTGAGAACCGTACCCAGGGCAAATTTCTGAATATTTGCTCAGCTGGCTTCTGTTTTATGCTGATTTAACTCCCAGTAATAAATACTTAGATATGCTGACCCTTTCAGGGAACATCTTAATAAAAAGACATTTCTAGTGTAATGAAATGAGGTTTGAATTCTAAGTACTGTATTCTAATGGCACATTATTAATGAAGTATCTTCCTAATACCCCTTTCTTAGCCTCAAGTTTTGCTAAAGTTCAGATAATTGTATCTCTAATTAAACGTGTTACTTTCTATCATCATGACCCAAAATTAACCAACAGAAAAAACTTAAACTAAATTACAATTCATTTTTACTACAGTCTAAGGTTGTATCTGAGAATTGATATTTCATCTTTAAAGGAATGTACCATGACAGAGATGTTACATTATCGGCTCTTAATATAACATGTTAGAAATTAATTTTAAAAATATAACACTGGAATAAAAATAATGCCATCATCAAAAAGATGGATATAAGTTAAGACACCTGCTGAGTATGTGTGCCTCCTAATATATTTTCTAATTAAATCCTAACCTTTCAAAAGAGTTGAACATTTTTCCTCTTTTATACTAAAAAATAAAGAGGAGGATTCTCTTCACACTACCAGGTAGGCAAATTATAATGCCTATGAATGTATGTTAAAATTAATATGAAAAGAGATAGCCATGGTGATAAGTGCAATCTCTCATACTAACCCCAGGAAGCTGTAGTCATGAGCTCATTATTGTAACAGAGACTAGGGCAGGCCTTAGACTTTGGGAAGCCATTTCCCAGGTGTGACAGCACCTCACACAGCAAATTTTATGGTTAATTTTATCCTTACAGCTGCCTTCCTTATCTAAGAAATAGTTATTCAGACATAAAGGCAAAGTCATATTTCCTTCAAACTTCAAATAGGACTTTGGAGAATCTTGGTGGCAGATATCATCTTTTAGTCTTCCCTCAAGACCTATGAGCTACAAAAACCACCTTTAAGTGGGTTTCACTTGCTAATTCAACCAAAGATTTGCCTTGTGCCTACAATGCACAAGGTACCATGTAACTCATCACTCAAGGTGACTGATAATCAGAGGAACAGAGTGAGATCCCAAAGCAAGATGGGAGTGACTAACACGTGTCATACCTCAGACCTGTCACCATCAGCTCCGGTGGCCCTTCCTGTCTCTTCAGAGTAAATTCATCTCCCCTTATTTAAGTTCAGGCAAGAAGAAAAACACTAAGTTCAATATATAAGAAAAAATTAGAGCTAAGACAAGTCCATGGATTAAAAAACTAATTGAAGAAATTATCAGAGTTGATGGGTTATCCTATTTTGATATAGATGGTCAATGCTTGGCTCTGTTTTCCTGTTTGCATTTGTTTCATGGGAACATTTTCTAACTGAAAGTAAAAAATATATGAAAATCGAACAACTGGATTTAGTTTTTTTTTGAGTGTGCAAATCTTAGATGTATTCGATTTTGATATACTAAAAACCATAAAAATGTTCAATAAAAACAGTATTTTGGAATTCAACTTGCATTGCATTTTGGGTCCAGGGTTACTAGTGACTGAGCTGTGTCACCAGTCCTTCCTGAGGAAGGAAAGGAGACAAGAGGAGCTGGAAGGAAAGACAGTAAGACATTAGCAGGATGCAGTTTCCTCAAACAGTGGCTGGTGCATTATAGTTTATGGACAGCTTTGGCCCATAGCCTATCTTGGATGGTCTGTGAGCTAAGCTGGCATTTTCTTCATAAACGGATAAGAGAAAAATCAAAAGAAGGAGAGTATTTAACAGTACATAAAATTATATGAAATCCAAGTTTCGGTGTCCACAAATCAAGTTTCATTAGAGCATGGCCATGCTGATTCACATAACTTGTCTGTGTCTGTCCTGAGCTACGACACGTGGTGAGTAGTAGAGACACAGGCTATACAGCCTGCAGAGCCTGAAATATTAACTTTATCCCTTCACAGAAAGGGACAATTCAGCCCTGGAGAAGTAGGAAGGATGTGAAAGAGAGCAACAGTCACAGACAAGTTGATACACGAAGGGAGAAACAAGGTTAGAAAGGGACAAGCAAGATGAAAATGGTCTTCTAGGTGGATTCTTTATATACTTCTTTCCATTAGGTAATCTTACTACTACACAGGCCTCTTTCTTCAACACTTTCCTCAAGTTACTTTTCTGCTCTAAAACCCCAACAATCTGAGGGGTTTGAAGTGGCGGGGGGGAGGGCGGTGGGAGGTTGGGGTACCAGGTGGTAGGTATTATAGAGGGCACGGATTGCATGGTGCACTGGGTGTGGTGAAAAAATAATGAATACTGTTATGCTGAAAATAAATAAATTAAGTTAAAAAAAAAATAAATAAAACCCTTAACAAGAACCATGTCTAATTTAAACATCAATGACTGTTTTTCAACACTATGTACAAGTCTGTCCTCATGCTACGCATCTCATCATTCATTCAATCCACCATTTTTCTGGCATCTTAATTTTCATCCACCCAGCAGCAGTCTTTGTCCCCTTCTTAACAAGCTCAGGATTCCTCGGCCAATCAGATGCTTTCCCTAGACTTTTTGAATTGAAGTCCAAAGGAAGCAGGAAACTCCTAGGGTGCACGTACTTCAGATGCTGGTCTGAGAACAAAGTCACCATATAGGAAGAAACCACGGCAACAAATGATGAAATACTGGAAAGCTAAGTTCCGGCTGCTCACATTTCCAGAAATCCCCCAATTCCTATCTTCCTGGAGGTTTAAATGTTTAGCTTTTTCTTCTCTTATGTAAATTACCATTCTTTTTAAATAAGTGCTTCTCTCTCTCTCTCTCTCTCTTATTCTCTCTCTCTCTCTGCATAAGAAAGAGATGAGGTGGCGCCTGGGCATCACAGTTGGTTAAGTGTCTGACTCTTGATTTCAACTCAGGTCCTGATCTTAGGATTGTGAGATGGAGCCCTGCTTTGGGCTTCCATGTAGGAATCTACTTGGACTTCCAAGTAGATTCCCTTCCACAGCAGGGAATCTACTTAAGACACTCTCTCCCTGCCCTCTGCCCTTCCCGCTCACCTCTCAAATAAATAAATAAATCTTTAAAATCAATAAATCAATAAATCTTAAAAAAAAAAAAAAGCAGCAGCAGAGATGAGGACTGGAAAAACAAAGCTGTCATTTGCAAGTTCAGAGTCCTGGCTAATGCCTTCATCATTGATATATAGAATATCTCATATATCAGTCACAGTTCTCTTCACTATCTCCAACAGTAACCTCTACTATACTGCTAAAATGCAAGGAAACCCCTCTCAATTTCCATCTGCCTACACAAGGTCTACTCATACTTCAGGGCCAAATTCAAGTCCATATTCATTTTTTTTTTTTTAAGATCTTATTCATTTATTTGAGAGAGAGAGAGAAAGAGTGGGGTACAGGGCAGAGGGAGAAGCAGACTTCTCCATCGAGTAGGGAGCCCGATGCGGGGCTCTGTCCCAGGACCCCAGGATCATGACCTGAGACAAAGGCAAACATTCAACCGACTGAGCCACCCAGGTGCCCCCAAGTCCATATTCTTCATGTAGTTTTTCTAGCTTGCTCTCCCTTATGTGAAAACCTCTCTTTTGTG
This sequence comes from Mustela nigripes, assembly GCF_022355385.1. NCBI lineage: Eukaryota > Metazoa > Chordata > Mammalia > Carnivora > Mustelidae > Mustela > Mustela nigripes. The sequence goes on from NC_081568.1 coordinate 117,130,611, forward strand.
AATTCCTGATGTATTTAAAGACTTAGACAAATTAGTTGGTAATTAATTTAATACAGTATTAAATGCTTTTTTCCCTCTCATATGGCTTTGTGGGTTAGTCTTTTTCAGCCCTAGATTTGAAAGTACTTGAAGACACCAAGTAAAATTAGATTTTAAATTGATTTCAAACTTCAGAAAAATTTGCCTCGAGGAAAGGAGGCATTCTCAAAAGAAATATTATTAGTTGCTCCAGAGTTGAGCTGGGGGTGTGAGTGGGTGTGAGTGGGTGGTAGAAAGTAAAAACAGAGTAAGGTGTCTTGTCTTGTCAGAACTTTGGGGATGGAATAATGAGATGGGAGAAGCCATAAGACCTGAGAAACCAGGCCCTGGTTTTCTTATGTTGTGTCTTCCAAATAAACCCTCTATTCTGTATACATCCCCAACTGTGTGTTATAGGAAAGCACCAGAAAGTGAACAGTGGTTCACCTCTTCCCACTTTCTCCTTCTCCAGATCCTGTCCACCCTGCAACCAACAGAATTCCATTTCATCTTCATCACTCTGGACAGCAGAAGAGGACCCCACCTGCTGCAATCCCTCTCTCAGAATTCAGCAACTGCTTGTCTGCATAACTTCAAGCAGCTTTTCACATATTCATATTTTATTTCTCAATCTAATAGAAAGTAAGGTTCATACACTTTTTGGAATCCCCATTAATCCTAGCACAACATTTTTAAAATATTGTAGGGGCTCAATTAGTACGTTGATAAGTGGGCAACTACGTTATACCTCCAAAGACTGATTTATTTGGAGAAAATGATGCAGTTAAAAAAATATTCACTGAACTCCTGTTGTGTTTTAGGCAGTAGATTGGGTGCTGGGGAAAATAAATAATACTTGCCCTTGAGGTGCTTAGAGTCCATATGGGAAGACAGACCCCTAATTAGATATTTTAATAGAATATGCTAAGAGCTTTGAGAAAGGCATACAGAGATGCTGCGGGAGCATGGATTAGGGGATCTAGCTCACAGAAAGCATCCCGGAAGAAATAACACATGAGCTGTCATAAAGGATAGATGGGAATTAGGCAAAGAGGAGGAAGAGGGTAAGGAGGTGAGAGCACAGCACGAGCAATGGTTTCTGTCAGTTCCGTGTTACTAGAGAGTAAAAAATATAAGGTGTGCAGAGGCATGAGATAAGGCTGAAGAAGGCAGGTGCTAGGTCTCAGCTTGGTTTCTAATACTGAGTGCTGCTGGGGCTTTATGCCGACAGTGGTGGGGAGCCACTGAAAAGCCTCAAAAAGGGGAGTGGCATGTTATCTTGTCAGAATAAGGGTAAGGATCCAATAAAAAAAACAGAACATAGAAAACTATTTTATGAGTCCAAGTGAGAGATAATAAAGTCCCAAATTGGGTCTTGATGGCAGAAAGGGACAAGGGATAGACTTGAAAACATTTAGGTGGTGCGGCAAAACAACCTTGGTGATTCTTTTGATGGTGGGAAGGTGGGCACAACGGGAAAATGAGTCATGGTTTCTCCCTGAATGATTATTAGTGACATTAACTTTGGTTGGGGAAGAGGATCAGGGATAAGGGGAAGGAGGAGGAGCTCTGTTTTATCCATGCTCTGTTTGGACTATCTGTGGAATATCCCAGAGACCAGAATAAGCAGGCATTTAGCTCCAGAAATACGCAAGTTCCGGGGTGGGATCAGTGTTGGACCTACACCTGGTAGTCATTCAAACTCAATGATGGCTGGAGTCAAAAGGATAAACAATACATGCATCTCTTATTTTAACTTAGTTTTATTTCATTATTATTGTTTATTTTTAAGTTGAAATAAATTAGTATAGCACTTCCAGGGACTATCATATAAACGATTCTAAAGATAAAATATTCAATGAGAAATTGATGAAAACAACAAATAACCAGGCCTTTGTCAGATACAGGTATTCAAGAAAACCATCTTAATATAGGACAAGTCACCTTTTCAGTTTAAAGCAATGTATGTGCATAGTATATGTTTAAAATCATGGTAACAAAGGGCATAGTTTGTGCCAAACACTATGTAGGATACCTATATTAATACTGAGGCACTATGAGATGGGTTTTATTATCCTCTCCATCTTACAGATTAAACGACTGACACTAAAGGAAGATGAGCAACCTATCCAACGCCAGGTAGCTGCCCAGTAGTAAAGCTGGGATGCAAAGCCGAATCTGTGGAGCTACAAAACTCCTGCAAGACCTTGAGCATTAAACATGCCCCCTTCACTCCCTTCCCTTCCCCGAGGGCTTTTTTCGGCAGCAATGAGGACAGCGACAAGACAGCAATAGCCTTGATAATCCAGAAGGAGGCAGGCAAGTACAGAAATTTTAACACCTGAAAAAAGTGGTTTATAATGAATAGATGTTTAAATGAATTCACGCATTAATTTAGATATTCATGCTTCTGAATAGTTGTAGCTAAATCCAGTGAGTATATTAAGTTTCGAGGACTATTTGAGTTCACATACCAAAATTTAATCAGCTTGCTCTCTGGCCCAGGGATCTCTTCTGAGAAAAAAAACTTTAAAAGATACTCACATGAGCATACATAAACAAACAAACAAACAAACAAACAAACTGGGAAAACCCCAGTACCTATCAACAGGAAGTGGTTAATTAAATAATGACATAATGATACAACACAGTAGGTTATAGCCCATGTGTATATATGTATATGTCTTTATAGAAAAGTGGGCACATTGCTTCTGGGAAGACAAAAATTAAGATTTTATAAACCCAGTGAGTCAACAAGCTGATGAGATCAATTTAAATTTAGCCACATGCAAATAAATTATGCTACAGCCCTATTATGGGATATCATAGTGCTGCTGAAAAGAATGCCAGACCAGATTGCACTGATGTGGGAGGAGGTCATGAAATATTAATTGAAAAAAGCACATTGCAGAACAATATGTCATTTTGAAAAGTACAAATTTGTATATTAATTTTCACATGTGCGTAAGGAAAATTCTAGGCTGTTCAACAAAGTGTGAATGAGGATTGGGGAATGGGGATTGGAATTGGGAGGGAAGGAAATGTGAGGACCTTGACTTTCTTCTTAATATGTATTTTCTGTTTTAATTTTTATAATGAAAATTCATTACTCTGATAATTTTTTTAAGGACTAAGAACATTGCTAACAAAATACAGCCTTAGTAGTGGATTAGTGGATCGCTTTATTTCCACTTTATTTCAGAACTTAAATATTTGGTATCACAACATGCACAACTGTACCCTAGAAAAAATTTGGATCCATAATCTTTATGAAATACACAACTTAGCATAATTTTTCATGTTTAATAGTGCACTAAAGACTGATTAAAATGTAAAAATACTCTAATATATTTTCAAAACCTCAGTTTTTCTCCTTCCTCCCATTCTCACAATATAAATCTAGGCAGAAATGTCCCTGGTGTTCAGTTTGGATGTGGAGCCACCTCCCCTCTGGTCCCACCCCCCTTTCTGAAAAGGTACAACTTTAACTGGCAAGACCCCTAGTGAGACCCTCTCCCCGCCCTGCCTTAGAAGTCAGGATGCATGTCCTTCTCACCTCTGTTCTAGCTCTTCCCATACTCTTCCCTCACACTACTTCTCCCTTATCTGACAGTCTCATTCCTGACTCTGAGCTCTTGCTCATCCCCTTAAGCACTCTTCTTCTCCTTGGTTACCAATTTGAGAACCTCTCTGATTTCTCATAAAGATTCAGAAAAAAAGTCCTGCCACTTGAGAGGCAAACACGTGTATCCTGCTAATAATGAGGAATCATCTACTCTGCTTTTTCCAACCTCTGACATCCTCCAGGGAGCCAGATATCTCAGAGCCAGACTTCATGACCTTTAGACCACAGTGGCCGAGTGCTGCAAGGCCATGATGTGGAAGATGCCTAGGATTCTAGCCTGTGTACCAAGGATCATGATCATGAACATGTACCTGAATTCAAAGGGGCCCACGGAAGAAAGACCTCAATCAGATCAGCTTATGAATCGCCATGCTTTTAACAAATAACAAAAAGAGTATTTTAAGAGTCCTTTAGATATCTTACCCAAGCCATTTGTGGGAAAGATTGTAGTTCTCCAAGGTTTTTGGTTACAAGTACCGTTAAAGTAAAGTTGAACAAGAAATGGGAAAATACTGTGTAAGCTCAGAGCTGTCCTGTGTTCTCTGTCTCATATGGGTTGAGACAGAATGGACAATCAGCTGGAGGGAGAGTTGTAAAGTCCCTCTCTTAATCCTCAGCTGAGTCTGCTTCCACTCATGCCAAGCAAGATGATCGGAAAGCAGCCATTTACAGTTGTTGGGAGAGCCAAGATTTCCAGTTTGCCAAAGTGAGACTTATATGCTTGGAATTCACTTTGAGGCTAGAAGGCTCCAAAAGGCTTGTGATAAATTGGGGAAGCAGCTGTGCCCCTTTGTTTTTATCACAAAGTGGCATGAGTGATTCCAAAGTGATATTAGATGAACAATCTTATTTTTGTGAGTGATTCAACACGGAGATCAGATTTTATCTCAGTGTGTGTAAACTCTAACTATTGAAAAAAATACAAATCTGTTCTTTCTGAGAAATCAAAATCTATATTAGCAGAAGCTGGCTTTTTAGAATTCACTTATATTTATTATAAATCAAATTAACATTTAGAATTATGTCTACCTGATATTTAAAAGTTAGTCTCAGTATTCAAATTTTTATTTTGTGTAGACATCAACTTAAAATACCTTAAATGCTAATTTTCAAGAAAAAATCTAAATTACGGCATAATAACTAAGAGTATAAAGTATGTCAGCTCTACCACATCACCAACTAAATATTAGATGCTTCAAATTGTGAAAAACAGGGATGCCTTGGGTGGCTCAGTGAGTTAAGCATCTGCCTTCAGCTCAGGTTGTAATCCCAGGGTCCTGGGATCAAGTCCCACATGGGGCTCCTTGCTCAACAGGGAGCCTGCTTCTCCCTCTGCCTACAGCTCTCTGCCCCATGCCCCCATGCTTTCTCTCTCTCTCTGACAAATAAATAAATCTTTTTAAAAAATTGTGAAAACATAAATAACTTAGCAATTCTCATTTGATGACTGTGAAAGCTAATGTCCTTCAAATTGTTTTAAAATTAATATAGAGGATGACATATATCTTCTTTTCAAAGACTTATCTTAAATAAATAAAAGGAAATAAAAGTATAACTGAATAGAGACTTCAAGATCTTGAAGGGAAAGGCCAAATTAATGATAAACAGGCTGCATGTAAACAAATAATCATGCATAGGAAAAGCCCTACAATAACACTAATTTAGCAGAAAATTCAAATTTTATTATAAGATTTTGATACAGTAACTTTGCTATGGAGTTGAGCAACCTCCTGACATTTAATATGACTTTGCGGGATTTGAGAAATACAATTAGTTATCAGCAATCAATTTGTTGACTCTATTGTCCCCAGATAGCCTTTGCTACTAGTGGGAAAATACTGCTTATGCTCTCAGTACTATTGTACACTTCATAACCTGCTAATTAGCACTTAATTTTCCCTTTGCTTGGGGAATAATGATTATTGCTTTCACCTAATACAACAAGGGCTACCTCTAACAATCAATTTTTAAAAATTAGCTGATGATCCATAGACAATACCCATCCCCCAATGAGTGCCTTATACATTCCATCAGGACAGAACAACTACAATTTTTCAAGCTCTGGTGAGAGATAGTTAACTTTAATGCTAATATAAATGCAGAATAGTCGCTTTGATTATTTCAGAACAATAAACCTCTGAACATTTGACCTTTGGTAGGAAAATTTCGGTCATAAGTTTTAAACTTGAATACTAAATGATTAGGGTGTGATTTAAAATATTTAACATGAGTGGGCAAGAATGAGACATTAATTCCTGTCCAATAGAAGTTAAAGAGGCAAAGCACAAACAGCTGAAGCCAAAGCCTTTCACTCTTAAGTTCTTTAAATTTGTAGAGGTATTTGGTAACATGTGACTTTGGTAAAGGAAATAATTAGAAAAGGTGAAAGCTGACTTCTAAAAGTTGTCTATGGTTTTCAATGGTAGATTCTAATCTAGAGACAAAATTTTGCATTGAAAGATATTTTCTTGGTCTTCAATGTTGTTTCATTTTTACTGAATCATATACATGTCATAATGGAATGGATGAATAAAGTTAGTTCTCTCACTTTCGATAGAATATATACTTTAAGAAAACATACACACTTAAAAAACATTTCTCTAGTTTCTAAGCCTCAAAACATGCTGTACTTTCAATCAAACAAGTGAGTTTTAAGTGCAAATTTAAAAAATATGAATTGTAATTCAGATAATGATGAAAGCATCAAAATCTAGATATTCCAGGTGATAACAATGAATTTATTATGTACATATTACTTGTGGCTGTATGTATATTACCACATATTAATTAATATCATACACAGGGATGGAAAGACAAATACATGAATATGCAGGCAAGAAAATGAAGTCAAGACACTTTTTACAGCAATAGGAGTATGAAAGATATGATTATCCAAATTTCCAAATTCTTAATTCTTTTTAGATTTATTTAATAAAAAAATACGACAAACTTAAAAAAAAGTTAGCAAAGTAATTCAGACAAGTGAAATAGCAAAATGATTGCCAAAAAAAAAATTGAAAAATTCACAACAAAGTCTTAGGACATACAAAATTTTAAAAAGACAAGGGAATGTAAACCTTGACTAAGTAATCCAATCAAACAATTCCCAAATTGTATTTGTGGCTTACGGTAAACCAACGAAAGATTGACAAAAACTAATGGAAAACCCTAAGATTTACTGCTTATAAGTAAAAACAGAAGAAAACAAAAATAGGGTTAAATCAGATATGAAGTAGTTTAATAAACTAAAAACAAAGCAACTTAGCAATTGTGTAGGGGGAAATTTTAAGGAGTAAGTTTTCCAAGTAGTGCATGGGGAGATCTACGCCTAAATCCTATCAGTAATAATGTGTTCCTCGGATCTTGGCGATACTCACTTTTAAATTATACCATAACTATTGTAACAATCCTGCATTTATGACAACATTCATCTACTCAGTCCCTGAAGACAGTGAACTTAAAAGTAGTTATTCTTTCCTTTGCACTTACTAACAATATATTTAGTTTTATAGGCACTAGTCACAGATCGACCCTTTTTTACGTCTCACTGTGGTGTGTAATTTTTTTTTAATAACTGTATGTTTAAAATAATTAGTACTGCTGGATATAATCACTAATTTCCTAAAACTGCAAAAGGCAACTTAATATTTCTACATAGCAGCTGTAATACACAATATTGCACAGAACTAAATTATTACAAACAGTGCCAGCAGTTTTCTATACACAGTACTTAAGATAATTATAAAAAATCATCTTCATTACTGCTTGCTAGCATTTTTTTAACAGTTTAATTTGGATAGGTTACAAAATACATTCAAATCACACAGATATAATTACTGTAAACCCAAGAAGCTATAAAATGTTCCCAACCAAATCCCTTTGACCCTGTTAATGTCTGTTCCTTGTTAATCTAAGGCAAACATTGTTTGTAGTGTGCATTTGTTATAGAATATAAAAAAAAGAAGGGGGGGGTCTAGGAAATCCCTTAAGGGTTGTTATTGATTCCAGCATTTACCGACTGAGAGTTAAGTGCTGTTTACAAAACAGAACAGATGCAGATGCTGACAAAAAGGTAAACAATTGTTGCATGGCTTCCTGCCAGATTGTGAACCGATATATTAAACTCCAAGTGAAGCACATTTCCCCTACGGATTGCACTTATTGCCACTTCATTTCCTATGTGCTCCATCTCTCTCTTGCCGTGCCTGGCACTAAGCTATTTCCAGTTCTTTGCTGACCCCTGAGGCCTGGTGCTACCACACACAGCCATTAGAGAAGGGAATTGCATGTGTCTGACACGGCCTGAAACCAATTATTTGATATTTTCTTCAGAATGATGCCTAACTCTGTTGGGAATGAGCAATCATGAAATAATTTACCTCCTGATTTAATTTTTTCCTGCACAAATTAGTTGTAGACTGAGCTGGCTATACACAGATGCCTGTGACATGGCTGTCTTATCAAGATGATACTTGAAATGAAGCAGGGGGTCTGAATTGAATAGGTTGGGGAATCCTGCTTTAAAGAGGCATTGACAAGTTTATCAGATATACTGATCACATGTACTCTCTGTTGATTGAAAACGACAGAACCTTAAAGAACTATCAGGATAGCAGAGAAAACCGCAAGGATGCAAACCTTACCAGAGTATTTAATGTTTTTAAACATCTGTCCAATTTCTGGTTTCCTCTTTGTATCCCAGAAACCTTGGCACATGATCAAAATCTAACAAAACAAAACAAAACCAAAAACTCACTTTGGTTCATGACTGTGTGATCTTAACCAAATTTAGTATTCATTGATTCTGTTTTTAGATATACCCATAATGTCAAGAAACTATGCATTTTCCTGTAAGTCAAATCCCTACAAGTGCCTTTCAGAAAAATATAAAGGATGTGTGCTTTATAATTTGTTCTCAGTATGTCACAGAAACAAGGCCAAACACGAGATGATTACTTATCAATAAAGAGAAAGCTTGTATAATTAACACAGGTTTAATCTGAATAATGAGATATTAAGGCCAACTGCTCGAGCTCAATAAAGACAACACAAGTCTCTTTATAGAGTAACTCACTGAATATAAAGCTTTAACCAAATATGTGCAGTAATAGCTTGTCCATAAAGAAGAGCAAAGATTTTTCTCACTTTCACATACTGATTCCACATTAAACCTTGGCCATCAATTCTTAAAGGGACTGTGATTGCTGCATCTTCCTATCTCTTTTCATGGTTCAGGCTTTCCCAATTAGATCACATATCAATAACTGTGAACTTTATAGCTTTTGTAACCATGACTAGGAAAAACTGTAAGAAAAATGTCCATTAAAAGTATACTCTTTTTAGGGGTGGCTGGGCGGCTCACTTGGTTAAGCATCTGCCTTCAGTTCAGGTCATGATCCCAGGGTCCCGGGATAGAGCCCTGCATCAGGCTCCTTGCTCAGGTATTAGTCGGCTTCTCCCTCTCACTCTCTCTCTCCCCACTATTCAAGTGTACTCTCTCCCTCTCTCAAATAAATCAATCAATCTTGAAAAAAAAATTTTTTTTTCAAATACCTGAAGGATCACTGTTTTATTATGCTACAAAAACATCAATAATGATGATCATAAGTAATTTCTGTACAGTTTGGAAAAAAGATAAAGGCACTATAAAACAATTTTACAATATAACTTTTTCTGACAATTATCATTATAAAATGTAGAAGTAATTTCTCTTTTTGGGACAGACTATTTTGCAAACCTGGGTATCCACTCCAGTAATTACTACAAGAACTAATACTGTGTGCCTTCTGCTAATGGAAATGCTAACACTGAGTTTTAAACTTAATTTCTGGGTGACTGGGTGGCTCAGTGGGTTAAAGCCTCTGCCTTCAGCTCAGGTCATGATCCCAGGTCCTGGGATCGAGCCCTGCATCGGGCTCCCTGCTCAGCAGGAGCCTGCTTATCCCTCTCTCTGTCTGTCTGCCTCTCTGCCTACTTGTGATCTCTGTCAATTAAATAAATAAAATCTTTAAAAATATTAATTATAAACTTAATTTCTACCTTGGAGGACAAATAATAATGATGCCAGCTATTCTAAAATCAATTCAATATGATTATGTTATAGAGGTCTAGAAAATCAAAACTTCAAAATATTTAGTCTTTTATATTTCACTGGCATGATAATTACAAAGGCAAAGAGTATTGGGGCACCTGACTAGTTCAGTCAGTTGAGCATACAGTGCTTAATTGGGGTTGTAAATTTGAGCTCCACATTGGGTGTAGAGATTACTCCAAAAAATAAAATATTTAAAATGAATCAAACAACCAAACAACCAAACAACCAACCTATCTTCTTACCTTTAAAAAAAATACCACACACACAAAGGCCAAGATTATTATCTCTCATTAGTACTTATCTGTTAACTTGGTACTTCCTACTGTTGTTCTATTATGGAAGAGATTAAACTAGTAATAGGGTAAACTACACTTTTCTAAATAACAGACATAGGTTTTTACTCGAGGTTGAAAGGAATTACAAAAACAAACACTGACTTTGCTTTTGAGATTTTGCTTCTGAGGCAATATACTGTCATTCATTTTAAATAACTTTTCATTTCCTTACATGAACAATTTTAGATCTCCATTTAGATACCCAACCATCAAAGTTTTTATGAATGCTTTGGTAACAGTAGAAGAAAATTAAAAATATATGCATAAACAAAGAAACAGAAATTCAATTTTAAGAATGATGGAGGCAAAAGAATTTCTGACTGGAAATCCATTAGGACTTTAAACATTTTACCAAAAGCTAAGGATTGATTGTTCATTTCCACAATGGGAGATTAATTGGTCTAACACTCAAAGCTACTAGCAGTTTCTCCTGTATAAATCCCTACACAGAGATCTGCCCATACTCGGAAAATGCTAATTCAGACAAAGAATTTTAAAAGTTCCAAGTGTAAAAGACAGATTTCTCCTGAGTTCAAAAAAATAGGTGGAGATGTTAAATAATGACTGCTTTGAGGCAGAAGATAATTTTATACCAAACACCTGACTTCACAGATGCAACACTGATGGTCAAGATTTTCATACATACATATATAAATACTGAAAATGAAAATGTTGTACCATAATGAACATTTTCCAAGTGATTTTTATGAAAAAAGAATAACTATTAAACATTTCAGTTGTTAAAATGATTACATCTTAAAGGAATCATACCAATGTTTTTACACTTATTAAACTTTACTTACTGAACATTTATGAAAAATAATGTGTTGGATACTCATAACCAGAAGTTACCTGTTACATTTTCTGAGAACCTGAGAAAGAAATATGTTAATTAGACAAAATTCAACATTATAATAGTGCACTGGAAAATGGACTATTTTTAAACAAAATTTAGGGATTTATGACCTATAAATGTAAAATTCCACAAATGTTTTCATATAAAACAACACAACTAAGCATTCACATTTACTATTATGTTCATAAAGCAAGACAGAGAATAACAAATAATTTTTGCAGGGTAAACATAAGTTACAAAAGTTTTAGGAAGATTGCAAAGTGAGTTAGCAACTCACTTTTTATAGAATATGAATTTCTGGTTTGCCACAACCTCATGTATATCACTTTTATATCTTTGCTCAATATAAAATAGTTGCAAAATAAATTTGTTTACTTTAGAATAACTTTGTTTTAAACTTTGCCATGATTTTTTTTTCAATTATTTTCTCCTTGTTCTAAACATGTTACTTATATTTTTAGTTAGAAATTTTCTTTTTCCAAGTACAAAAATGAGTGTTAAAATCTCAATGTTTTAATCTTTGGGTTTTTTTCTTTTAGTTTTTAAAATGTTACTAAATGGTTCGTAAGGCATATAAATCTCAAACTGGCTTATGACTGTTCATGAGAAACCAGTAAGTCATTTCATCTCTCATCCTTAGTATTTGAATGTCATAATTAGAGGATGTAGCAAGTGAAATATTCTTTCCATTCTTTGAAAAACACACAGGTGTTCCATGGAGGGAGGGAAGTGCTATTTTGTAGTTGCTAATTGTTGCTGTATGAAAGCAAAATTACTAAAACTAAATCTACCCACATTCTCTCTTACGGAATATACTTTCTATCTTTGTTGCCCTACTCTCTTTAGAACAAAGACTCGGAGGTCTTAGAACATTTAATGATGAATAATGGGTCAGAAAAACTGATTCCATGCAGCAGAAAACATGTTTAAGGTAAATAAAGATGCGCATGCATAAGCACGTAACTACGCTTCACTCATATACCTACACATCCAGTCATTTTTCTCAGTTCTTCATCAAATAATTTTCACAGATGATACAACCTTCCGTAGGAAGAACTGGAAATAAAAACACCATCAGTTCCTCAGGGAAGAAACATCCTGGTGCTGAGCTTTTCATTTATTTTCTTACAAGGCATTGAGATACAATGAGAAGACTCTTCTAATCTTAGTTCTGTTTCAGAATTGATTTGCTAACCAGCCAAAATGACTTGATTTTCACCCAAAACACAAGAACTGAAAATAATGCACTAATTTCAGAGTAGTGATGCAGCAAAGATAACAAAAACAAAAAACAAACAAAAAAACCCGAGGAAGCCTATTGCAAACATAATGCTAACTAATGGTATTGTTATTAATTAGTCTAAAAAGGATCTCAAACCTGCTAATAACTGTTTCCATGTTTAGCTTAACTTTGACAAAAAGCTTAAATGTAAGCAGCTTAATTGCATCTCTATGAATAAAATGAGAGTCTCCTTCTAGACACATTTAAAAAAATATATTAAGTAAAAAATCAGTATAACTTTCCTTTTCATGTGTTATTATGTAAAGTCTTGGGTAACTTTTTTCTTTCCAAATCTTTCCCATAGAGAAAACCTAGTGATACAGATTTGTGCTCTACTACTTTGTTCCTTCCAAAACTCAAGTTTGTTTAATTTTACATGTAGAGAAATAAATACACGTGTTACAAATCCAGAAAGTTCAGAACAGAAACAGAATTATGGCTAAAAGGGAATTACTCTTCAAATTACACATAGAAGGATTCGTTATCTTATAAAGGAATCCATTTAGCAAAAGACAAAAATTAGTTAAAAGAGTTAAAAGTAGTTAAAAGAGAATGAGTTT